>NC_090650.1:79722446-80049032 GCF_040937935.1 Hyperolius riggenbachi
CTGCGTAATATGTTGGCTCTTTATAAATACAATAAATATTAATAATAATAATATTTATTTCTTTTTAAACAATACAAATTGCCTGGCTGTTCTGTTGATCGTCTGCCACTAATGCTTTTAGGCTGGATTCACAGTGTTGCATTGCACAATGCATGTGTGAGACTGGACATAGGTATTAATTCAGAGCCTGCAAGAGCAAGTTAGAATAGCCCGATTTGTTACAACATAGAGATATGAACAGCCCAGAGGTGTATCTAGAGGGGTGCAGGCATAGCTTGTGCCATGGGCGCCACAGCACCATGGGCTCCATGCCTGCCCCTGTGCTAAGGTCCATGCCTGGCCCCATGCCTCCCTGCCGTCACTCAGACCTTAGATCAATTCAGTTATCAGGGAAACATGGCTACTTAATTTATGTATGTAGGGCCCCCTTGGCTTCGTGTTAGAATAGAGGACAAAGGGGGAAATAAGAAGAGATATTTCCCAAAAAAGTATTTTCAGCAATATCCTGAGCCAAAAAACACAGGCAACCATGACACATATACACGAGACAGGATGCATTTTTTTAGAGGGGAAGGGGGCTCTGACGAGGGTGGCTGCGCATTTTCAGTGTTTGCCATAGGCTCTGTATTATCTAGTTATGCCCCTGGAACAGCCCCATAGAATTGTATGGGAAGTGAGTTGACATGCAGAATTATTCCGCAATGCAACTGATGCACTGTGAACTAGGCCTTAGCCATAAAAACAGAAAAGGCATGCAGATCAGATGCGCTGACTGAAGTCTGACTAGATGAGCTGAATGCTTGTTTCAGGTGTGTGATTCAGGAACTACAGCAGCCAAAGAGATCAGCAGGACTGCCAAGCAACAGGTATTGTTTCAAAAGAAATAAAAATGGCAGCCACCATATGCTTCTCGCTTTAGGTTCCCTTTAAAAACAAATCAGTATAGCCCTCCATAAGCATACGCATCTGGTACTGCCAGAGGGTCTGAGCTAATCAGCATGGAGCTCCACTGTCTGGACAATACCAGCCCTTATGGGCAGACTCAGCAAGAAGGGGGCAGAAATCTTTTTCCTCTTTTTCACGTGAAGGACAAAGACCTCATAATTCTTTCTTCTCCTTGAAATTCTGTTTTTCCCTGTCTTCTTAAAGAGACTCTGAAGTCTCATAAAAATCATGTTTTTATATAAAAAATCTCTTGAACATGATTGCCCTAACTAAAACGCTGCATCCCCACGGCTGAACGCCAAATAAATCCCCCCTAACTCCACCCCGCAAAATCCATGACTTTCTTGGTCATGGATTTTGCTGCCCCGGGAGGCAGAGCTTTCAGCTGCAGCTCTGCCTCCATGCGCGTCAATCCGCCCGTATCTCCGCCTCTGTCACCCCCCTCTCAGTGAAAGAAGACTGAGAGCGGCGGGCAGAGGCGGCGTTCCGCGCAGATAGACTTGTGTAGAGGTAGAGCTACAGCCAAAAGCTTTGCCTCTCACGGAAGTGCTCCACGCAATGTGCCATGGGGAGTTTGGGGGGATTTAGTTAGAGTTCAGCCACGGGGATGCAGCATTTTAGTTAGGGCTATCATGTTAAAAAAGAGAGATTTTTAATATAAAAACATGATTTTTATGAGACTTCAGAGTCTCTTTAAATCTTGTTTGAGCTCCTGCCTGACAATCACTCGATCCTGTTGTCATACCAACACAGGAAGTGCAACCACATTCACGTTTTCAGAAGGAGAATGCAAAGGATAATAGATGAGCAAACGTAAAAGAAAATGTTCATTTTCAGTATACCTGAAGTGTTTCTTAAACTTTTTAATTAAATACGCTAAAGAGTGCTTGTTAAGAATTCTCTAAAAGCACTTAGTTTAATGCCTACAAATAATAGCAATGTGCCTTGAAGACTGACAGTACAAAAAAACTATAGATAAGGCCAAATACAGGGCAATCTTGGAAGAAAACCTCTTGGAGACTGCAAAAGACTTGAGACTGGGGCGGAGGTTCACTTTCCAGCAGGACAACGACCCTAAACATAAAGCCAGGGCAACAATGGAATGGTTTAAAACAAAACATATCCATGTGTTAGAATGGCCCAGTCAAAGTCCAGATCTAAATCCAATCGAGAATCTGTGGCAAGATCTGAAAACTGCTGTTCACAAAAGCTGTCCATCTAATCTGACTGAGCTGGAGCTGTTTTGCAAAGAAGAATGGGCAAGGATTTCAGTCTCTAGATGTACAAAGCTGGTAGAGACATACCCTAAAAGACTGGCAGCTGTAATTGTAGCAAAAGGTGGTTCTACAAAGTATTGACTCAGGGGGGCTGAATAATTACGCACACATCACTTTGCAGTTATATATTATTTTAAAATGTTTGGAATCATGTATGATTTTCGTTACACTTCTCTCGTGTACACCACTTTGTATTGGTCTTTGATGTGGAATTCCAACAAAATTGATTCATGTTTGTGGCAGTAATATGACAAAATGTGGAAAACTTCAAGGGGGCCGAATACTTTTGCAAACCACTGTATGTGGATTTTTTTATATGTGTTTTATTGAGATCTTATACTGGATTAAAAGAAGCCTCAAGATAGGGTTAAGAATTTTGACAAGTGGCATTGAATCTATTTGGAGGTACCACAAACGCATGATCCACCTGCAGATATAGGCGGGCCACATCTGGTGAGCATTTGGTGTGCAGTGATTGGGAGTGCCACAAACACGGATTGATCACTAGAGCACGGAGGAGATTTGCTGTATATTGTTGTACTAGGATTGAACAATATTACGCTATGTGGAGATCATTTATTATTACAGGATCGAGAACACAAGCAAGTTAATTATGATTATGCTTAACCACTTTACCCCCGCCCGTACGAATTTCTCAGTCCCTTTTTCCATCCTTTCACCCCCAGGGACGGAGAAATCCGTACTTTCCGCGCTCCCGCCGCTGCCCGTGCTCCCACTCACTCTAGCGCGCATTCCCGCAGGTAAACACGCCGTCGGCCGCTCGCCCGGAGATCAATGAACGGGAAAATCCATTCACGTTCGTTGATCTAAGCCCCGCAATGATCCGCTGCTTCTCCGCTAAGCAGCGCGATCATTGTGAAAAAAAACCCGTTACCAGCCTCCTAGTACTTCCTCCAAGCGTCCGGAAGGACGCTTGGAGGTCGCATTAAACAAAAAGTTACTGTTGCCATCTTGTGGCCAAATAGTAAAACTACACCCTAAAGCTTTTTCCCCATACAAATAGATTAATTATACACAAAAAAATAACTCATTACCTCCCACACTCCCCATTTTTTTTTTTTTTGTAATTAAAAAAAAATTACAATTAAAAAAAATACATAGTTACCTTAGGGACTGAACTTTTTAAATATTTATGTCAGGAGGGTACAACACTGTTACTTTATAAACTATGGGCTTGTAATTAGGGATGGACGCAAAACTGAAAACAATGCACCTTTACTTCCAAATAAAATATTGGCGCCAAACATTGTGATAGGGACATAATTTAAACAGTTTTATAAGCGAGACAAATGGGCAAATACATTTCATGGGTTTTAATTACAGTAGCATGCATTATTTAAAAACTATAATGGCCGAAAACTGAAAAATAATGATTTTTTTTCCCACATTTTTCCTATTTTCCCATTAAAACATATTTAGAATAAAATAATTCTTGGCATAATGTCCCACCTAAAGAAAGCCTAATTGGTGGTGGAAAAAAGAAGATCTAGTTCATTTAATTGTGATAAGTAATGATAAAGTTATAGACGAATGAATGGAAGGAGCGCTGAAAGGTGAAAATTGCTCTGGTGTTCAAGGGGTAAAACCCCTCAGTGGTGAAGTGGTTAAGATCCACCTGGAAGCTGAGGTGGTTTTCATCTGGTGAGCATATAGAGAGAAGGGACGTGGGTCCATAGGAGAGTGTTACTTATTGCTTCACAGTCACAAGGGCACTGAGGTGTTGTGCTAGAGGAAATTTTCAGACTGAACGATATCACCCTATGTGGAGTTTTGCATATGTGTTTCAGGTTGTGGAGAGTACAGCAGTAATTATTGGAGTATATAGATAACAATTGTAATGGTATCCAGCGCCCATCAAAGTATGCGGATAGTGTGAAACCCCAAGACTGATGGGGGAGCCTAAGAGTGGTAAGAGGTTATCTTAAACAAAAGGACTGTCTCACTTAGTCTCAATAAACACTTCAATTTTTATTAAATATCTGCATACAAAACCCCCCATTAACCCCCATTAAAACGAGCCTAAGAATGTATACCAGCCTAGCATACACAGCCGGCCGTGTCACTCACGCTGCACAGCCAAACTACACCATTCAATCAAGAGCTACACTCCCGGGAGTTTCCAGATTGTAATGAATCTCTTGATGTGTGAGCTATGGCCTTAAATCCAGCTCCATATCCAGTACTGCGCATAATCTATAGTGATAAGTCCCAGTTCCATTCCAGGTACAATCTTCACATATAAATGTATATACCAACTACTGTGCTGTCTTGTCGTATATATTCATATAAAGTTCATTCAGGGGGAGTGAGGGTTAGCATGCAATAGTGTCAGTCCATGCAGCGGGGGGTCCCAGTTAGCATAAGCGACCATTTAATTTACAGCCAGCAATAAAGCATTGGAAAAGTTTAGTGACACATAGAGGGCTGGCGCCTAATCCTCACAGCGTTTTCCACTTCCCTCATACGCATAACCAAGATGCTCTGCCCTACGGGCTCTCACCACCTCCTCAGGCTTATGGGCTGTTCCTGGCAGCTCTTCGGGCCCCCCTCCGGCTATTGCTCGCCTCCTCCTCCTCTCAACCCCTTATACCGCCAGCATCAGTCCTCGTAGTTCTGGATCCATGCGCCAGCAAGCGCGCAGCATGACGTCACTCCGGCTCGTTCCCGTAACTAGTATCGCCCGCGACTCAGGCTTCCTCAGACGGTCACATGGGCAGCGCCGTCATGTTATTTTTAAAAGCCATCCTCTCCTGCCTAATCTGCGTATCTCCGCCTCTGCTCATTGATCATTGGTCATTCAGTTCACCACTTCGTAATACAGCAGCAAATGGTCATAGCGCTGTATAATTTTTCAAATCAGTTCAAAAGAGGTTCTTCACAGTCATACTGGATATATAAAGGGAGTATGAAATGCATGTTTTAGCAAAGGGAAAAGATACACATAAAAGTTCAATTGGACCTGTCCCAATTGTTCACGCACAGCTGCTTACATGGTCTCTTTTTATTATACATACATATGCCTACATGGTCTCTTCTTATATATACATACATACATATGCCACAGATAGTCTATACCCTCACATCAACCAGCTTTCAGAGACCTAAATATTATCTCACTTTGGGGGATCCATGTTATTATTATTATCATCATACAAGGGGGGGGACCTTTTCACTAAGCCATACATATCTCTCACAGAAAACAATTGCCCCCCCCCCCCCCCCCCCAAAAAAAGAGGGAATATATATCTACTCTGGTAAAAAAGGGGACAATGGTAAATCAGAATTCAATCCCCTTCGGAATTACTGTAGCTAGGCTAAAAATCCAGCTTGATTCTATTTGGCATAACCGTCTGTCCAAATTCCCCCCTCTTGGTGGAATAGGCATTTTAATAATCCTCTTAAATCTCAGTGAGTCAGGGTCCATTTGATGGAATAGTTTAAAGTGCAGGCCTAATGGGCTAGTTTCATCCCCCTCTTTGATATTCCCCACATGTTGTTGTATTCTTTGTTTTAGCATGCGTGTCGTTTTTCCGATGTATTTAAGTCCACACGGACATACAATCATATATACCACGAGTTTACTCTCACAATTTATAAAAGACCGAATATCATAAGATTTTCTGGACTGTGAGTCTGAAAAACTTCCCACCCGATCAACCAAACGGCAGACTGTGCATTTTTCACACGGGTACATCCCATTAGGGCATGTCGAGGGGCCCAACCACATGTGTGACGATTGAACTGTAGTAGATCTAAAATCAGACCTCACTAACATGTCACGCAGATTAGGGGCCCTTTTAGCCGCCATGTGAGGGTAATCCCCTACTACCTGTATTATCTTGGGATCAAGTCTCAACAAGTGCCAATGTTTGGCTAGAAGTCTCCGCAACTGAGTCCAATGGGTTCCATACTGCGTCACTACCCGTGTCACTTGGTCTTTTGGTGTGCTCTTTTTCTTATCCTGTGTCAAGAGTCTTTCCCTTGGGGTCTCATTACTCCGTAATTTTGCCCTCTCAAGTACCTCTCTACTGTAACCGACCACACATCTCCTCAGCCTCCCTCTTATAATCCTCCTCTCCGCTGCAATTCCAGCGGACCCGCAACAGTTGTCCCACAGGAATACCTTGCAGCAGGGAAGGAGGATGAAAACTAGAGGCATGCAGGAGAGTGTTTCCTGCAGTCGGTTTGTGGTAAGTTTCGGTCCTAATTCTATCACCATCTTTTTTAATTCGTAGATCTAAAAAGCTGATCTCATTCCCATCAATAGTATGGGTTAACACAATGTTTCTATTGTTCATGTTCAAGTGATCCAAGAAAACACCTAATTTTTCCATGGTACCCCGCCAGATCATGAGGACGTCATCGATGTATCGAATCCAGGCCGCGACGTGCACCCCAAACTCCACACTTGCGTATACCTCCTGTCGCTCCCACAAGCCAAGATGGAGGCACGCATAGGCCCGGGGCGCACGCCGCGCCCATTGACGTCCCCCTGATCTGGCGGTAATAAGTCCTATCAAATCTAAAACAATTAAGGGTAAGTACCATCTGCAACAAATCCATAATAAGCTGGCATCGCCCTAACTGTACCCCTCCAACATTCTTCAAGAAGAATTCCACTGCTCCCAAACCCACTTCATGTGGGATGGATGTGTACAATCCCTCTACATCAATGCCGACTAAAAGGTCGTTTGGGTATATTCGAAGGTCATTCAACAAATATAAACACATGTCCCGTGTCGCGTGCATACGACGGTAGACCTTCAACAAATCCCTTTAGATTCGTGTCCAAAAATGTGGACACTTTTTCAAAAGGGCTATTATCGGACGACCCGGTGGTGTCTTGGCATTTTTATGTAATTTTGGTAAAAGGTACAGCACTGGCGTACGATAACTATCAACCTTCATAAAGCGCCATTCATCACTGCTAATAACATTTTCTCTCAGGGCCTGGTCCAAGCGGTTATTCAATTTTTTTAAGATATCAGGAAATGAGTCAGAGGTCAGCTTTTTGTATACCTCAATGTCGCCTAATTGTCTTTTTACTTCCTCCAAATATAGCTCCTTTCCCCATAGCACTACATTGCCCCCCTTGTCACTAGGCCTCACAATGACTTCCTCAGAGGACTTCAATTCCTTTAGTGCTTCATATTCGTCTGGTGACAAATTATCTTTTATTTTTGGGCGCCAATTAAGGTACTTTAGATCATGTTCTACTGCCTCAGCAAATGTTTTCAGATGCGGGTTGAGTGACAGGGGAGGGAAATATTTTGATATTGGTCGTAGGTCTGTAAAAGACAAGGTTCTACTATCCATCTCATCAGAATCAACTACATTGAGGTCAGAGAGTGACTCAAGCATTACCAATGATCTCCTATCTGCTATCGTTAGTTCAGTATCAGGCTGTTCAGATTCTCTCCAGTCCTTGTTGGCTGTAATCTTTCCCGCCCACATAACCTTAAAGAGGACTCTTCTTAGAAACAGCCGTATATCTTTATATACTTCAAAGTGATCGCCATGATGTATTGGACAGAACAATAGACCTCAATTTAACAATGATTTGTGTGAATTTTGGATCTCATAGGTCGAAAGATTCACAATGTTCAAATTCTCATGTACAGTGGCAGCCTCTTGAGTCACACCCTCATCACCCAACATCATACCTTCTGTTGGGATTTGGCTTCTCTCGGTGGTTGATTTCTCTTCAATATAGGTTTTGGGTCCTTTTTTCCTTTTCTCTGTTTCCTCATCTTTCGTTTTTTGACCCTTCCTCTTTTGTCCTCTCCTCCGCCCCCACTTTCTCCTTCCTCTGAACTGTCGTCTAAAAAATTAGAGTATATAGATAAGCACTACCTTAAAGTGAACCTGAACAGAGTAAGATTATTTAAAATACATAATGAACCTGCAAATGAACAATACATAAACTGTGTTCCAAATTATTATGCAAATTGTATTTAAGTGTCATAAAGATTAAATATTTTGTATTTCAACTAAACTCATGGATGGTATTGTGTCTCAGGGCTCTTTTAATCACTGAAATCAATCTCGGACACCTCTGATAACTAGTAGCAGTAGAATATTGTAAAAAAAATGGTATCATACTGACTCAAAACTTCTTGCTCTGATAACTAGTTTGCCAGTTGAACCCAATTAAAGGAAAAACTACTAAAGAAGGTGTTTCACATTATTAACTGCTTGCCGACTGCTCCACAGCGTGAACGCCTTCTATGGGGCTAGCAGGGGATTGTGCGCGCTAATGCTTGCAAGGCTCTGCTCCGCCGTCAGCTAAACCGCCATCTAATATACATGTACCGCGCTGCGATCTAAGGCAGCGCTGTATTGGGGACAGCCATGTGACACGGCTGTCCCCCTGGGGGACAAAGAAGCGATTGGCAGTGATTGGCTGGCCGGGGGAGGGTTGTAAACATAAAAAAATTAGCATTTTTATTAAAAAATAAATAATAAAAATATTTACAAAAAAAATAAAATAAACATTGGGGGAGTGATCAGACCCCACCAACAGAGAGCTCTGTTGGTGGGGAGAAAGGGGGGGGGGGGGTAATCACTTTTGTGCTGAGTTGTGTGGCCCTGCAGCAGCTAGGCCTTAAAGAGGAACTCCAGTGAATATAATATAATAAAAAAAGTGCTTCATTTTTACAATAATTATGTATAAATGATTTAGTCAGTGTTTGCCCATTGTAAAATATTTTAAATCCCTTATTTTTATTCTGACATTTATCACATGGTGACATTTTTACTGCTGGCAAGTGATGTAGCTGCTGCTTGCTCTTTTGGCAGTTAGAAACAGCTGTAAACAGCCATTTCCCACAATGCAACAGGGTTCACAGACAGGAAACTGCCAAGAGTACGTACTCAGAATTTCTTTGTGGGAGGGGTTTCACCACAATATCAGCCATACAGCGCCCCCTGATGGTCTGTTTGTGAAAAGGAATAGATTTCTCATGTTAAATTGATTTCTCATGTATCAGCTACTGATTGGGATAAAGTTCAATTCTTGGTCGGAGTTTCTCTGCTGCAGTGTCCATTTTAGTAAAAAATATCCTGGTCACTAGGGGGGTTTAGCACCGCGGTCCTCAAGTGGTTAATTAGACCACCATTTTCAAGCAATATCAGAAAGAAAAATGATCTCTCTGCTGCTTAAAAGTGTGAAATAGTTGAATGCCCTGGACAAGGTATGAAAACCATAGATATTTCACGAAAACGTAAGCATGATCATCGTACTGTTAAAAAAATTGTGGCTGACTCAGAGTGTGAGTTTCTACAGCCTATAAAATGTTTTAAAACTCTGTTGTGCATAATAATTTGGGACAGTGCATTTTAAGTTTTTTTATTTTTTAAATCCAGTTATCATGAGGAGGTTTGTTCAGTAACATTTGAATGATGTTCTACTGTAATGGTTGATGACTAATGATGATGAATTGATGACGGCTGGATGGGGGCTGGAAATAGAAGCAGCCACAGGACTCTAGACAGGTTGACCTGTGAAAATTCGCTGAATCACCATTGTTTATTAAAATCACTATACTGAGCACCTATTTAACAGCATATACAACATGAACCTTTCCCTAAGGGAGGTTCATAAACAGTGTGGGCCGTTGGAGGTGAGGCATCAGAGCAGGATCATTCACCAGGAAACCAAGGCAGATGCTTGGGGCCCAGTGGACATCAAGGGGCCCACCTGCCACCTTTTTTTTACCTCTCTCCATTTCAGCTTACTTACTTACAGTATTACAACGGGGCCTCAAATCTAATACCTTGCCTAGGGCCCTATTACATCTTACTTCATCTCTTATAGGTGGGGGAGGGGCTGTTCCCTAGCACCCTATTTATATGCTCTCCGCCATCTTCCCCATCATCATATAACAGCGGTTTCCATGGTTTTCTCAAGTATGAGACACCATGCATAATCTTCTCATATAGGACCACTCTCTTTTTAGGTTACTTCAGCAGGCGCATTTCTGCCTTGTAACCCTATACATTAGCCTGTATAGTTCTGCTGTGCTACCCAATATCTCAATTCCTTATGAACAAACAGGAAATCCACACATATACCAGTGCATCTCAATAAATTAAAATATAATTGAGAACAACTTGAAAAAAAGAAAGAAAACCGAGAGCCCAATATAGTGTAGTAGTTAAAGCTCCAAAGAGAGATTTAAAGAGTAATTGTATATGTTACGGCCAAAACCAGAAATCGGCCAATTCTAGAATTGGCCGGCCGTTTCTAGAACTGGCCGATTTGACGTCGGCCAAAGTCCAAAATGCTGGGAATTTCTGACATTGGCCGGCCAATTCTAGACACGGCCAAAGTCAGTCGGCCAAAGTCCAAAACGCACAAATTCCAGAACATCCCGGGTCCTGTCCAGCACCATGAATGGCACTTCCGCTCTGCTCTGAAAGATACAGCATACTAATCTTTTTTCTTTTTTTAAAGAAAAGCATTTCTTAATTACAGCTGATACAAATCCTGCAATAAATCTGCAGTGTGTCTACATCCTGCTTTCTTGGGAGAAGACATTGTTAACATCCTGTGCTTTTAAATTACCTGCTCTGCTGTGGAAGTCAGGTGACACAGGGGAGAGATCAAATTACAGTGGTGATTAGTCACAGATGAGGGGGAATGCATGGCTGTGGGTGCTTTGCTGGGGGGCTGTGCATGGCTGGGGGTGCTTTGCTGGGGGGCTGTGCATGGCTGGGGGTGCTTTGCTGGGGGGCTGTGCATGGCTGGGGGTGCTCTGCTGGGGGCTGTGCAGGGCTGTGGGTGCTCTGCCGGGGGCTGTGCATGGCTGTGGGTGCTCTGCTAGGGGGCTGTGCATGGCTGTGGGTGTTCTGCGCTGTGCATGGCTGGGGGGGTCTTTGCTGAAGGGCTGTGCATGGCTGTGGTGGGTGCTTTGCTGGGGGGCTGTGTATGGCTGTGGGTGCTCTGCTAGGGGGCTGTGCATGGCTGTGGGTGTTCTGCGCATGGCTGGGGGGGGGGTCTTTGCTAGGGGGCTGTGCATGGCTGTGGGTGCTCTGCGCATGGCTGGGGGGGGATGTGCATGGCTGTGGTGGGTGCTTTGCTGGGGGGCTGTGCATGGCTGGGGGGGGGGTCTTTGCTGGGCTGGTCGTGGCTGGAAATGCTTTGCATGGCCGGGGGGGGGGGGGGCGGCTTTGCATAGCTGGGGGTGCTTTGCTGGACTGGGGGGAGCTTTACTGGGCTGGGGGGAGCTTTACTGGGCTGGGGGGAGCTTTGCTGGAGGCGCCGCCAGGAAGCCCCGCTCACCTCATCCCCTGCTGCCGCTAAGTACTCAGACCTCCGATCAGGGCGACCACCAGGCGGAGAAAGGCAGAGCAGTGCGCACGCTACCCGCCCGGACCCATACACTTCCAATGCAGAAGCAGTGTTTAATGACGTCACTTCTGCATTGAAGTGTTCGGGTCCAGCGGGTCTCGCGTGAGCTGGGCTGGCAGCTGCTATGCCTCTCTCTGTCTCCCTGCTACTGTCGCCCTGATCGGAGGTCTGAATACGTTAGCGGCAGCCGCAGCAGGGGATGAGGTGAGCGGGGCTTCTTGGCGGCGGTGAGCGGGACTTCGGGACTTGGCCGGCCACGTGAAGTCACAACGCGTTCTGGCCGGCCAAAGTCCGAAACTGAAGCCCGTTTCACACATTGGCCGCATGAGCCGGCCACTTCGCATACTGACCGGCCAGAACCCGAAGTGGCCAGACTTCGGGTTCTGGCCGTAACATATATACTCTCAAACACGGGTTACCAACCAGGTAACCACTTTTACAGCAGGTGGGGAGGCGCTCGGCTGCTTTTATTGCCTGATGAAGCTGGATTTTGCCCGTGAAACGCATTGCATGCTGGAGATCTAAATAAATGTTATTTTTGTAATAAGATTAACGAATCCTTGTTTGTTTACCATAGAAGGAGGTAAGTCCACCAACTTCCCCCTTTTTAAACTGTTTTTAGATGGTTTTACTCTACTTTGGCGCCTCTGTTTACAAGTTTTGCACTTCATCATTGAGAACAAGTTTATTTATTTCAGTAATTCAATTTAAAAAGTGAATCTCATACATCATATAGATTGATTATACACAGAGTGATATACAGGTCCTTCTCAAAAAATTAGCATATTGTGATAAAGTTAATTATTTTCTGTAATGTACTGATAAACACTAGACTTTCATATATTTTAGATTCATTACACACAACTGAAGTAGTTCAAGCCTTTTATTGCTTTAATATTGATGATTTTGGCATACAGCTCATGAGAACCCAAAATTCCTATCTCAAAAAATTAGCATATCATGAAAAGGTTCTCTAAACGAGCTATTAATCTAATCATCTGAATCAACTAATTAACTCTAAACACCTGCAAAAGATTCCTGAGGCTTTTAAAAACTCCCAGCCTGGTTCATTACTCAAAACCGCAATCATGGGTAAGACTGCCGACCTGACTGCTGTCCAGAAGGCCATCATTGACACCCTCAAGCAAGAGGGTAAGACACAGAAAGACATTTCTTAACGAATAGGCTGTACCCAGAGTGCTGTATGAATCTAAAAATATATGAAAGTCTAATCTTTATCAGTACATTACAGAAAATAATGAACTTTATCACAATATGCTAATTTTTTGAGAAGGACCTGTATTTCAAGTGTTTATTTCAAGTGTTTATTTATTTTCATTTTGCTCATAATGGCCTATGGGTAATGACAATCCAAAACTCAGCATCTCAGAAAATTAGAATATTGTGAAAAAATTAAATATTGTAGAGTCGTGGTGACTCATTCCAATCAGCTAATATCTGTAAAAGTGCCCTGAACCTTTAAAGAGAAACCGTAACCAAGAATTGAACTTCATCTCAATCAGTAGCTGATACCCCCTTTCCCATGAGCAAGCTATTCCTTTTCTCAAACATATCATCAGGGGGCGCTGTATGGCTGATTTTGTGGTGACACCCCTCCCACAGTGTGATGTCAGCGCCTCACAGCACTGAGGTACTGACATCACACTGTGGGAGCCTTGTTGCATTGTGGGAAATAACAGCTGTTTACAGCTGCCAAAAAAGCTAGCAACAACAACAACAACAACAAATAACATTTGTAAAGCGCTTTTCTCCCGTGGGACTCAAAGCGCATAAGCATGGCTCAGACCATTGTGGTACAGAGGAAGACATTTTATAAATCTGGAAATGCCAGGCTAAACAGGTGGCTTTTCAGTCTGGATTTGAATAGCTCCAGGGATGGTGTTGTCTTTACTGGGTGTGGTAGGGAGTTCCAGAGAGTAGGGGCAGCATGGCAGAAGGCTCTATCTCAAGATTTTTTGAGGTGCACTCTGGGAGTGACCAAGTTTACAGAACTTGCTGATCTGAGGTTGTGAGAGGTGTGGTGCAGCTTCAGCAAGTCCTTCATGTATCCAGGGCCTAGACTGTGCAGGGATTTGAATGTCAGCAGTCCAATCTTGAAGAGTATTCTCCATTCTACTGGTAGCCAGTGCAGTGAGCGAAGGATCGGTGTAATATGACAGTGGCGAGGCTGGTTTGTTAGCAATCTGGCAGCGGAATTCTGCACTAATTGCAGGCGACGCAGGTCCTTTTTGGGGAGGCCAACATAAAGGGCATTGCAGTAGTCCAGACGTGATGTGATGAAGGCGTGGACTAGGGTTGGAAGATTCTCTGGGGGAATCAGATGTTTAATCTTTGCAATGTTCTTCAGATGAAAGAAGGAGGATTTAACTACAGATGAAATTTGGTTTCTGAAACTCAATTCCCCATCGATTAGTACGCCAAGGCTGCGCACAAAGTTGGAGCTGTTTATGTCTGAATTCCCAATCCTGATTGGTGTTGCTTTAGGATAGAGCTGTTTTGATGGCGGGCACTGGCTTTGGACAAACAGGACCTCAGTTTTGTCAGCATTCAGTTTCAACCAGTTATCATTCATCCATGCCTGTAGCTCAGCTAAGCAAGAGTTTATTTTTGGGGTAGGGTCTGTTCCACCAGGTTTGAAGAACAGGTATAGCTGTGTGTCATCGGCGTAGCAGTGGTACGTCAGGCCATGTCGTTGGATAAGTGTGCCGAGTGGCAACATGTAGATTGCAAACAGCAGAGGGGATAGGATTGATCCTTGTGGCACTCCGAATTGTAGAGGTGCAGGTTTGGACATTATGGGTCCTAGGGATACTCTCTGTGTTCTGTCAGTCAGGAATGATCTGAACCACTGGAGGACTGATCCACTGATGCCACAGTACTCCTGCAGTCTGTTAAGCAGGATTTCATGGTCAACTGTATCAAAAGCCACTGAGAGATCCAACAGGATTAGGATGGAGCATTCCCCTCTGTCCCTTGCCATGAGCAGATCGTTGCAGACTTGGATGAGGGCTGTTTCACAGCTGTGGTGTTTCTTAAAGCCAGATTGTAGAGGGTCCAGGATGTTGTTTACTGACAGCCAGGTTTCAAGTTGCAGATAGACAGCCTTTTCAATAACTTTACCTAAGAAGGGGAGGTTGGAGACAGGTCTGTAGCTGCTCATAGCATCTGGATCCATGGAAGGTTTTTTAAGAAGGGGCTTCCAGCATCTCCTTCCAGTGACATCACCTGCCAGCAGTAAAAATGTCACCATGTGATAAATGTCATAATGTAAATCAGGGAGAGGAAAGATTTTACAATGGGCAATTACTGACTAAATCAAATATACATAATAATTGTAAAAACTAAGCACTTTTTTATTACATTATTTTCACTGGAGTTCCTCTTTAAATGTTCTCTCAGGGCTGGTGCACACCAAAACCCGCTAGCAGATCCGCAAAATGCTAGCAGATTTTTAAACGCTTTTTTTTATTTTTATGAGGCGTTTTGCTAGCGTTTTGCGGATTGCTGCTGCGGTTTTCAGTATAGTAGATTTCATATATTGTTACAGTAAAGCTGTTACTGAACAGCTTCTGTAACAAAAACGCCTGCAAAACCGCTCTGAAGTGCCGTTTTTCAGAGCGGTTTGCGTTTTTCCTATACTTAACATTGAGGCAGAAACGCATCCGAAATTTCAAAAAATGCCTCACCCAGGCATTTTTCGTTTCTGCAAAACGCCTGCCGCTCTGGTGTGCACCACCCCATTGAGATACATTGACCAAGCAGATCCGCAGCCGCAAGCGGATCTGAAAACGCCCAAAAAGCCGCTCGGTGTGCACCAGCCCTCAGTCCGGTTCAGTAGGCCACACAATGATAGGGAGCACTGCTGATTTGACAGTTGTCCAGAAGAGTCAGTGACAGCCTCCATAAGGAGGGTAAGCCACAAAAGGTAATTGCTAAAGAAGCTTGCTGTTTACAGAGTGCTGTATCCAAGCATATCAATAGAAAGTTGAGTTAAAGGGAAAACAAGTGTCAGAAAAAGGTGCTCGAGCAAAAGGATTAACCGCAGCCTTGAGAAGATTGGGAAGCACAGCCCATTTACGAATTTGAGGGATATTCACAAGGAGTGGACTGCAGTGCTTCGAGAGTCACCACACACAGACATATCTGGGACATATCCTCTTTCCCCAAAATTTAGACACCCCCCAAAAGTAAGCCCTAGCAAGAATTTCGAGCATGCTCAAAATATAAGCCCTACCCCGAAAGTAAGCACTAGTGGCAGTAAGGGGAAAAAGTATGGCAACTCGTGTTGTTACTGGAGCCCAGAAACACAAGTTGCTATAGGTTTTTTTGCCATAGGCAGCACGGTGGCATAGTGGTTAGCGCTCTCCATCTGCCGCCCGCCAATGCAATTTAAATGCAGCCGAATTGCAGCGGTTGTAACACCACGTGTGTCCAGCGTTGACGTGTGGTAGCGTTACTGGGCAGCGGAGGAACGCAATGACAAGTCTGAGAGCGGCTGCGGCAGCACTCAGACCTCACTCCTTGGGGGGGGGGGGGCACCTGTACAGTGCCAGAAACTGGGCGTTACTAAGCGCTAGGCCTAGGCCGGTGCTGACTGCTGAAGAGCAGCTGACAGGACCAGACAAAACATTAGCAGAAAACGTGATTGCAAAAGCGAATGCAACGCCGATGGAGGCTCAGGAATCGAAGGGAAACATGACCCCGCAAGCGTGTTCTCTCCCACATTCCTTTAAAAAATAACTGTGAGGGCTTGTTCACACTAAGAGCGTTTTTGTTTTTTTTTAAAGTGCTGGCGATTTTAAAAATTGCCTTAAAAGCTCTTCTGCAAGGATGCTCTATGTGAGTGTTCTGACATGAGCACTGAGCTTTCCATCCAATCGCAAACGCGGCTCCTGCACCATTTTCAGAGTGTTTGCGATTCAATAGAAAGGATAGGAAAATCGCTAAGCTCTTGAAAAAGCGCTTTGAAAAGCAATTTTTGGAGCGCTTTTAAAGGGGCACTATTGCTAATTTCATCTTTTTTAGACCCTTTGACATACAGTGGCTTGCAAAAGTATTCGGCCCCCTTGAAGTTTTCCACATTTTGTCATATTACTGCCACAAACATGAATCAATTTGATTGGAATTCCAAATGAATGACCAATACAAAGTGGTGTACACGTGAGAAGTGGAATGAAAATCATACATGATTCCAAACATTTTTTACAAATCAATAACTACAAAGTGGGGTGTGCGTAATTATTTAGCCCCCTGAGTCAATACTTTGTAGAACCACCTTTTGCTGCAATTACAGCTGCCAGTCTTTTAGGGTATGTCTCTACCAGCTTTGCACATCTACAGACTGAAATCCTTGCCCATTATTCTTTGCAAAACAGCTCCAGCTCAGTCAGATTAGATGGACAGCATTTGTGAACAGCAGTTTTCAGATCTTGCCACAGATTCTCGATTGGATTTAGATCTGGACTTTGACCGGGGCCATTCTAACACATGGATATGTTTTGTTTTAAACCATTCCATTGTTGCCCTGGCTTTATGTTTAGGGTCATTGTCCTGCTGGAAGGTGAACCTCCGCCCCAGTCTCAAGTCTTTTGCAGACTCCAAGAGGTTTTCTTCCAAGATTGCCCTGTATTTGGCTCCATCCATCTTCCTATCAACTTTGACCACCTTCCCTGTCCCTGCTGAAGAGAAGCAACCCCAGAGCATGATGCTGCCACCACCATATTTGACAGTCGGGATGGTGTGTTCTGAGTGATGTGCATTGTTAGTTTTCTGCCACACATAGAGTTTTGCATTTTGGCCAACAAGTTCCATTTTGGTCTCATCCGACCAGAGCACCTTTTTACACATGTTTGCTGTGTCCCCCACATGGTTTGTGGCAAACTGCAAACGGGACTTCTTATGCTTTTCTGTTAACAATGGCTTTCTTCTTGTCACTCTTCCATAAGAGCCAACTTTGTGCAGTGCACGACTAATAGTTGTCCCATGGACAGATTCCCCCATCTGAGCTGTAGATCTCTGCAGCTCGTCCAGAGTCAACATGGGCCTCTTGACTGCATTTCTGATTAGCACTCTCCTTGTGCGGCCTGTAAGTTTAGGTGGACGGCCTTGTCTTGGTAGGTTTACAGTTGTGCCATACTCCTTCCATTTCTAAATGATCGCTTGAACAGTGCTCCGTGGGATGTTCAAGGCTTTGGAAATCTTTTTTTAGCCTAAGCCTCCTTTAAATTTCTCAATAACTTTATCCCTGACCTGTCTGGTGTGTTCTTTGGACTTCATGCTGTTGTTGCTCCCAAGATTCTCTTAGACAACCTCTGAGGCCATCACAGAGCAGCTGTATTTGTACTGACATTAGTTTACACACAGGTGCACTCTATTTAGTCATTAGCACTCATCAGGCAAAGTCTATGGGCAATTGACTGCACTCAGACCAAAGGGGGCTGAATAGTTACGCACACCCCACTCTGCAGTTATTGATTTGTAAAAAAATGTTTGGAATCATGTATGATTTTCGTTCCATTTCTCACGTGTACACCATTTTGTATTGGTATTTCACGTGAAATTCCAATTAAATTGATTCATGTTTGTGGCAGTAATGTGACAAAATGTGGAAAACTTCAAGGGGGCCAAATACTTTTGCAAACCACTGTACATATGTCTTTTTGGAGTAATGTTATTGCACAGTATATAGTCTTATACAAATGTAATTGTACACTGTCAATAATCATTTAGAGCCAGGCAGTCACGTCAGTGGTTTTACCTTTCCGACGTCAATGTAGACTAATCCATTCTATAGTAGGTAGGTATCTGTTATTGATGGTAAAGCTGCCGTTATTTTCCTCCCCTCTGGGCAGCTCACTTACCTTGTTCCAGCTTGTAACTGCACTAACGTGCAGTTACTGAGCTCACAGCAGACGCCGTAAAGTGAAGGACGCAGCCTCCTCCGTACAGCGCAGGATGTAGCTGCGAGCGCTGTGTGTTAATACGCTGCCCGGCCGCCAAGGACCCCTTTTGCTAAGTGGGCAATGAAACGGACACCTATTGTTGTCCGTTTCTATGGCAACCCGACCGGCTTAGGAACTGCGCAATCTAGCGGCGGTATCAAAGAGTAGACAGTAGACCGGTCGGGTTGCCATAGAAATGGACAACATTAGGTGTCCGTTTCATTGCCTGCTTAGCAAAAGGGGTGCTTGGCGGCCGGGCAGCGTATCAACACACAGCGCTCGCAGCTACATCCAGCGCTGTACGGAGGAGGCTGCGTCCTTCACTTTACGGCGGCTGCTATGAGCTGAGTAACTGTTAGTGAGCTGCCCAGAGGGGAGGAAAATAACGGCAGCTCTACCATCAATAACAGATACCTCCCTACTATAGAATGGATTAGTCTACATTGGCGTTGGAAAGGTAAAACTACTGACGTGACTACCTGGCTCTAAATGATTATTGGCAGCGAGCAATTACATTTGTATAAGACTATATACTGTGCAATAACATTATTTCAAAAAGACATATGTATCATGTATGTCAAAGGGTCTAAAAAAGATAAAATTAGCAATAGTGCCCCTTTAATGAATAAATACATTGTATTTATTCATTTCCAGGGCCAAGAGTTCACTTCCTGACTGACATCAGAAAGTGCAAAAAAAAAAAAAACACTACACAAAAGCGCTTAGAGAAGCACTTTTTATGTTATGGCTTGCGGCGTCAAATAGACTCCGCATCAGTTCACTGGCCCACAGCCCGTAAGCTCACTTCTGCAGCCTTACATTATGTGTATTTTCTGGTGAAACGCTGCCCGCATTGCAAATTTTCTGATGAAACGCTGCCGCATTATGATTATTTTCATGGAAGGGCGCCATGGGGGGGGGAGGGGGCGCCACAGATTTTCTCGCCTGGAGTGACAACATGGCTAGAGGCGCCCCTGGATTAGATAGTGAACTGTGTCATTTTATTTTTGAGAAGTGGCAGGAAACAAGAACAGCCGGTAGAAGCCCACACAAACCCTGGGAAACACTGGGCAGAGTGTCCTTGGTAGAAATAGGAGCCAGGACAGTAAAGCGCAGGTCACCACAGTCTAGCCCGTTTGCCATCACGTCGTTTCCGTATAGTGAAATTGAAATAAGCGGCGGATTTGCGCAACGCGCTGGCCGCATGACGTATCTGCGGGCTGGACTGGAGATTCCTCTCTCTGAGCTGGGTGACCCCGCTCCCATGACGTCATCTTACTCCGGAGCTCCATATCTTCCAGGTGGCTCGCGGCCCCCCTTCCCTCTGCTGTCAGTGTGAGAAGAGGCGGGGTGATGGTCTAGTGACGTCACTAGGCCTGCGCCCACCCTCCCCCTCCTGAGCAGACGCATGCGCTGTAGCAGCAGAGAGCGTGCAGGGAGGGGGAAGTGAGTCGCACAGCCGGTGACTGTCTCGGGATTTGCGCTGAGCGGACACTCCGGAGTGTGGGGCGAGGCGCGGTGTGTTGTGTGCGGAAATCCCTCCCCCCACTCCCCTCCTCCTTTGTTGTTCTTGTCCCCGGGGTGAGCCGGGCCTCCCCGCCCCCACTGTCACCCGAACCATGCTCCGGCCTGAGCCCGGGGACGAGCCGTGCGGCCCCCTCCTTCCCTAGGATGTCATCCGAGCACCAGAGCCTAGAGTCCGCCTGTCAGCAGCCCGGGCCGCCGGCCCCCGCCAGCCCGCCTGCCACCGACAGGAGACCCCGGGGCCGCCCCCGCAAAGATGGAGCCCGCAAGAAGTAAGTGACACCCGGGGAAGGGAGGAGTCGCCCTGTCTGCTACCTCTTCCTCCTCACTGACACAGCGGACATGGCTGTGTGCCACCTGTCATTTCTCTACCACACTCTGTTCCCCACACACCTGTCACTGCTCCACCACACACTGCAACCTGTCACTGCTCCACCGCACACTGCAACCTGTCACTGCTCCACCGCACACTGCAACCTGTCACTGCTCCACCGCACACTGCAACCTGTCACTGCTCCACCGCACACTGCAACCTGTCACTGCTCCACCGCACACTGCAACCTGTCACTGCTCCACCGCACACTGCAACCTGTCACTGCTCCACCGCACACTGCAACCTGTCACTGCTCCACCGCACACTGCAACCTGTCACTGCTCCACCGCACACTGCAACCTGTCACTGCTCCACCGCACACTGCAACCTGTCACTGCTCCACCGCACACTGCAACCTGTCACTGCTCCACCGCACACTGCAACTGCTCCACCGCACACTGCAACCTGTCACTGCTCCACCGCACACTGCAACCTGTCACTGCTCCACCGCACACTGCAACCTGTCACTGCTCCACCGCACACTGCAACCTGTCACTGCTCCACCGCACACTGCAACCTGTCACTGCTCCACCGCACACTGCAACCTGTCACTGCTCCACCACCGACTGCAACCTGTCACTGCTTCACCACCGACTGCAACCTGTCACTGCTCCTCCACCGACTGCAACCTGTCACTGCTCCACCACCGACTGCAACCTGTCACTGCTCCACCACCGACTGCAACCTGTCACTGCTCCACCACCGACTGCAACCTGTCACTGCTCCACCACCGACTGCAACCTGTCACTGCTCCACCACCGACTGCAACCTGTCACTGCTCCACCACCGACTGCAACCTGTCACTGCTCCACCACCGACTGCAACCTGTCACTGCTCCACCACCGACTGCAACCTGTCACTGCTCCTCCACCGACTGCAACCTGTCACTGCTCCTCCACCGACTGCAACCTGTCACTGCTCCTCCACCGACTGCAACCTGTCACTGCTCCACCACCGACTGCAACCTGTCACTGCTCCACCACCGACTGCAACCTGTCACTGCTCCACCACCGACTGCAACCTGTCACTGCTCCACCACCGACTGCAACCTGTCACTGCTCCACCACCGACTGCAACCTGTCACTGCTCCACCACCGACTGCAACCTGTCACTGCTCCACCACCGACTGCAACCTGTCACTGCTCCACCACCGACTGCAACCTGTCACTGCTCCACCACCGACTGCAACCTGTCACTGCTCCACCACCGACTGCAACCTGTCACTGCTCCACCACCGACTGCAACCTGTCACTGCTCCACCACCGACTGCAACCTGTCACTGCTCCACCACCGACTGCAACCTGTCACTGCTCCACCACCGACTGCAACCTGTCACTGCTCCACCACCGACTGCAACCTGTCACTGCTCCACCACCGACTGCAACCTGTCACTGCTCCACCACCGACTGCAACCTGTCACTGCTCCACCACCGACTGCAACCTGTCACTGCTCCACCACCGACTGCAACCTGTCACTGCTCCACCGCCGACTGCAACCTGTCACTGCTCCACCGCCGACTGCAACCTGTCACTGCTCCACCGCCGACTGCAACCTGTCACTGCTCCACCGCCGACTGCAACCTGTCACTGCTCCACCGCCGACTGCAACCTGTCACTGCTCCACCGCCGACTGCAACCTGTCACTGCTCCACCGCCGACTGCAACCTGTCACTGCTCCACCGCCCACTGCAACCTGTCACTGCTCCACCGCCCACTGCAACCTGTCACTGCTCCACCGCCCACTGCAACCTGTCACTGCTCCACCGCCCACTGCAACCTGTCACTGCTCCACCGCCCACTGCAACCTGTCACTGCTCCACCGCCCACTGCAACCTGTCACTGCTCCACCGCCCACTGCAACCTGTCACTGCTCCACCGCCCACTGCAACCTGTCACTGCTCCACCGCCCACTGCAACCTGTCACTGCTCCACCGCCCACTGCAACCTGTCACTGCTCCACCGCCCACTGCAACCTGTCACTGCTCCACCACCGACTGCAACCTGTCACTGCTCCTCCACCGACTGCAACCTGTCACTGCTCCTCCACCGACTGCAACCTGTCACTGCTCCTCCACCGACTGCAACCTGTCACTGCTCCACCACCGACTGCAACCTGTCACTGCTCCACCACCGACTGCAACCTGTCACTGCTCCACCACCGACTGCAACCTGTCACTGCTCCACCACCGACTGCAACCTGTCACTGCTCCACCACCGACTGCAACCTGTCACTGCTCCACCACCGACTGCAACCTGTCACTGCTCCACCACCGACTGCAACCTGTCACTGCTCCACCACCGACTGCAACCTGTCACTGCTCCACCACCGACTGCAACCTGTCACTGCTCCACCACCGACTGCAACCTGTCACTGCTCCACCACCGACTGCAACCTGTCACTGCTCCACCACCGACTGCAACCTGTCACTGCTCCACCACCGACTGCAACCTGTCACTGCTCCACCACCGACTGCAACCTGTCACTGCTCCACCACCGACTGCAACCTGTCACTGCTCCACCACCGACTGCAACCTGTCACTGCTCCACCACCGACTGCAACCTGTCACTGCTCCACCACCGACTGCAACCTGTCACTGCTCCACCACCGACTGCAACCTGTCACTGCTCCACCGCCGACTGCAACCTGTCACTGCTCCACCGCCGACTGCAACCTGTCACTGCTCCACCGCCGACTGCAACCTGTCACTGCTCCACCGCCGACTGCAACCTGTCACTGCTCCACCGCCGACTGCAACCTGTCACTGCTCCACCGCCGACTGCAACCTGTCACTGCTCCACCGCCGACTGCAACCTGTCACTGCTCCACCGCCGACTGCAACCTGTCACTGCTCCACCGCCCACTGCAACCTGTCACTGCTCCACCGCCCACTGCAACCTGTCACTGCTCCACCGCCCACTGCAACCTGTCACTGCTCCACCGCCCACTGCAACCTGTCACTGCTCCACCGCCCACTGCAACCTGTCACTGCTCCACCGCCCACTGCAACCTGTCACTGCTCCACCGCCCACTGCAACCTGTCACTGCTCCACCGCCCACTGCAACCTGTCACTGCTCCACCGCCCACTGCAACCTGTCACTGCTCCACCGCCCACTGCAACCTGTCACTGCTCCACCGCCCACTGCAACCTGTCACTGCTCCACCGCCCACTGCAACCTGTCACTGCTCCACCGCCCACTGCAACCTGTCACTGCTCCACCGCCCACTGCAACCTGTCACTGCTCCACCGCCCACTGCAACCTGTCACTGCTCCACCGCACACTGCAACCTGGCCCTGCTCCACCACACACTGCAACCTGGCCCTGCTCCACCACACTCTGTTCCCCACACGCTGCAACCGACCTGTCACTGCTCTACCCCACGCTGCAACCGACCTGTCACTGCTCTACCCCACGCTGCAACCGACCTGTCACTGCTCTACCCCACGCTGCAACCGACCTGTCACTGCTCTACCCCACGCTGCAACCGACCTGTCACTGCTCTACCCCACGCTGCAACCGACCTGTCACTGCTCTACCCCACGCTGCAACCGACCTGTCACTGCTCTACCCCACGCTGCAACCTACCTGTCACTGCTCTACCCCACGCTGCAACCTACCTGTCACTGCTCTACCCCACGCTGCAACCTACCTGTCACTGCTCTACCCCACGCTGCAACCTACCTGTCACTGCTCTACCCCACGCTGCAACCTACCTGTCACTGCTCTACCCCACGCTGCAACCTACCTGTCACTGCTCTACCCCACGCTGCAACCTACCTGTCACTGCTCTACCCCACGCTGCAACCTACCTGTCACTGCTCTACCCCACGCTGCAACCTACCTGTCACTGCTCTACCCCACGCTGCAACCTACCTGTCACTGCTCTACCACACACCTCTCCCACACACTGCTCCTCGTCGCTGCTCTCCCACACACTGCTCCCCGCCGCTGCTCTCGGCACGCCGCTGCTCCCTGTCCTCTTTATTATAGAGGACATGGCTTCGTGCTCCACTGCTTCCTATCACTGCTTACCATGCACAGTGCTTGGCTGCCTGGCACTGTATATTGGCTACATCTCTGTATACACAGCTTTTTGGTGTATACTGCACGTTAATGGTACCTGTACAGCACACTGCCTCATCCTGTTATAGAGGACATGGCTGTGTGCCACCTTTCACTGCTTACCACGCACTCTACTTGGCTGCCGCTCTGTATACATCTTTGTATACTCAGCTTGTGACTGTATACTGCATGCTATTTGTATGTGTACGCCACACACTGCCTAGTCTGTCATACTTTCCTCTCTATTATAGAGGACATGGCTGCATGCCACCTGTCACTGCTCTCCATACAATGCTTCCTGTCAATGCTTACCATGCACAGTACTCAGCTGCCTGTCACTGTATACTGGTTTCAACTGTTAACAGTCTGTCACTGTATACTGCAAACTACTTGTACCTGCCCACCACACACTGCCCCATCTTCTTCTCTATTATAGAGGACATGGCTGTGTGCCACCTGTCACTGCTAACCACACATTGCATACACTATTTCATGTCACTACTTATTACACACTGCATATACTACTGCCTGACACTGCTCACCACACACTGCATACTCTGTCACAGCTTATCACACTCTGCTGCCTGTCACTGCTTACCACCTACTGCATACACTGTTCCATTTCACGGCTTACCACACACTGCATACAATGATGCCTGTCACTGCTCACCACATGCTCTATACACTATTCCTTGTCACTGCTCACCACACTCTCTGCATAACTGCTCACGGTCATTGCCTTCCAAGCTCGAAATACAGTACTGCCTATCACTGCTTACGACACACTGCATACACGTCTCCCTGTCACTGCTTATCACACACTGCTGCTTACCACACATTGTATCAGCTACTGCTCGTCACTGCTCACCACACATTGCATCAACTACTGCCTTTCATTGCTCCACCACACATTGTATATACCACTACCTGATACCAGAGCAATGCTTTTCAGTGCTGCTAGATTTGGGCACAGCCGGCGCCACCATAGACTATAAAGGGAATCGGCGAGGTTGCTTAAAAACACAATAATTCGGCCTCCAGCAATCGCTGGAAGCCAAATTATATCATTCACCCACTATCCTTGGCGAACCTTGAGGGTGAATAGTAATTAACACGGCCTGGACTTGTGCAGAAGCAGGATCAGGCATATACAGGCTGTATCCTGTGCCCAAGTCTACCGGCGCCGAATTCAAATGTATGCCTTGATACTGCTTACCTTATATTCTACACACTCCTACCTGACACTGCTTACCACACATTGTATACACTACTGCCTTGCATTGCTTTCTTTACTTTGCCTGCACTATTGCCCGTTGCTGCCTACAACATTGCATACATTACTTTCTGTCATTGCTTACAAGACATTACATGTATTAGTGCTTGTTACTGCTTACCATATATTACATACACTACTTTGTCACAGTTTACCTCACATTGTATACACTACTGCTTGTTACTGCTTACTAGGCCTGCACGATTTTAGGCAAAAATTGAATAATGATTTTTTTCTGTCAAATCGCAATTTCGATTTTTTTTCACGATTTTCTTCAAATCTAGCTTTAGCATTAAATTCACAATGTACAGTAATATTTACAAACATGCATTTACAGAAAATGACATCATACTATCAAATTGATAGTATGATGTAATTTTCTGACATGTTTATAAATGTTACTGCATTGTGAATTTATACAAACAAGTAGCAGCTATTAATAAATGCAAAGCTGAGTACCACAGCAGATCCTGGGCAATGGCCTTTTACTGGGCAGTGGTGGTGATCCAAGTTGTTTGCTCGGCAGGATAGTGGAGAGACAACACATCCTGGGCAGTGAGCAAGTGTACAGTACACTGTGTGACCACGGGAGACAGGGTGCAGCGTACAGAGCAGGAGTGCCTGATGTGCGTATCCTTCTCCACAAACACCGTTTTGGCCGCATTACACTACTCACTACTGCTGAGACTTCTTCCGGCCGGAAGGAGGAAGCATGCCGCGTGGCCAACACAAACAATTTTATGCATGGAACGCTTAAAATAGTACACGTAAAAAGCCCGCACGCATAAAAATTTATGCATGAAAAAATGGACACTTTGACAATTAGAAAATAGTCTTGCCGCAAATCGCGATATCTATTTTAAAACGATATATCGTGCAGCCCTACTGCTTACCTCATATTACATACACTACTTTGTCATAGCTTACCTTACATTGTATACACTACTGCTTACAAGACATTGCATACAGTACTTCCTGTCACTGACTACCACATAGTACATACCCTACTCCTTGTCACTGCTTATTTTGCTTTGTATGCAGTGCACTTCTGCCTGTCAGTGCCTATATCGCATGGTATACACTAATGCCTGTCACTGCTTAACACAAACTGTATACACTATTCCCTGCGACTGCTTACAAGACACTCTGTTCACTAGTGCCTGTCACTGCTTACCTCATATTACATACACTACTGCTTGTCACTGCACACCACACACTGTATACACATTGGCTAGTAGCTATATACTGCACACATCACCATATACACTGCTTGTCACTTTGTACTACGCACTGCTGTGTCTGCATTTTGCTCCTCACTACTGATAGAGGACAATACAATGGCTATGTGCCACCTTTCATTTCTTAAAATATACTGCTGCCTGTCTGTATACTGGTCATATATCCCTGCATATACTGCCTCTTCCCCCTCACTCTCACAGCAGACATGGTTGCATGCCACTTGTCACTGCTTGCCACACACATCATATACTGTATACTACAAACTGCCTATTGATGCTTACATTTGCCTTTTTTGCATAATAGACACTTTTTGTCACTGGATAGACTAATTGCCTTTGTCAACCCTGCACTATTTGTTGTTGTATGCTACATACATGTCCTGTCATTCTGCACACTTGCTTTCACTGCATACAGTCCACACTGCCTGTTTATATCTACCACACACTGCCTGTCTCTGAATACTAGACATTATCTCTATATATGTTGACTCTCGCTGTAAGCCCTTTACCTGTTGGTCAGTGCATATGATGAGTAACACAGTACCGTTTACTATATTTAACACATTATCTGTCAGTGCATACTTGACATGTCAGTGTATATTACTCCCTGGAACACAGTACCTGTTACTATATACGCATACTACCTTGCTGCTCATACTACAATATCTATCAATATCTATCATTGCAGGGTTCCCACAGTGCCTGTTAATGCATACTACATTTTTGTGTCACTGCACACTAGTGTGCACAACACATAGTACTTTTAATTTCTTACGACGTGCAGCATGTGCCTGCAGTCACTGCATACTGTGCACAAGTACATATTACCATGTGTTCTCATCATCAGTAACCTTGTTTGACACTGTATGCTGGCTGCAGATTGGCTACTACACACAGTTGTTCTCACTGCACCAAATCACTAACTCTGGGTGCTGCTGTCGCTGCATAGGGCATACACTGGGTTTGATTTACCAAGGCACCTCCAAGGGACTAAAAACCACAGGATTTTGTTGCTTAAAGCTCTCATTTGCTAGTCTGTGAAAAATGTAGTGTAAGTGCAGGTTTCACCTGATGTTTGTGGCCTCTACTTCAGTGGTTGAGCACCTTGGATGGCACTTTCTGGCCTGCTGTTTTTCTTTCGTAGTTTCTCCCATAGTGCAGTCAATCTGCGTATAGCGAAGCAGCAAGTCTGCATAGAAAATTGTTACTATACAGTCCCTTCAAATAATATTTATGATTTTGAGCCACAGTTATTGCAAGTGTATCTTGTAGCTTTAGGTTAGCCTGATTTAAAAGCCAGGGGTGGGGGGAGAGACTTTGACTAGAGTACAACAGCTTGTAGTATAGCGTGTATGAGGAGGAGGGCAAATGTCTTCACTCTGACACTGATCTCCTAGCACAGAATAACTCGCCCACCAGCTAAAGTCAGACAGAAAGCTGTTCTGCACTGGCAAGCACATTTGGCCCATAAATGAGGCATTCTTTCACCCATCAATATGCTGTTTATATTTTCTTACTAACCTGATGGCTGATAGAATTTGTCTTGTATTGATGGGCTTTAAAGTAGAACATTTAATGAATCTGGGTATTTGAAGTGAACATGTTTCTAGTTCAGGATAGAACCTGTGCCTCTACAGCCTAGTACACATAGCACACCTGTTGCACGACATATTGCACATACATCACACACACATCACACACATCTAACACCATATAGCTGGTTATGCACCTGACACTCTATATCTGACACAAATGGGCCATTCATGCACAGTGCACCTGTCACACTAACACACAGACACTGCTCAGGACAACAGTGCAGAACCGAAGTGTGTACACACAACAGAGACATAGTACCTGTCAGTGCACAGCACGTTATCATGCTCATGTGACCGGTTACATCTTACCACATACAACAACAAGAGACTGTGTCTTCTGAGTACTATGCATTCCTTTCATAGATAACATTCACACAAACTGCCCCACCCCACAACATACCATATGTAAATATTGCAAGTTTGCCATCCATGCTACAGCTAACATGTCTCATGCTGTGTAATGCAGGGCTGGATAAATCCCAGGAACCAGGTTACCTGTGCTCTTTAAATTACACCTGAACTGAGAGAGATATGGAGGCTGACATATTTATTTCCTTTTAAACAATACCAGTTGCCTGGCTGTCTTGCTGATCCTTTTGCCTCTTATGCTAGATACACTTGATGCAATTTTCAGACAGATTTACTGTCAGATCGACTATTTCCGACAGGTCCGTTCTGCGTTCTGATCGTTTTTCTGATCGGTTTACCCATCTCTTCTATACAGAATTGATCTGAGATCAGATCGGATCTGTCAGAAATTATCAATATGACCGTCAATCCGACTAAAAATTGCGTGGTGTGTACCTGGCATAATACTTTTAGCCATAGACTCTGAACAACCCTGCAAATCAGGCGTTTTTGACTGATATCTGATTGTATTAGCTACATGCTTGTTTCAGGTGTGTGATCCAGAGACTAACGCAGCCAAAGATATCAGTAGGATGTCAGGCCACAGGTATTGTTTGAAAGGGAGTGAACATAACATTCTCTCAGTTCTGGTGTCGTTTAAGCAGACATGCAAATTGCAACTGAAGTCTTACTAGATTAAGTCAGACCGCAGTCAGAAACATCTGATCTGCATGCTTGTTCAGAGTTTATGGCTAAAAAGTATTAGAGGCAGAGGATCAGCAGGATGGCCAGGCAACTGGTATTGTTTAAAAGGAAATAAATATGGCAGCCTCAATATCCCTTTAAGTTCAGGTGTCCTTTAAAATAATACTTGACACTTTACTTTTACTGGGTGCCAATTTGGCTATTGTCTAAATATCTCCTGCTGGCTTCTAGATTGGCCAGACTGGCTCATGGGTTGCATACAGTTTTTTTTTTCTCCACCCCAGCTTAGTGCCTGTGATTGTACAATGCATGACCTCTGCTTTATACATATCAGTTTCTATGCACACCTATTTCTCTTGTCACCTCTATATACAGTACTCGCTATATGCATCATATGCTGCTCTCCCCAGTCGCTACTCCCAAACAGCATTCATATCCCACATAACACAACACAAAAAAACATTTACCGGGTTAGCAAACTGCATCTACTTACGTAGTGCTGTCTCAATCAGTTCAACATCAGCAGACAGTTGTCATCTTGCCACCTGTGTGATTTTCTGAATCCTGCTTTATTCAAATAAAGTTTTTTCATGTTCAGACCCATGCATAAATGAGTGAGAAATAAAAGCATGTTTTGCAGTGCATTCAGCTGTCCACTGTTTCCTGTTGCCTTTTTCATCTTAGTGGCATTATTTTTGTGTGCTAACAAAGAATACATTGGTGGCTATTACAGAGTATGCCTTCTCTATATAATCAACAAGGATACTTCTGTCAGATCCGGATGCAGTCTAGGAAAACAGGTGTTGTTTTTTTCTTGTCTCCTTAATAATCAAGCTTTATCTGTGTCACATTTGGGCTAATTCCATCTTCGTTTAGTGGTAATTGACACTTCAGCATCACGCTGACATAACAGCCTATTCTTTGAGCAAACACCTTGGTCATTTGTTAACATTGGTCCTTTTGACCCGGTGCTTTTGCAGGTCAACGCTATCCCACTTAACAGTCTCTCCATTGTACTTGTACAGACTATTCTGTTGGCTTTCAACACAGATCTCCTTGTACTGAGATCAGGCCACACAGACCTCCCTGTCTCTTTAACAGTCTTGTGTTTCCAGTATCTTGCCTTGTGATGCTGTTGCAACCACTTGTATGCATGCACATGTATAAATTGCTGAGGTGGCTCTCCAGAGCAGAAATGTTAAATTGCTTCATGTGTTGACAGTTCTGTATTTATGGTTAACTTTTGACAGCAAAATTTACAGTCACCTTTAGCATAGCTCTTTGAAATACATTATTGGAGTCCTCATTGCATAGTGTGTTCAGAATGCTGAGAGCAATGATATGTTTTGGAAGAGTGGTTCAAGCAAACCTGTTTGGAGAATTGTTTGCATTTGCTAAATGGCTTGTTGCTTGTCATTTACTGCAGGGTCTGCCCATTTTACAGATTCCGCTTCTGAATTTCTTTACATTGTTATAGATTTGTTACAGCATGTTTAAAAGAAACAAATTGTAGCAAAAATGTTTGTTAGTAATTGTTGTCCCCATAACAGCTTTTTATTTACATCCTAGTTCAGCTTGTGGGTTTTCTTTGTCTCTTATCCATAAGATAGTTATTGTGCGGTAACTGGTGATTTGTACTTTCAGGGTACTTTTACACTTGTGTGCTGCAGTAGTGATGCCATTTGAACAAGCACATTACAGGTTACAGGTATAGCCATGGTGTAACCGAAGAAAACAAAAATGAACACGTGACTTCATGTGCCTTTACGGGAGTCGCAGGGTAACCGCACTGCAGCTTGTGCCTTACTCTTGTGGTCCCCAAAGCACTGCAAACAGTGTTGCATGTCTCATAGACTTTAATGGCCACAGCGGCGGGGGAGGGTATCGTGATGCAGCAAGTGTAAAAGGGCCCTGAGTAATATTCATTGAAATGTTACACAGGTTACAAACAACATGTAGTTAGGCCAGGCAGATACACTCCTTGTTCATTTTGGATTTGTCCAGTTTTGAGGCTCATACACACCACCTACCTACCAATCTGTCCAACTATCTTCCACACTTGTCTGTTGGAATATACCGTAAGTTGTGTGTACAGCCCACAAATAAGTAGATGACCAACTGAAAACAGGCTGTTTGTCTGATCCAACCGGAGGATCAATGTGACCAACTATCGTGCAGGTTGGAATGTGTGTACAATTTGCATTCAAGTCAAAAAATTGTCATCTTGTAACAATCTGTGTCAGAGAGCAGCAAATTGATAACAAAAGAGTGGATTCAGTCCTGAGTAAATAAGATAAGTAAGTTGACTGTTAAAAATACACTGTCCAGAAAATGAGATGGTCAATAAGATGCTAAAATGATGATCCTGGCTTGTGTACAGATTGAATATAGCTTGGAATTAGGCCAATCAAAATTGGCAGAAAGTATTTCATTGGTCCAGCTCCAAAGTTCATGCAGTTTGCATTACCATACATTTCCCTGCATGACAGTTATCCGCATCTTATTGACCATCTGTAGCTGTACTCAATACTTCAGTTGATTTTGAAATGGACACTGCAAGCATTGGAACATGTCATTATGTATTGCTGTCTATCCTGCACTTTGTGTACTGAGATTGTAATCAGTAATTTTTTTTCTTAATGATACTTGCATGTACATGTCATGTTTTTAATACTTTTACTGGTTCATTTTACAGTGACTTGTAATACTTGCATTTTCAAGTAATAGTTTTATTTTCTTTCCTCTTATCATGACATTTATTAAGCATTGTTACTCTAAAAAAAAATGTAAATTTCTGTTTGATATGGATTGGATTTTAGTAGGGATGAAGCAAGAGTTTGCAAAGTCTTAAGCCTAGTGCACGTTGGAGATCAGGATTTGATCCTTTGGGCGGCAGGGCCAAGGCTGTCTAGACACGTTGGTAGCTTGCAGCCTAGCAACATTTTCTGTTGCTAGGTGGCAGGACACAGAGGACCAACAGAGCTGAGCGGAAGTGACATCCCACAAGAACCGGTTGTGTGTTAAGATTGAGAATAATGCTCTCTGCATCAATTGGCAGAGATTCATCTAGCATGTGTACAGACCTTTTTACCTTTTACCTGTTGCTAATTAATTATCGGTAGTTCCTGGATTTGACTGGATCGTGCAAATTTCTGGGTCCTGTCGAAGTGGAATTTGCATTTTCAGCAAATGTTTTGAGCAATGCTAGAATTGGGTAACATGAGTGTAAAACAATATTTGGATGCTTATTTAGTAGAAGGTCACACTTTTGACTATTGTGTATGTATTGGTTAATTTTCTTCTTTTATGGAGATCAGTGACCTCCCAAACAGAACCTGATTGTTACAAAAAGCTGACTTTGGTTGAAGAATTAGCCACAGTGTTCACAGTATTAATCCACCTCAAATATTTGTAAACCTTCATGTCTGAGTTCAGCTGTGATGAAATGGCTTGTAACTAATAATATGGGCTACCACAGTGGTACTCTTCCAATCCATAAATAACACTGGTGGCTCGGTGTTTTAGCAGGGAGAGATTTTCCATCTTGTCTGATCGTTTTTTAGACAAAATCGATCGATGTGACATGGGGAATCTATTCCCAGCATGAATCGAATCTGCAACAAATCAAATGGGAACATTGATGAATGTATAGCCAACATTAGTATGTAGTCTAACCAGATAGCAATTCTCAGTCTGAAAGCCGTGTATATAAGCCTTTTCATACCCGTATATTGTTTGGTATCGCTGAATGCACAGGGACCGTTATTGTCTGCTACTTTGGTGCTGTACAGTGTGGGGTAGAAGAAGTGTATACTACTTGTGTTTTCCATGTTGTTGAAATTTACTTGTTTTTAGGTTTTCAACCACATCTGTGAACAGTCCTTTGTGTAATTTTCGTTTCTTCAGATCGGTTGTGTGTTGACAGTATTTATGGCTTTTAAACTGCACACGTAATACAAAAATAGCCAGGTGTGTGATGTATTTTTAATTTTTTTCATCGTGATGTAAAATTGTACTGAAGGCACTGCCTGCCCCAGACCCTTCATCCTGGCGCTACCGATGGCCTGCAGATCAGTAGTGCATGCCGTGTTTACAATAGAGCTGCTCCTTCATTATGGGCTCTTTGTTATTAGGATGCTAATCTAAGGCCTTACAGGAGCATGCCAGTAACCAGGAATCAGTCCTATGGATAAAGCAGGAAGAGGCGGCTTCTGTCCGGCAGTTCTTGTACTTTGCTTCCTGGTCATCCAATTACTGACACAACGATTGATGTTTTTATGTAGTGGTCTTGCACAATGAGGACATAAATATGAACTACAGCTTTAATTTCATATAAAGATACATGAAACATTACCATAGAAGGCAAACGGGCGTTATATCTGATTTTTTTGAATAGTGTGGCAAACTCATTTTGACCCCCAGTGTCATTTATCTGTTTCGGTTTTTTCTTCTTTCTTTAAGATAAAGCATTGCTCTCTTGTGCGCTGGTAATGGATTCAGTAATAAAGGAGTCCTGTAAAGTGCTGTGTTGTGCGTTAGTAGACCGTGCATGCAGTTGATTGAGTCATTTTGGTGTGTGTTCCTGAATTGTGAATGATTGCAGGGATAGCCTGTGCCTCATAGCATTTTTAGTATGTTGCATTGGGTGTAGTGTTGACATGAGGATAACCACACCAGCCAGGGAAGAGGATTTAAAAAAAAAAAAAGGAGTAAAAATAAGTCTTCATATTCCCGGTCACTCCAGTATCCCATGTACATGCTAGATCATCCTCAGCCAAGGCAATCCTGTTGTGCAGCTGCTCCCCTGTGCTACAGGTTGCTGGATGCTCATTTCCCAGGGCTGTAGAGGCGGTACAAAAATACTCTGATTCCTCAGTTTATGAAATCACAGACTTCAACTCCGGGTACCCAAAATTGCTCCGACTCTCTCCTCACCATGGAACAACACATAGCAGAACAGCATGTCTGTGCTACATGTTTGCCCAGGTGAAAATAAACTAATAAAATAAACAATTGTATCTATTCTCCTTCTCCTAAAAATGACTTTTTAAGATATTCCAAAGTTTTATTTTATATTTAAATCTACTTTTTATGTCTTTACAGTTTTGTTTTTTTCCTCAATGACACATTCATTGAAGTATGCCAGAGCTTAAATCTATGAACTATTGACCCTATTTATCTCTTTCCTGCTCTCAGAAGCCATTTTCTGCTAGTAAAGTGTTTTATGGTTTTAATTTCTTATTAGTGAGGGTCACACTGTAGTCTGACCCAGTCCAGACTTAGACCGGAACTGCCACTTACATACCTGATGCTTTTTCAGACAAAGGAAAAAAAATAACACAGCACAGTTATTGGTGTGCTTGGCACTGTACACACACCTGTATCTCATGTCACATGTCATCTCGGGTAACCTTTGAGAGTGACGGAAACTGAGAGTGTGTACGAGGATTTAGAAAAAAATCCACCTATTGTTATCTGGCAGTGTGAGTTGAGGTGAGTGTAGTTATGCTTCTCTGGTCGGAGTGTAGATCTACTTGGTTCAAGACATTGGGCACAGTTCACTAAGCTTGTTTTCTGTCTTTAACCACTTGAGGACCCACCCTTTACCCCCCCCTTAAGGACCAGCGTTATTTTTTGTGATCTGTGCTGGGTGGGCTCTGCAGCCCCCAGCACAGATCAGCGTGCACACAGAGCGATCAGATCGCCCCCCTTTTTTCCCCCCTATGGGGATGATGTGCAGGGGGGGGGTCTGATCGCTCCTCCTGTCTGGCATGTTGCGGGGGGGGGGGCACCTCAAAGCCCCCCTCCCCGGCGAAATTCCCCCCTCCCTCTCCTATCTGCTCATCCCCGGTGATCGGGGCTGCACAGGACGCTATCCGTCCTGTGCAGCCAGTGACAGGCTGTCCCCTGTCACATGGCGGCGATCCCGGGCCGCTGATTGGCCGGGGATCGCCGATCTGCATTACGGCGCTGCTGCGCAGCAGCGCCGTACAATGTAAACAAAGCGGATTATTTCCGCTTGTGTTTACATTTAGCCGTGATCGGCGGCCCGCAGGCTACTCACGGAGCCCCCCGCCGTGAATTGACAGGAAGCAGCCGCTCGCGCGAGCGGCTGTTTCCTGATTAATCAGCCTGCAGCTGGCGACGCAATACTGCGTCGCTGGTCCTGCAGCTGCCACTTTGCCGACGCGCGGTATGAGTGCGCGGTCGGCAAGTGGTTAAAGGATCACTATCACAAAAAAGGTAGGCAGTTAAAATCTGACAGAACCGACAGGTGTTGGGCCAGTCCATCTCTTCACGGGGGATTCTCAGCAGTTGCAAAGTCTAACTGACAAAATAGTGTGCAAGTGATTAGAGAGGCTGGTTGATATCTTACTATTTTGGTAGTTAAACTGCTGTTAAGGAAATGCTGTTGAAAACAAAGAAAACCCTGAGAATCCCCCATGAGGAGATGGACTGGCCCAAAACCTGTCAGTTCTGTCTGATTTTAGCTGCCTACTTTTTTCGTGATAGTGGTCCTTTTAATAACAGATCTGAGCATATTATTTATTTATTTTTTTTACTGTTCTCACTATGGTGATAAATCATTTAGTATTCACTAATCAATTGACCGTAAAATAAGGAGTCTGTCCTTAAAGGACCTACGAGGTGAATGAAATAAACTATCTTTACTTACCTGTGGCTTCTTCCAGCCCTTAGTGGTCACTCTGTCCCTCGCTACTGCTCCAGTCTTCTCTCCATCCCGCTGGGAAGCTCAGAATTATTGCCCTCCCGCGGTGGGTCAACGTCTGCTTTGCACACGTGCGCTCACATCATCTGTAGCATACTGCGCCTGTGTCCCTGGTGATGGGGTGCGGGCGCATGCACCAGCGTAGGGAAAATCGCGGAGTGGGTATGGCACTTTAAGCCTCATACACACGGGCTACAACTGTCGCCGCAACCGCGTGGCACGCACGTTTATCAGGCGCGCGCCATGAACAGTCACTTGTCAGAGCTGTTGCCAGGCGATGGACTTGGCTAATCGCCGGCAACAGCTGTCGGCGCAACTGTCGCTAGTCCGCCTTGTGTATGCGGACTAGCGACAGCAACTCGATACACAATGTATGGAGCATCCGGCGGGGGGGGGGGAGGATGGGGAAGGAACCTTCGGCGACAGCTTCCGCCAAATGTGTGTCCCTCTGTGCGCCGTGTGTACGGCTGTTGCACAGAGGGACCTGGCGACGAGTTGCCGCTGCTTTTTCTTTTTTTTTTTATGGCTCTTGCCACAGCGGTGGCTCGTGTGTATGAGCCATTCGTCCCTGGGTCATTGCGTGTGCGTTTGATTCCCTCCAGTAGTGGAAAGAGGGGGAGTGGCGTTTGCGCTACTCCCACCCCCCAGAAGCCGCTGCTCATGGCTGGGCTGCTGTGATAACTTAGGGACTCTGTACTCAAGCAGGAGGTGTGATACCTGCATGATGTAATCACATGGCCCTCACCAGGGTATTTGGGGGGGGGGGGGGGTGGCTATAGACTTTCTCGCCATCCATTTTAAAAACCACCTCTTTCTTTTTGAAAGGGGGGGGGGCATAGATGTCTGCCACAGCTTTTTCTCATGCCAAATGTACTTAAATCAGCCTACAACTAGTTATAAACGTGTAACTGGACCTTGGAGATCAGCTCTGTGTTCTGTACAAAATGTTCTTTCCTCCAGCAGGCCAGTAAGATCTGACCATGAGCACAGAATTCTATCTAATGAAAGCCGTTCATATGAGGAGGACTGATGGGTGAGTCATCATTAGTGTTCTGCCACATTACAGGGTTTTATGGTAAAATCTCTCATAGGCTGCAAGCATGGGATTATGACTTCAGTGAAAGATGGATTCCTGATCCTCTAATAACTCCACTCCATGGTTATGGAGAGAGCTGGGACCAGGCAGTTTGTTTTCCTCTTATGCAAGCATTAGAGTAGGAGCTTGATTGGAACAGGGAGGGGGGTGGAGTGAAAGGGGGGAGGATGTCCCACCCCATCACATAGAGCTAAGCAAACATGGACTCCCAGCCAGCTACAGTTCCCAGCTTATTATTGTCACTAAAATATTAAAAGCATCCAGTTTGGTGTCTTTTAAATTTAGAATACATTTGTGACATTTAAAAGTCATGATAATCAAGTTGTCATTTCTGAATACACTGTGAAATCCTATCTTAAGTGACCTTTCTCTTGAATTAACAAAACAAAAAACAAGCAAACATTAGCAAAGATATTGTTGGAGATTAATATAAATTATTAATATATGGTTGCTGTTAAAATGGCAAAGGGGTTAGCACACTTGCCTTGCAACATTAGGCGGGGATCACACTTGATGAAATCTGCAGTGTTTTGCCACATAAAAAAACACATGTGAAATCTCATATAATGAAAGTATATGTTGCCTGTGTGTTTTCCGGAGGCATGCGCTATTCTGCATTGCGTAATTAAAAAAAAATGCAACCTGCACTAATTTCCTGCATAACACGTGTTGTTTTACATTGGAGTCGATGGCTACCGTAAATAAAAACTTACGTTTTTCAACTTTTTGCAACTCTCACTATTGTGGGGCGAATTGTTTGTGGGGAATAGCCTGTGATTCCCTCGGATGCAAGTGTGATCCCTCCCTTAGAGTCACAGCCTTGTCAGCTGCTCTCTCGCACTGTCTGGGTACTTGTTGGTGCTCAGTACCAGTGGTAGAAAGGCACCACCCCATTGAACCTCATCTGAACCACAGTTAGGCTGAGGGGCGACATGTTTCGGTTGACGCCGGGTAACGCCACCGCATGTCAAGCGCTGACACGCCTGGTGTTACAGACGCTGCCATTCAGCTGCATTTTATTTGCACCCAAAAAGCGCTCGTGGACAACAGAAGGGACACTGAACTGCCAGACAACCATGCAGTCCAGCCTTCCATCTGTAAGAGGCCGTAGGCTAGGGGCACACTTGTCAGTTTTTCTGTGCATTTTCTGCTAGTGCGCTGGTTCATACTTGAATGCGTTTTTCACATGCAGAAAAACAGTTGACAGCAATGCAACACTGTCAGACAACTCATGCAGAAAACTGCTCACAGAATTGTGGATCCAGCCTAACTAACCCGGCAGTAGAATGCTATGAGGAAACTTGCTGGCTCCTGCCACTTTGAGAAGTCACATGATCAGCTGAGCAACCACTGAAACATTGAGGCTGGGTGCACACTTAGCAGTGCGGGAAACATTGCATTTTTATGCATATGCATTTGTGCGTTTGTATTGCGTTTTCTATACATTTGCGTGCGTTTCAATGCGTTTGAGGTTCGCATATGCATCTTGCATGCGTTTTTCGATTGCGTTTTATGCAAATCACTAGGAAGTCAACAGGAAGTATAAATGCATCAGAAAACTTATATATATATTTTTTTTAATGTGTAAAAGTGCTGCGCAAGGTGTCAGCACTACAGCACTATTTAAATCCTATATAATAATTTCGCAGTCTGTGTCCGTGCGTCTGTTGTGGCTGGCGCACATGCGGGGCAGGCGGGCGGACTTCTGGCAGCGCTCGTAGATGTGCACGTAGTATTTTGGCTGACACAGATCTACTGAATGTACAAGTCTTTAGTGACTTTTAAGCCAGTTTGTGAAACCTGTTTTTGTCTAGTCTCCCCAACTGTTCATGGTTTGTAGATTTTTCATCCATAGCTTAGGGCTAGTTCACCTGTTCACTAACAATGCAGTTTACTGGCACATCAGCTGCTGAGTATCCAGTCTTCTATCCTGCAGGGTAATAGTGAGGATGTCTGCACACAAGGTTGTGGTCAGTACCAGGAATTGCAGGTCTCAAAACTGGTGCAAGTTATGTCTGGCACATGGTGTAATGCTGGGAATACAGCACGAAATTTTTCACAGGGCTGTGGAGTCGGTACAAAATCATCCAACTCCGACTCCTCAGTTTATGAAACCACCAACTCCGGCTCCAGGTACCTAAATTGCTCCGACTTGGACTCCTCGACTCCAACTCCGCAGCCCTGATTTTTTTTGACTGATGGTTCGATAGATAATTTCCAACATGTCCGATCTGATTTTCTAGAGTTTTTCTGATCGATTTCTCATAGAAGTTAATGGAAATCTTTAAGAAAAATGATCGAAAAAATCTATTGAACTGTAAATCTTCTGAAAAATCTCATTGTGTATTCCCAGCTTTAGGATCATGTGAATATGGTACTGTCAAAGTGACATAATAATGCCACACATGCTATCTCTATTATAGATGTCCTATGAGCACAGCAGTAGCTGAGAGGCAGTGAAGAGGATGTGAACCTTGTTTTTCAGCTGCCTGTGTGACCCAAGACTGAAGGTACATGCAGACACTAGACTTCCCTTGGCTGAGATGATCATCCATGATTGTCTTGCCTCACCGCTCTCCCCTCCCCCACCTCCATAGAATAGAACAGGCTTTTTGGCTGTAACTGAGCAGTGTGGCTGTACTACAATTGTTTCTGGAATAATAACCAGCTATTGTTCCAGGCAACAGTAATTGGGCGCCTGTACCTGAGCATTTATGCTCTGTGGATAGAGGTGGGTAATAAAACACGGCTCGAAACAGTCAGGGAACCTGGAGTGAGAAAAATAAGGAGGCTGTCTTCTTCATTCTCTAATAATGCCGTTTGTGCTGATGCTCTGCCTATGGAAAACTGGGTTATAGAATACAGTTTCAACAAATAACTAAGAACAGTAACAAAAAAGAAAGAGTGTGGAGACGAAGCCAGCGGCAGATGTCGGCAGGTAAAGTATTTATGCACTGGGCACATTTTACATTAGGGAGGACATTTTCAGGGGTTCCAGCTTGTTCATCGCTTGTCCCGATATCGCGCTGTTACTGTTACGCAACCGATTAAGCGTATCGGCCCAACGTCTTGCAGCATGTCAGCCCAATCTTGGTCGCATTGTTGATCAGGCACGCTTATGGCAGCACTGATTTTTCATCCGCTTTGATTATAATTGATGCTCGATCGGCTGCCAAGTTGTCTGATGTATGACCACCTTAGTACTTTGCATCTGTCCCAGAAGTTGTGACTCGGGACTGATGCTACTGGCTGCATGGTTGTTCCAGGTGTGTGACTCAAAAGCAAGTAAATCCTAATGCTCAACAGTGTTCTCCCCAGAATTTTTTTCCAGCTTGGTGGCATGAAGAAGTAGCCGGGAGGGGCAAGATGAGAGAATGCAGGGCCGGTGCTTCTGTGATCAACTCTGCTTACAGCATAGGAGGAGGTGCGCTGATAACAGCCGGTTGCTTACCAAATGTAGCCGGGTGGAGCACCCAGCTAAAAGAGCCTGGGAAGAACACGGCTCAACATGAGAGCCAGGCAACTGGCACTATTTATAAGGTAATGAAGATTGCAGCATCCGTATTACTCTCAGTTCAGGTTCCCCTTAACACTAGCTGTAATTTTTAATGTGCTATTGCCTCCCGGCTTATAGTATATGTGTAATCCTGCATAAAGGTATATAATAAGAGATGGTCAGTGTCCTGCTAATAATTGAGCAGGTCAAATGCACTTCCTGTCAGTTTTCATTGGTCCAGTTCTTAACAGCATACTACGTGCAATATATATATTTTGCATGCAAGTTGGAATTATTTGCACCTTGTTGGCCATCCCCCCCCCCCCCCTTTTTTTTTGCCTGTTTCTGTTCATTCAAAGATGCAGCTAAACTTTGCATCAGTGCTGGGGAGTCGGTACAAAAATCATCCGAGCGACTTCTCAGTTTATGAAACCACTGACTCTGACTCCAGGTACCGAAAATTGCTCCAACTCCACAGCCCTGCTTTGCATAGCAGTGAGTGGGCAGCTGGTAGTGAGCCTGGCAGACGGTGGGTTTTTGCCATCCGCTGTGGAAGTTCTGTGACTAGCTATGTCTTTGGCACTCCTCGGGAAGCTATTAGAAGTACCTGCGGCCCAAGTGCTTTCAAAGATATTAGTACTGTGCATACATGAGCCTGGACTTACACGTTCACAGTACGGATATGCCCGTCTTCGGAGGTATTTGGGTATGTGAGTATGAAGACTATCCAAGAAGTGCTGAAGAGGTCGATTAACTTTAACCGGGGACGGCATTACAACGTCAGAACAAACCAATGACCAGGAAGGCTCTATTGTATCCAGAGCCTTCCCTCTGCATAGGTAAGTATCTAATCTGAAGTGAGTTTCCACTTTAATGCAAACCTTGGCCGGTTAGCAGAGCAATTATAAATGCTGTATTGAGGAAGAGCTGGTGGCTGTAATTGCTTTTAGGGCCCTTACACACCAAAAAACGTTTTGTGGGTCGTTTTCGGTTTTTAAAAAACGCAAAATTGCAAAAAACAAATCGACTCACAAACGCTTTTTGGTGTGTCAAGGCCCTTACTGGGTATACGCTGTTTGTGAACTGTTCAGTGGAAATGCGCTCATTTATGGTTACTGGGGTTGCATAGTTTGTGAAGTCGCACATGCCCAGACAAGAGGTACTTTTTTACAGCCATGTAATCCCGTAAATGTATATTTGACTGCTCAGCAGTCGAATAATTAAAAATCTTGACAGGCAAGTGGAGTGATGGAGGAGGACAAAGAGAGCACAATAATGGAGACAAGACTAAAGTAGTACTATATTGGGAGAGCACCATAATGAGGGTTCCGCAATGAAGAAACTACAAAAAAAAGGCAGTTTAATAGATGATTAATATACAAGAATGGTCAGGCTTCATATACTATGGATTGTGGACATGCCCTTGTCCTATGAAATGAATTCCGGGCTTTTATTAGACCGTATATAATATTGCATGCGTATTTTCTTTTTTTTGTAATAAGTTGGCACTATACAAATAGCGGAAATAAAACAGAATTTAAAGTGTACTCAAAAGGACATGACATGGTGAGATAAACATGAGTATGTACAGTGCAAAATATATTAATAACCACACAGTTTTTCTTTTATTATTTTGCTGCCTGAAAGAGTTAATTTTCAGGCATGCAAGTGACAGCTTCTGTCTTGTTGGAACTTTGTTATTATAACTCTGGAATTGGGGTGCCATTGAGCAGAGACGACCAGACCTAGATCATTCATTTACACTTTTTTTTTTTTTTTCTGGAGGACTCAAAGCACCAGAGCTGCAGCCATTATGGTGCGCTCAGTAGGCAGTAGTAGTGTTGGGGAGTCTTGCACAAGGTCTCCTAACTGAATAGGGGCTGGCTTACTCAACAGGAAGGGCCAAGATTTGATCGAACCCTGGTCTTCTGTGTCAGAGCCCTTAAAGTGGACCTGAACTCTTGCACAGGACAGAAGGAAAACAGAGCAATGCACCCTGTATGCATTTTAAGAGTTTAGCCTGTCTAATTTCCTTGCAGCTGTGCCTAATCACAAATTGTAATTTGATCACTCGGGTGTATCAGCTGACTGTCACGGCAGAGAAGCTATTTGGTAAACATGGGATGTTAACAATATGTCTGCTTCCATGAAAGCAGGAAGTAGACACAATCCTGCTTTATTGCAGGATTTGTATCAGCTGTAACAAATATTTTGTTTCCCTTTAAAGGTCATTATGCTGTTAGGTATCTTCTAGAGGAGAAAGGAAGTTCTGAGTTCAGGTCCGCTTTAACCAATACTGTATACTATCCAGCAAACATTCAATCCACTTCCTAATTTTTCTAATCGTATCTAATAAAACAAGTGTGTGCGTGCGTGCAGAATAACTCAACTAGCTTTTAGGGCAAGAGAGACTTTGTAGCTGCGACTAGTTTGAAAACAATTTGCTACTTATGTTATTCATTGCAGTAAATACACTATAGCACACAAGAACAATTTTGTCACTGCACGTATTTATTTGCAAATAAATTTAATGGCAAAAGATATTTTTTTTTTAAAGACTTTATTCTCAAAAAATCCAAAATAAACCTTAAAGGGACACTTAAGTCAAACAAAAAAAAATGAGTTTTACTCACCTGGGGCTTCCAATAGCCCGCTGCAGCTGTCCGGTGCCCTCGCCATCTCCCTCCGATCCTCCTGGCCCCACCGGCAGCCACTTCCTGTTTCGGTGACAGGAGCTGACAGGCTGGGTACGCGAGTGATTCTTCGCTTTCCTGGCCACAATAGCGCCATCTATGCTGCTATAGCATAAATCATATACCATATAGCAGCATAGAGGGTGCTAATGTGTCTGGGAACGCGAAGAATCACTCGCGTCCCCTGCCTGTCAGCTCCTGTCACCGAAACAGGAAGTGGCTGCCGGCGGGGCCAGGAGGATCGGAGGGAGACGGCGAGGGCACCGGACAGCTACAGGGGGCTATTGGAAGCCCTAGGTGAGTAAAACTCATTTTTTTTGTTTTGACTTAAGTGTCCCTTTAAGGGCTGGAACCCACAGGAGCGCTTTTGGCAGCGTTTTGGCAGCACTGCGATACGCTAGCAGTTTGCCAAAACGCTGGGCTAATGTTAATGGATGGGGCAACTTCCACAGGAGCGTTTGCGTTTCTCAGAAACGCAAACGCAGGACGTGCAGCATTTTGGGAGCGTTAGCGCTTCAATGTAAAGTATTGAACCGCTAGCGGAAACGCTCAGCAAAACCTAAACTGAGCGGTTTTGCTAGCGTTTTGCGGTTCAGCACACTGTAACAAAATGAAAAATAATTCACAGGACCAATCAGGATAAAAACGCAAAACGCAAAACGCTAGGCACCTGCTGGGGAAAAAAATACAATGTTGCAAAACACGACCAAAAACGCGCATGAATCCGCTTGCAAACCGCTCAGACAAAACGCTAGCGGTTGCGTTTTGCGTTTGCGATTTTCAGTGGATTCCAGGCCTAACATCCACAGTACAATTGATTTACTTCTGTGAAAGCAGCATTTTGCCACAGTGCTAGTGGGACATATAAACTGGTGATCTTTCTCCTATTGTGGCATCCCAGGTCTTGCCTTGGTCTACTGTGTGCTACCATTTTCACTCCTCTTCCTCATTCATTTAGTCAACTTCAGACTCTTCATGACCAATGAGTCTGTCAATCACTGCGTCTTTCACCGGTTGCATAGGCATGTTCATAGCTTCATATATGCGGTCTATCCATCTTGGCCTCTGCCATCCTCTTTTTTTTTTTTTTTTTTTTTACACCATATCCACTAATCTGGATGAAAATTTATATGTACATTTGGTCCCTCTTTCTTTTCCACTGTATCAGTTTTAAACTTGATGCTTTTCCAACCAGAGAGTGTATAATGCATAGCAAGATTAAAGGTGGCCACACACCATACAATGTTTTTAATATCTGTTCAATTCAAGAATTGCAATCAATTTTTCTGACTGATTGTAACATTTCAAAAGTATGACCAATGTACCACACACATGTTCATTTTTTCCCCAATTACGATAAAAAATGATTGGAAACTATGAGAAAATTGGTAGGGTGCGTATATTAATAAATTGACAATCTAACGCACCATCTTTAGAAAAATTGAAGAAAAGTTTCCAGCATTCCGGATCGATAAAAGTCAGAAAAAAAACGGGAAAACCGATCGGATTTTTCAGTCGAATGGAAAAACAGCTTTGGATTTTTTGGGGAGGTCCGATCATATTTATCGAATTGCCGTGAAATCAGATAATTGTATTGTAACATGTGTCGCCACCTTAAGGATTATAACATTATATGGTATCGATCTATGGTCTCTTTCTTGTTTGCTTCAGGTTAAATGGGGCTTTAGTGCTTTTTTACGTTTTTTACCTTTGAACTGGGAGAAGAACTCAGGGGAGCCCTGTAACTCATATGATTTATATATTTCAAGCGGAACTGAAGATCCCTATAAAAACCGCTTCACTTACCTGGGTCTTCCCCAAACCCCCCTGCAGCTGTCCCATCTCGTGCCGGTCCTCTATGATCCTCCGTTCTCCTGCCTGGTGCATTTTTATTACCGCCGACTTTTATTACAGTCGACGGCAACTGCGCCAGTGCACCCGGGCTACACGTATCTTTCTTCGCGTTTGCTGTCCTGCAGTGGACGGTACCGTGAAGAAAGATAACCTGCCCGGAGCCCGGCGGGCCCAGTCACTATAAAAACGATATTCCTGTACTTTGGCCCAGTAGTCTGACTGCCAAGTGACAGCCTACTGGGCCAATCAAAGTGCATGAATATTGTTCTTTAAAGCTACTGGACCCGCTGGGCTCTGGGCAGGTTCAGTAGTGCTCGTTAAGTTTAACAAAGCGCTCCTTAACCTCCTGAGCGGTCTGGACGAGCTCAGCTCGTCCATCACCGCCGGAGGCTGCCGCTCAGGCCCTGCTGGGCCGATTTTTATCAAATAAAGTGCAGCACACGCAGCCGGCACTTTGCCAGCCGCGTGTGCTGCCTGATCGCCGCCGCTCTGCGGCGATTCGCCGCGAGCAGCGGCGAAAGAGGGCCCCCCTAGCCGCCTGAGCCCTGCGCAGCCGGAACAAAAAGTTCCGGCCAGCGCTAAGGGCTGGATCGGAGGCGGCTGACGTCAGGACGTCGGCTGACGTCGATGACGTCACTCCGCTCGTCGCTATGGCGACGATATAAGCAAAACAAGGAAGGCCGCTCATTGCGGCCTTCCTTGTTTATTCTGGGCGCCGGAGGCGATCGGAAGATCGCCTCCGGAGCGCCCTCTAGTGGGCTTTCATGCAGGCAACTTTCAGTTGGCTGCATGAAATAGTTTTTTTTTTATTTAAAAAAAACCCTCCCGCAGCCACCCTGGCGATTTAATCAGAACGCCAGGGTGGTTTTAAACTAGCAGAGGAGAGCTGTGAATTATTAACAAGTGCTGTTGTCCTTGAGCTGCGCTGCTGGAGCAGCACAGCTTAGTGAGTCAACCCCATGGTGTCATGAAAGTCCATAGATATTCATGTTGGCATTTACAGTACAGTGTAGAGGCCTGCGCAGGTCTGCTTTTTAAGACTCGCACCCCTGCTACCTGACTCATGACCTGCTTTCTGGGCATTTCGATACCCGCCCCGCAACCTGTCTTTCATAGAGCATGCAGTGGGGAGCTGTTATAGTTACCTGTCCGGGGGGGCTGGATCAACTTCTCTTCTCCATCTATGGCGGCACTGCACTCCAGCCATCCTCTTCTGGCTTCCAATCGCATGATATGACGCGAGTATGACGTGAGAGTAACCCAGAGCATGAGATCGGAAGCCAGAAGAGGATGTCAGGAGTGCAGCACTGCTGCGGTAGAGGTAAGGAGAAGCCGATCCAGAAAGGTAACTAAAACGGCTACCTGCCGCGACTCTCTACCCAAACCTGACCTACACCCGCCTAGCGCTACCTACCCGACACTCACCGGGCCGCAAAAATGGATACCCCCAACCGCACCCGCATTTCAGGTAACCTGTGGTACCAGACTTGATGCAGGCCTCTAGTACAGTGTGTCTTCCAGTGCTTTGCTGTGTAACGCATCTGGGAGCATTTTTGGGTATATAGCATTACAGTACAGTGTAGAGGCCTGCACAGGTCTGCTTTTTAAGACCCGCACCCCTGCTACCTGACTCATGACCTGCTTTCTGGTCATTTCGATACCCGCCCCGCAACCTATCTTTCGGCTGCCTAATGCAGCCACGTATAGCATGCAGCGGGGAGCTGTTATAGTTGCCTGTCTGGATCAACTTCTCTTCTCCATGTGTGGCGGCACTGCTCTCCCGCCATCCTCTTCTGGCTTCCGATAGCATGATATGACATGAGAGTACTTTACTGAACGCTTCTTGCCTGCAAACTATACTCGTCTTATGTCTTCATTAGTTTGAGTGACACCTGGAACTTGGATGAGGGAGCCAAAGTAGTGATATACAATGGACATACGACTATGGTAGGGATTAGATTGTGAGCTTTCTTAGGGAGAGTTAAAGGACAACTGACGTGAGAAAAAACATGGAGGCTGTTATATTTATTTCCTTTTAAACACCTGTTGCCTGGCAACCCTGCTATCTATTTGGCTGGAGTAGTGTCTGAATAAAACCAGAAACAAGCATGCAGCTAATCTTGTCAGATCTGACAATAACGTCAGAAATACCTGATCTGCTGCATACTTGTTCAGGGTCTATGGCTGAAAGTATTAGAGGCAGGGGATCAACAGGACAGCCAGGCAACTAGTATTGCTTAAAAATAAATAAATATGGCAGCCTCCATATCCCTCTCCCTTCAGTTTAACCACTTAACGACCAACGTCAGGCAATAGGCAGACGCAGGTCGCAGTGGTGTTTCCATGGAAACTTGTTTGAGCGGCCGTTCCATGTCAGTTCACGGAGGGTATCTCCGTGAACCGCCTGCGATCCTCCAATCGCGGCTCGCAGGCTAAATGTAAACACGCGGGGAAGAAATCGTACAGCAGCGCCGTAAAGGAGATCGGCGATCCCCGGCCTCTGATTAGCCGGGGATCGCCGGCATCTGATAGGCTGAAGCCTATCGGAGGCGGCGCAGGACGAATCACCGTCCTGTGCCACCCATAGGAAGGAGGGAAGGAGGCAGAAAATCGCTGCGGAGGGGGGCTTTGAGGAGCCCCCTCCGCTGAACGAAAATAGCTGGTGGCGATCAGACCCCCCCCCCCCCCCCAGTAGGACCCCCCACCCCCAGTTTACTGGGGGAAAAGGGGGGGGGGGAAGTCTGGTCGCCCTGGCTACTTGCTGATCTGTGCTGTGGGCTGGAGAGCCCACGCAGCACAGATCTGCGCAAACAAGCCTGATCCTTAAGTGGTTAAGTTGGCCAAACATCATGCGACTTGGCGTCCAATTGACCATCTGATTCCATTATTATGATCGAACCAGATGAAAATCTGTGCAATTGGTCACATGAATCAGTCAACATGTTGCAAGATGTAGGGCTGATTTGCTCGATTAGTTGTTGTGGCTGTAATGGTGAGCGGTATCGAGATGAGTGACGAAATCCCTGGTGTATGGGCAGCTGACAGGTCTCTCTCCGATCATATTCGATCTGAGAGAGATTTGTCTCTTGGTCGCATCTGCCCATCATCGCCTGATGTATGGCCAGGGCTGTGGAGTCGGTACAAAAATCATCCGACTTTTCAGTTTATGAAACCACTGACTCCAGGTACCCTAAATCGCTCAGACTCAGATCTCTATATATCTATATCCTGTAAAAGTGCTGCAGAATAGGTGGGTGCTATATATTATATAATAATAAGAATAAGAGTAAGAATGACTAAAATTTGCATGAGATCTAGGATGTTTTTTTTTTTTTTTTTAATGAGAAGGCAGTCTGCTATGGCAGCCTCCATATTTCTCTGAGTACACGTTGAGTGAAGTCTCCTTGCATGGCATTAGATGATGATGGAGGTATTTATGCAGCATGTTGCTCTGCTGCCTCCTGTTCAGGCTCCTCCTTTAAGCCTGTCTCTGTGTAAACGTGGATGATCTGTTTTTGCCAGCAGTGATGGTGAAGTGTGTCACAACTTTTCAGAAATAACTTGAATTTCTCAGTGCTAGCAGCTGTGTGTTGCGGAAGCATTGCCTCTGCAGTATACTCTCTGCATTCTCCTGCGTTGCTAGTGTGATCTAGAAAGCCTCACAATTTCCTTGACAAAGTACTGTACTTAAGCAGCTTAACCTTTTGCAGTAAATTGGGCTAGTGCAGAGCTCATAATGAAAGATTATACAAGGAATGTTGCTGCTTGTGTTCTTTTATATGCCCTGCTGGGTGCTGCTGTCACTTTAATTTCATATGAAAGGTGCAGGCTCAGCTGTGGGGCGGCTCTGGCCCTCCCCCTCCACAATGACGCTCTCCTTACTGTATCCGAAAGTGAAAGGCTGTGCATTGCTTCACGGGAGCTCACATTGTCTGCTAATCAAATGATGTATAGTTTCCAGGGCTCGTCAGAGGGCAGATTGTATAGTGTGCGGCCTCTGCCAAATGTTACCTGCTGGCCAGTAATGGTTTCATTGCAGAGGCTCATTATGTGATCAGGTTATAGTATTCCTGTATGCAATCAGGAGTTACTTCTCAAAGTGTGCACCTTCTGCCAGGATCTGCAGTGCTTGGAGTCCAGCAGACTATCGGTTCTCATTTCCTAATTCTGTTAACCTCAGCTACATTATGCTCTTATGCTGGGAACACACGGTATGTTTTTTTCACCTGATTTACTGTGCGATCGATAGTACGAATCGAATCTCAACCAAAAAATCGACACTAAGTTTATCGGCCGCCTGCTACACACGTGTACGTTTTCTGTTCCGTTTTTACTATGTTCTCGACTAATTACGCCCACTATTGGTGATACTCCACTCTGATACGGCCCCCTGAACGCTTCTATCATACACATAATTGAGCCGCTTCATTAATTGCGCCAACACACGATAAGATTCTTTTTTAATATGTCCGATACTATTTTGATCGAGAACACACTCTATTTTGCCCATAAAATCGCTCAGTGCTGAAACATGCTTCCGATTTTGGTTGCAATTCGATTCATATCGATCGCACTGAAAATCTGGTGAAAAAAACGTAACGTGTGTTCCGAGCATAATATACAAGAAGTTTACAAAGGAATGGTCATTTTTATTAAGTATTTATATAGCGCTTATATCTTCCGCAGCGCTGTGCAGAGTATATTTCTTGTCACTTATCTGTCCCTCAGAGGAGCTCACAGTCTAATAGTCATATGTAGTCACCAAGTGATCTGCAAACTTGGCTCTCCAGCTGTTAAGGCACTACTAGTCCCATGATGCATTGTAGGAGTCTGGCAAATGCATTGTGGGACTTGTAGTTCCTGAACAGCTGGAGAGCCAAGTTTGCAGATCACTGGACTAGACCATCTCCTCGTGGGAGATTCTCAGGGTTTTCGTTATTTTCAAAAGCACTTGGTGAACAGCAGATGCTCAGTCCAACTGCCAGAATAATGTGCAGACAGGTGTGTTCAGCCCGCATCTTTGTATACATCCTTTCCAGGGAGTCCTTTTGTAAACAATAAATTAAATACTGAGAATCCTATGTGAAGTCAAAAACCGGTCAGTTCCGTCAGATTTCTACTAACTACAGCAAGTGACAGCAACATAGGGGAAAAATTATTTATAGCTTATTTTACTCTGGAAGAAACTGGTGCACACCTAAAACCGCTACCAGATCCGCAAAATGCTAGCAGATTTTGAAACGCTTTTTCTTATTTTTCTGTAGCGTTTCAGCTAGCATTTTGCGGTTTTGGGAAGCGTTTTTGGTGTAGTAGATTTCATATATTGTTACAGTAAAGCTGTTACTGAACAGCTTCTGTAACAAAAACATCTGCAAAACCGCTCTGAACTGCCGTTTTTCAGAGCGGTTTGCGTTTTTCCTATACTTTACATTGGAGGCAGAAACGCCTCCGCAATCCAAAATCTGCAGCAGCCCGGGAGTATGCGTTTCTGCAAAACGCCTCCCGCTCTGGTGTGCACCAGCCCATTGAAATACATTACCCAAGCGTATCCGCAGTCGCAAGGGGATCGCAAAACGCAGCCGAACCGCTCTGGTGTGCACTAGGCCTCAGAAAGAATGGAGAAGGCACACCAATGGCTCAGCAAACGACTGTATTGAGTATGCAGAGGCACAGACACATGTTTCGGGCGTAGCCCTTCCTCAGGCGTGCCCCACTCTACTTCAGTGACACCTAAATTCCCCACCCACAGGAAACCACCTGACCATACTTCTGGTCACATGGCGGACAAACTATAATAGTGCAAAATAGTCAACAAACACAAAACACAATCATTTCATCGATTGTCCATTAGTTCATATTTGGGGAACTACACCATACGGTGTCTACCACGAAAAATTAGAAATCGAAATAATTTACAATACCAATCTTGATGCATTCAATTTTCAGTATCTTTTCTAGGGCAGTCATGTATAAAGCCTGTAAGAGAAGACATATTAGAGAAAACATTTGAGACTCACGTTTTCATTAAGACCTTTTGGTTGAATGCAGTCGAATCTATCTATCCACTTAGCTTCACATTGCAAAAAGAAGTTTTTTTCCTATCGCCCCCTCTAAACAGGACTGGTATATCCTTAATTACAAACCACCGCAATTGGGATGCATTGTGACGGCATTCTAAAAAGTGCCTTGACACAGATGTCTTATAACTCTTTTTCCCTTTTGCAAAGTTTACAATATTTCTTTTGTGCTCTTGTATTCGAGTTTTCACCTCTCTCCTGTTTTCCCGATATACACCATACCGCAGGGACACTTGAAGCCATAAACCACGTATCGACTTAGACAAGTCAATCTGCCTTTAACCAAAATCTTTTCACCTGTGAGTGGATGGAAAATGCGGTTGCCTTTAATAATGCCACTACAGCAATTACAACTTAAACATTCTTAATTGTATGTGTTTACATTTGTTAAATGTTACAGTTTTTTTGCAATAGCTGTACTTTAAAGCGGAGCTGAAAGAAAAAACAAAAACAGCGTTTCACTTACCTGGGGCTTCTGCCAGCCCCTTGCAGCCTTCCGGTCCCACGCCGGTTCTCCACTTTTTTTTTTCTTCTGTGCAGTGTTCTATTTTGTATTGGGTAGATAATTGTTTTTGTGGCAGAAATGATTTTGGTGTATTTAAAATATGTTTAAATGTTCTTTGAAAAAATATTTGTGCAGATATTATGCAACATATTTTATTTGTACAGGGTCTCTGCTTTAATGAAATACATCATTTAGGGGTCTTCTAATGAACTTTAATTGTTTATTTTTAAACACCTTTTTTGAAACTCCATATAGTAGGCGTGAACGATTTTAGGAAAAAATGTAATTGATCGACTTTTGTCTGAAACTCGATTTCGATTCACGATTTCCTTCAAATCAAGCTTTGTTCCCCCTCTGTGCCTGTTTGTTTTCCCCTCCTCCCCCTGTCTCTCCTTGTGCCCCCTTTACCTCTTCATGCCTCCTCTGGGTCTCTCTTGTGCCCACTCTGTTTTTCTCTGTGCCCGCTCTGTTTCTTCTGTGTCTCTCTTTCTGCCACCTCTGTGCCTCCTCTGTCCAGCGATGCCCATCTCTCCCCTTCGCCTCCTGCAGGCTCTAATGCACAGAATACTTCCTGTATGTCATGTGACATACAGGAACCCGGAGTTTTGCCAAGCACTAGAGCCAGCAGACAGTGATAGAGGACGGACAGCGTTGGAGTCGTGTGGAAGGTATGTTCAACGCTGCGGGCCGCACGCACCGGGACTTTGGGGAAGTTTGAAGGCGTCTTCAAACTTCCCCATGTGGAAATGACATGATCGCGATATTCGCCGCTTTGACGATTCTGAAATTGTGATCTTGGTGATTGCAATTTCGATTTAAATTCGATTTATCTTTCAGGCCTACCATATAGCATTAATCACTTGAGAAGTGGATAACTCTACAAGGTTTATTATTCTTAGAGGACTGTGTTGATCCAGTTATGAAGTAGCAGCAACAATGCAGATCACTGGGCCATGTACTGCTGCTTCTTCGCCTGTGCTGATCAGTTACCCTATTTGAGTGAAGGTTCTGATCCACAGTTTTTTTGTACATCTGCCCTATTTTTCCATGTTAATACATTACAGAGCCAGTGATTTATACACCATTGTATGCAGTGTCACCTGTAACCTGTCTCTGTGTGAAAGCTACACAGGTTTGGGAATCTACTTTCTACATGTCAGTTCTTAGGACCCAGGGACAATGTCACTGCTGGAGGCACAACACTGCATGTCAATAGTTCCTACACAATTGTTTGGCTGAGTCACATGAAAATGGCTGTCTGTACTAGGAGTACCAGTTACACAACAGGTACTCTGATAAGCCACTCCAAGTTTGCAACATTCTAAATACAGGTGGAAAGGATTAATGTTTGTGTCTAAACTATTTCATGAATTGATACAAAATGTATCAACACTGACAGCTTGTTGGGCGTCATTTTACTGTAGTGTATATCTGCAGAAGGTTGGCATCAGTGTTAGCTGCAGAGACAGCTGTATTTGCTTTTTTAAAATGTACTTGTTTCTTGCAGGGAATAAGTTTGAGTGCACCGTGTAGAGAAGAGAATTCAAACAAGCAGACTCGATACTTTATTTATAATGCTCAGTGTAACTTTATTAGTGTTTGTTGTACTCTTCTTATCCATTTTGGTGTGTAAAGAAAGCAAAGGTGGCCATATACTTGTAAATTTTGCTAATTTGATTGCTTGCAGATTCGATTCATCTGCTGGGAATCAATTCCCCAAAATGTCAGATCAATTGATTGTTGATTGATGACTAAAAATCTATCGAAAGTATCGATTGGACAGGATGGGAAATTACAAAAAGAAAAATGGGGCGGGGCAAGAGCATTGGCAGATCGATGGCCTATAGCTTTGCACTGCTTTGAACAGTGCATCTCTGCAGTTCAATCGATTTGCAGTAATTCCCTGCAGGAATCTATTGGAAATTAATGTGCAGTGTATGGCAGGAATTGATTCCTTCTGAATCGATTCTTTTCAGAAAATAATGGGTTGTTTTGGAACTTGGGGTGGAAATCCATAAGTGTACAGCCATTATAAAGCACCGCATTTATTCTAGTTTTCTGGTGTGGCTCCTCCCCATTTTAACTGTGCTTTGTAACAAAGGGACTTGGCTTGTAGGGAGCCTGTCATGAGAAAAATACAGGCAGTCCCCTACTTAAACAGGTTCAATTCTGGCAGTTGATTGAATTTGTTTGTAAGTTGAGTCATGTGTTAAGCATAGGGAAGTTTCTTACAACTCTGGAGTTGGACATATAGTATGTTTTTTGGTTACTTAAACATGCTTTTAATTTACAACTGTTTATACAAAACTGTAACATGCAACAATGGAATAATTATAATTTTTAAAAAAGTACCAGTAATGTATATTTTGTACATGGAGACAACTTTGTGTGAAAAAATGTAACTTGAGTCGTTTGTAAGTTGGGAACTGCCTGTACGAAGTTTGCAATTGCTGATCTCTTTCTGAAAAATGCTACTTGTTTGCCAGTTGTACGTTCTCTGATCTGAAACAAACCTACTGGTCCAATATTACTTCTTAGTCGCCTATTGGCTCTATTCCTAGCTGGTTTTGGTACTCTTTTGACCTGATGAAGCGGCTGTGAGCCGTAAAACGCGTTGTCTTAGTGCTCAAAAGTATTTCTAATTGAATTGATATTGAGTCGTCTCCTTTACAGTAGGCTGACCCATCTTTATTAATTTATGAACATTATTATTGGTCTCGTTAGTGACCACCTCATGGCATACAACGGGTGCCTCCCACCACCAAGTATTTCAGTTAGCTACCCAACTGGTTTCGATTGTACCTTTATGATTTCCCCATAAACCCTATGATAGTTTTTTCAGGAGCTGTGACCTACGTGATCATCACAAGGCCGAGTGGGGACGGTCTTTCCCCACATGTGCAGAGAGTTGTTGCTTGGAGAGCAACCCTGACTTCTGAGTACTTAATTGTATGCACTACTTCCTCTTGCCAAATATCCTAACGTACTACACTATATTGGGCTCCCGGTGTCCCTGAGCTTCTTTTCTTTCTCCATATACTCTCTTTTGGTATATAATAATCCAGTATTTGTATAGCACTTTTCTCCTGATGGACTCAAAGTGCTTGCGAGGCAGCCACAAGGGGCAATCAGTAGGCAATTGCAGTGTTAGTCTATCCCAAGAAACTCATTACTGAATAGGTGCAGGCTTACTGAACAGGCATTCTCCTGTGGCAGAGGCAGAGCCCTTAACCAGTACACTATTCAGCCACTACAGTGTTCTCCCCAGAATTTTTCCAGACAGGTAGCATGAAAAAGTGGCCTTGACAGGGTGGCACTTCTCTGTGCAAATCTGCTTACAGCATAGGAAGAGGATGAGGAGGGGAGCCATTGACAGCCGGGTGCTCACAAAAATTAGCCGGGTGGAGCACCTGGCTGAAAGAGCATGGGGAGAACACTATATCCTGCTTAAGCTTCATGCACACACTACTATGTATTGTATTTATAAAGCGCCAACATATTATGCAGCATTAGTTTAGGTTACAGACTATATATAATAGTTCTGTCAAAAACCTTAGTGTGAGCTCCTTTAAGGGGCAATTAGCAACATGGCTATGCACCTTGTGAAGCATTACAGAAGATGTCTGCACTGTATAAATAAAACAATGTGTCTTGTCTATAGCTTTAGAAAATAAATTGTACTGGACTTGGGTTTTTTTTTCATGTGATGGGCTGTGTCTCTGTTTATTGCAGTGTTTTTATAGGGTTTTGGTTATTTAGGGCCCTTTCACACGAAGTCTGTTGCATTGCAGTGGACCCTATCCTAATTATATTGTCATGGGGCTTTCACATGCGGTGTGGCGAGTTCTGACGCAGTAACTCACAGCATACTGGCCGTTAACCAGATAACGTGTGGTTACAGTGGCGGAGAAGCATACTTAGATTGTACTGTATGTTTCACTGTATAGTGTCGGGTGGGACTTTTTGGCAATGATGCTTTGGGATCATATCACAACCTGCACAACGTGAAAGTGTCCTTACGCTCTCTTGTGGCCATCAGGTATCTCTTGTTGCAAATATTTGTTGGTTGCGCTCTATAGTATTGTATGTATGTTTTATAAACATTCCGTAATGCTTTCAATTAACTGAAAATACTTTTATTCAGGTCTGTTTATATGTATAATTTGTCCTTTTTTACCTCAAAATGTACATAATCCACTGTGGCTGTGGTCTGCTTACTGAGTGTTGAGAAATAAAGATATTAGTGAAAGAAAATGAATATAAGAGAATTGAGATGGGCCTGATGATTAGCTGACAGTTTGTAGTGTGGATTTTGGCATGGATGGAAGCAATATATTGATGTAGGCATGGATTGTGTAAGTGACAGTCCGGCTGATCGCTGTGGCCTGTGCAGCAGTGCTGGGAGTGTTGTTGTGCTGGCCGTGGGGCATTGTGCTCAGCGGGTGTCACATGGGGGATGTAGCAGTCCAGCGATCCGCTCCAGGATTTGGCGGCAGCTTGTGCCGGATCTACTTCCCGTGCTGGGGGTGGGGCTGCGGTCCTGTTGCTCGGAGGGATCTCCCAGGGCTGCGAGTTAGTGGCGGAGGAGAGTACGGATAACGCCGTGAATAGGCTGGAAGTGACCGGGGATAGTGGAGAGAGGCTCGGCCGGAACGGATTGCCGTGGAAGAGGGGGCGGGGGACATGTGACCTGGCACACAGGTGAGAGCTGCCACGTACGTGCGCTGTGTCACTCCGCGCCCAGCTGACACTGACAGCCAGAGGGAGAGGGAGTGATGTCACCGGGGCTTAACCCGTCATGTGCTTCTCGCGATCACCTTATCCGCCTGCTATTAATGAGCTACATGCTTGTTATCAGCCCTGGCATAACACTCGCCTTTAATAGCACCCACTCGTTCTGATAGGCTGCACGGCGGAGCTGTCAGTGTTCCAGCATTGGGGGTATTAACTCTTGCTTTCCTGGCAGCTGGCTCTGCAGACTGATTTACAGTGCTCACTACTTTTTCTCTTATAGCTGGCAACTTTCGCTCTGGAAATTCACAATATTGCAATTGGGGGCGGGGTTGCATTAATGATTGGGAGGGGGGTGGGGGGCTTGACCATCCTTAAGTGGTCTTTTTGCCTTAATTCTAGAAATTTTATTTTTTTCTGTTTTTACAGTATGTATAATTGAAACTAATTTCAATTGACAGGAGTAATCAAGATGAATGCCAAATAAAAATGTTGTTCTGATCTGTCTGTTGCAGTTAAGCCTTTTGCAAATTCCTTTTTTTTTTTTTTTTAAATAAAAAAATAAACAAAAAATAACCCCTCCAACCCCCACTCTCCCAAAAAAACTAAAAAACTTGTAAGTTAAAATTGCAGATAGCAGCTCTTCTAAATTCTAAGTTGGTATGTGTAAATTGCCAAGTCGGTATGTGTAAATTGCTCTCAATATTTATTAACAATACCCTTGTTAAAGTGGACCTGAACTCTTGCACATTACAGAAGGAAAACCTATAGAAATCACCATGTGTGTATTTAGAGCGTTTAGCCTGTCTAATTACACCTCTTCTGTGAGGAAGCACAAGTTGTAATTTGATCCTTTAGCTGTGTCCGCTGACAGCTACGGCAGAGAGCTCATTTGTATACACAGGATGTAAACAATATGTCTGCTTCCATGAAATCAGGAATTAAACAAACTGCAGATTTATTGCAGGATTTGTATAAGCTGTAACAAAGAAATGTTTCTTTTAAAGAGAACCCGAGGTGGGTTTGAAGAATATTATCTGCATACAGAGGCTGGATCTGCCTATACAGCCCAGCCTCTGTTGTTATCCCAAACCCCCCTAAGGTCCCCCTGCACTCTGCAATCCCTCATAAATCACAGCCACGCTGCTGACAAACAGCTTGTCAGAGCTGGCTGTGTTTATCTCTATAGTGTCAGTCTGCTGCTCTCCCCGCCTCCTGCAGAACTCCAGTCCCCGCCTGCATCCCTTCCCTCCCTGCTGATTGGAGGGAAGGGATGGGGGCAGGGACCAGAGCTATGCAGGAGGAGGGGGAGCAGCTGAGACTGACACTACAGATGTAAACACAGCCTCAGAGCATGGCTGTGATTTATGAGGGATTGCAGAGTGCAGGGGGACCTTAGTGGGGTTTGGCATAGCAACAGAGGCTGGGCTGTATAGGCAGATCCAGCCTCTGTATGCAGATAACATTCTTTAAACACACCTCGGGTTCTCTTTAAGGTTATGTTGTTGCTTCTCTTTTAGAGCTGACATGAAGTTCTGAGTTTAAGTGTGCTTAAGGCCTCTTTCACAGTGGGACGTTGCATTTGATGCGACGTTAAAATCGCACCATGTGTCCCTAACGCAGCGCATGTAGGTTTTGAAATTGGACGTTATTTTGCACTGCGTTGTGTCTCTCGGTGCACCGTTTTCGTCGCTTACTGATGGAACGAAAACGGCACATGCATTACATTATAAAAAACCAAAACATTACTGAGTATGTGCAACACACATAACGCAGCAAATGTATTACTAAATGCACAGCATGCAGCACTTACTAAATATTGTTACATGTAACACACAACGCAACGTGTGCACTATAAATGTCTCACAGACTTTGTATTGCTGTGCGTTAGTCTGCGTTATAATTTTTTTTATAGCGTGCAAATTTAATGTCCCACTGTGAAAGAGGCCTTAGCTTAGATCGTTTCTTTTGCCCATGAAATTAGAATTCTGCCTCTCAGAAGTATTGTGAAAGAATGCCATTAACCTCAGCTGTGCATGCAGACCTTGGTTGATTTTATAAAATCACAATATTTACCAGAGTAATTTTCTGTGACATCACTGCAATTCTTTCTGCCATTATTGTGGTGTGTTAAAAGATAAATAAAAGCCCTGCAGTGATTAAGGAAGCCATTCATTTGTGGTGACCCAAAGATAACACAACTAAAACATTGCTGTTCCTGAGAGGAAAAAGCATCAGGTGATGCTATCTCGCATTGACTTGCATTTATATTGGCATCTTAAGGATGGTGGTCCTTATGCAGAGCACTTCCACCAATGATAACTCTATTATCACTGCTTTATAAATAAGGAAACCTCTTCTGTATGGTTTTTTTTTTTTTTTGTTAAACGGATGAGGCAGCAGGAAGTTGTGCACCAAGGTGACTCCTGCTGTGTCTTTATTTTAATGACCGTCAGTGAGATGCTAATAATTCTAGCTTGCATGGGGATTGTATGTAGTTAGTATGCCGTTTCGAACTGGGACAGTCACATGCAACTAGTAACTAACGTCACAGAGATAATGCAGCCATAAAGTTTGGTTTCCAAACAGGCAAACCTTGAATAATAAAGGTTGTTATTCGAGTGAGCTTTGGATGGGGGTTGTAATAAATGCTTCTTTATGTGCGAAGTATAGAAATAAGTGTGAAGTAAAGAATATATTCGCCTAAATGTGGCAATTCTTTCTCTAGCACCCCTACACTTTCACTGCAGAAGAGTCCGACACTGAATTTTCCTTAAAGGACATCTGAAGTGAAAGGCATATGGAGGCTGGCATATTTATTTTCTTATAAACTATACCAGTTGGCTGGTAGGCCTGCTGATCTCTCATACATCAGTAGTGACTTATACACGCTCATGAAACAAGCATGTGGCAGATCCAGTCAGACTTCAGTGAAATAGCTGATCTGCATGAGTGTTCAGCTCTCTGGCTAAAACTACGAGGCTAGGTTCACAGTGGTCAGTTGCATAACACGTGCATTATAATGCCTTATGACTGTGAACTGCAATGGAGGCTGGACATAGACTTTAATGCTTAGCTTTCATGCAGTGAGTTATAATGTAATCAGTTACAACGCAGTACTGTTAACAGGGCCATAGAATTACATGGGCAGTGAGTTCACATGCAGAATAATTCCGCAACTCAACTGACCACTGTGAACAGTGCCTTAGAGGCAGAGGATCAGCAGGACAGCGAGGCAACGTGCATTGTTAAAAAGGAAATACATTTAGCGGCCTTCTCACTTTGTGTCCTTTAACCCCCCTGGTGGTATGAAAAATTCCGCCAGGGGGCAGCGCAGCAGTTTTTTTTATTTATTTTTTTAAATCATGTAGCGAGCCCAGGGCTCGCTACATGATAGCCACTGCTCAGCGGCATCCCCCCAGCCCCGCCGATCGCCTCCGGCGATAGGCGATCAGGAAATCCCGTTCAAAGAACGGGATTTCCTGGAGGGCTTCCCCCGTCGCCATGACGACGGGGCGGGATGACGTCGGGACGTCATTGGGAGTCCCGAACAACCCCTCGGCGCTGCCTGGCACTGATTGGCCAGGCAGCGCACGGGGTCTGGGGGGGCGCGCCACATCAGATAGCGGCGATCAGAGTGCTGGCGCAGCTAGCAAAGTGCTAGCTGCGTCCAGCAAAAAAAAAAATTATGAAAATCGGCCCAGCAGGGCCTGAACGGTACCCTCCGGCGGCTTACCCCGTGTCCAGCACGGGGTTACCGCTAAGGAGGTTAAAGTGAATAAAGCTTTTTTCTATGCTAATATGTTTGTTATGATCCCATGCAATGCAACAAGTGCAGATCATAAGAATTGCTGTCACTGATATGGAAATACTGAGAACAAACCAGGATGATGTTTAAAGGTTTATTTGTGAGAATTGCAATATATAAATACACACACATGTGGATAATGCAATACTGGCAACACAAGTGAACTGTACAAGAATTTGTATGCAAAGGATACAGGAGATTATCCCAACCCAATATGTATATACAAGTGCTCCCTGCATATACTGGGATATGCAGAGCAACCAGTGTATATACACAAGATCTGTGTGCACACAATCCCTAAACCCGCTTAGTAAGTATGTACAACCTATTTACAAATTACACAAGGAGCATATGACCAGGCAATATAAAAAGACAAACAGCAGGCAGTATGGATAGTCAGACAGGCAAGGGTCAATATCAGAGAACAAACGCAGTACAAATAATCGCAAGGCAAAGGATCGTCAGGAAAAGCAAAAGTCATACAAGGTAAGCAGATAAAGATACACAGGACCGAGGTAACAAGAACAGGATGGGCTAGCACTCAGGCTAAATAGCAACGATGAACTAGCAAAGCTTGATTCTCAGATGCTGGCTTATATCCTGTGCAGAGGAATCAGGTGATGCGGTTTTCCTCTCCTTAGCAATGTCCAGGTAATGCAGTTCTTGAGGAGGTTTGCCCCCTGCTGGTAAAATAGGAGGAACCACATGAGTATTACCAAAGTCTTATGAAGACAGTGGAGACCTCTGCTGATGACTAGAGAAAGTCCATGTAACAAGTCACCAGCAGATGTGGATCGTGACAATGTTATTTGGACCCTATATTCTTGCTATCTGAGCAGTGCAGGCTTCCTACCCTACAAGTTCCGCTACCTGAGCTATACTGAGCCATGGGCTTAGTCTGGTAATCCTGTTTGGAAACCAAGTCAAATCTACTTCTGCTGTATGCTACAACTCTGCGCACAATTACTACACCTATTCTGTGGCAACCACGTCTTCAGCCCCCCCCCCCCCCCCCCCCCCAGAAGAAAGGAAAAACTGTGAATTTATGTTTTATGGACTTGAAGTAGCCTGCTTTATTAATTCAACTACCTGTATATACTCGCATATAAGCCGACAAGTGTGTAAGCCAAGGTACCCCAGGAACCAGGAAAAGGTGATTGACTCGCATATAAGCCCCCTCCACAGTAGCCATATGTGCCCCCAGTACAAGTTGTTCCTTTTCCACATAGCCAGATGAGTCCGAAGGATGATACAGCTGTGTTTTAAGACACCGTTAGATGGCATAATAGACATGAGACACAGCGATTGCCACACAGGAAGAACACCTGGTCATTGCACTGCTGACACTTTGCTTGCACGCAAGCCTTCAGCAGCGCACTCTGCACTCCCATGTTGCAGGGGATGCAGGGCACGGACATAGTAGGGAGCCAGCTGGTGAGAGCAGGATCACTAGTGCAAGATCATTGCGCTCCTCTGCCAGTAACAAAACCTGCTCCAGCATCTGTTCTGCTCCGCTGATTCACAAATATGTTGAGGGGATAACTTTTCAGCTCATTTTATGTTCTGAAAAATTAGGCTTATATGTGAGTATATAAGGCACTTACTCTATTGATTTATTTAAAGGAGTACTTTAGGGGGGTCCTGTTTGGAAACAGTGACAGCGGGAGCAAGGCTGCGGCTGTGGAGGGGCTGTGGTTTTCCGACTTTAAAGTCGCAAATTCCAGAAGTGAACTAGAGGTGGGGACAGGAGCATCGGTGACTGGCTGCGTAGGCACAGGATGTCTGCGGGGGACTGTTAGAAGCCCCAGGTAACTTCAACTCTCTTTCCCCCTACCTTGCTACAGAAATCCTTCAATTTGTGGTTTTAGCGATGTGCCTCTTAAAGAGACTCCGTAACAAAAATTGCATCCTGTTTTTTATCATCCTACAAGTTCCAAAAGCTATTCTAATGTGTTCTGGCTTACTGCAGCACTTTATACTATCACTATCTCTGTAATAAATCAACTTATCTCTCTCTTGTCAGACTTGTCAGCCTGTGTCTGGAAGGCTGCCAAGTTCTTCAGTGTTGTGGTTCTGCTATGAACTCCCCCTTCCAGGCCCCTCTATGCACACTGCCTGTGTGTTATTTAGATTAGAGCAGCTTCTCTCTTCTCGCTTATCTTTTACAAGCTGGATAAATCGTCCTCTGAGCTGGCTGGGCTTTCACATACTGAGGAATTACAAACAAGGGCAAAGCTGTTTGCAGGAAGAAAAGAGCAGCCTGAAACTTCAGTGCATGAGAACAGGGTGAAAGAAACACACAAATGATCTCTTGAGATTCAAAAGGAAGGGTGTATACAGCCTGCTTGTGTATGGATGTATTTTCTATGTGTGGACATACTGTACATCAACCTACTTCCTGTTTTGGTGGCCATTTTGTTTGTTTACAAACAAACTTTTTAAAACTGTTTTTAACCACTTTTAATGCGGCGAGGAGCGGCGAAATTGTGACAGAGGGTAATAGGAGATGTCCCCTAACGCACTGGTATGTTTACTTTTGAGCGATTTTAACAATACAGATTCTCTTTAACAGCAAGTTGATGATCTATTATGGTACAGAAGAGAATTCACATTTTAAAACTGCAAGGAGGGTAATAAAACCCAGGTGCTAATAGAATGTATTATTCTGAAGTGTGATATGCAGTTCTGTGATGTTATCTCACATTCGCCTTGCTGCTTTCACAAGTGTTGCATATTTTCCTTTGGAGATGCACCTGATTTGGTAAAACGCTGATGTTTTGCTGTACAGGGTGCTGTTTAAGTTCTATGCTGATTTTCGATGGAAGAACCCTTCCTAAAAATGCCGGAACCGGTAGATGATTGATATCTGAAATTTAGTGGGTACTTCTCAGATCTGCTGATCTTGTACGCAAAAGGAAACCAGAAGTCAGTGGAATATATAAAAGTTGCTCTGGCTTTCCCCTTTGTAAAAATGCCAATTGCCTGTCTGTCATACTGACCTTTTGACTTTGGTGATTTGACTTTGGTGATTTGAGTTATACACCTGCTATAAACATACATTGTTCTGGGTCAGTGACTCAGTTCTAAGGCAGAGGGTCAGCATAACCGCAGGGCAAGTAATGTTATTGAATGGTAGGCAGCAGTAGTGCCCATTCATTTGTTCTGAACAAAAAAACAATGCAGGAATCTTCAGTTTAAATTTAAAAAAAAAAAAAAAAAAAAAAGACGCAGTCTGCCTGATATTACAGGGTTTCATTCTGAGTGGAGGTGCTGCTTTGATTACATCATCCTGATGTTCAGATTGGAAGGAGGGTGGTAGGTGCTTAAAGTGGACTTGAACTCAGTACTTTCTCTCTGCTGTAAAAGATAAGCAACGGCATAATAATCTTTAAAGAAAAACATTTTTGTTACATCTGATACAAATCCTGCAATACATCTTCAGTTTGTCTACTTCCTTCTTTCATGGAAGCAGACATATTGTTAAAGGGAACCTTAACTGAGAAGGATATGGATGTTTCCTTTAAGACAATACCAGTTACTTGGAAGTCCTGCTGATCTCTTTGGCTGCAGTGGTGGCTGAATCACACACCTGAAACAAGCATGCAGCTAATCCAGTCTGACTTCAGTCAGAGCACTTGATCTGCATGCTTGTTGAGGGGCTGTGGCTAAAAGTTAGAGACACCGGATCAGCAGGAGAATCCGGCAACTGGTATTATTTTAAAAGGAAAAATCCATATCCTTCTCAGTTTAGGTTCCCTTTAACATCCTTTGTTTACCGGTTCAATCTCTGCTGTGGCAGGCAGCTGACAGAGATGAGGGATTTAATTACAACTTGTGCTTGATCACAGATGAGGGGGGATTTGACAGGCTAAACTCAATGTTTTCCTTCTGTTCTGTGCAAGAGTTCAGGTCCACCTTGACTTTCTGAGAAGTCTACAGAAGGAGACTACTGTCCAAGCCCCTATACCAGTGTTTCTCAAACCTGTACTTGTGGCTCCCCAGCAATGCATGTTTTGCAGACAACCTCACCTCTGCACAGGTGGGGTATTTAGTGTCTCAGCTACTTTGAATCCACCTAGCTGAGACACTAATTACCCCACCTGTGGATAGGTGAGGCTGCTTGCAAAACGTGCACCATTGGGGAGTCACGAGGACAGGTTTGAGAAACCCTGCCCTAAACAGTTACTTTATAAGTTATTTGTTTGCTAATCACATTGCTATATGTGGCAAAGAAGAGATTCTAGAGCTGGAACTGATTTTTCTCTTATTTTCACAAGACATTGCCCTCAATTCACTAAGATCATGCTAGCGATAAGGCAAGAGAAAACTTACCTCCACACGTGAGAGAGTTATCTTACCTCTATCATTCCTTAAAGCGGAATATAACCCTGCATTTCAACTTTGCTCTAAAACATTATTTACAGTATATTATATGCAACCAGCATTTTTTTTTTTACTAGACCAGCATTGGAAGGGTTACACAGGGCTTTAAAGTTCCTTTAGATTTCTGCAGACGCATCCGAAGCTGAAAAGAGATACATTTTGTTTACAGAAATGTATCTAAGTGTTGAATGACTCATCTCTCTGACTGAGAAGGAGCTTGGAGGACTGCCAAAGAGTGTGTAACTGTTTATCAATAGATACATAGAATGTAACAATCTGAACTTCTGCATATCTCTCCACGGAACTTGAAACGTCTGTGTTTAACCCTTCCAATGCTGGTCTAGTAAATAAAAAAATTTTTTTGCATATAATATGCTGTAAATAATATTTTAGAGCAAAGTTGAAATGCAGGGTTATGTTCCGCTTTAAGTTACCTCTCCTGTAGTTAATTTACCTCCTCTGTAGTTAATTTACCTCCTCTGTAGTTATTTTCACATGCAGCTAATTAACAGCCTGTCTTTAACTCTGGAGTTATTTTAAGGATTGGAGAGTTAATTTAAAGACAGAAGAGTTAACTTTAGGCTTGCCTGAGGTAAAATGTTACCTGAATACTACATGCCTTATCACCATGGTAACAACTCTAGAAGAGTTATTAAAGGCAGGAGATAAGTTTAGTGAATTGAGGCCAATGGCCTCAATTCACTAAGATTATCTCCTGTCTTTAATAACTCTTCTAGAGTTGTTACCATGGTGATAAGGCATGTAGTATTCAGGAAACATTTTACCTCAGGCAAACCTAAAGTTAACTCTTCTGTCTTTAAGTTAACTCTCCAATCCTTAAAATAACTCCAGAGTTAAAGACAGGCTGTTAATTAACTGCATGTGAAAATAACTACAGAGGAGGTAAATTAACTACAGAGGCGGTAACTTAAGGAATGAAGAGATAAGATAACTCTCTCACTGTGTGGAGGCAAGTTTTATCTTGCCTTATTATCTCCAGCATGATCTTAGTGAATTGAGGCCATAGTCTAAAATGTAGATACGTTTCCACAACCACTAGCTTTGTACTGCTCAAAATGCAGATTTAGCCAGCTTTAAATTGACCAGTTGAATCCTGCCAAGATGGAATTGGATTGGTCCATTTTTCAAGCTGCATAAATATGCATATATACTTTGCATTTCATTCACATACCTAGAGATACAGCAAAAGAACAGAGGTGCCAGCAGGGTAAAAGTGGATAAAACCATTAAAATTTGCTTGGAGGAAGCGGTGGACTTACCTCCATAAAGCAGACACGAAAGACTGTCTGTATAATAGTAATCACATTTATTATATAATACCCCAAAAGTGCAACTCGTTTCGCAGGCCACGCCCGCTTCATCAGGCAATAAACGTGGGGACTAACAGAATTTCAGCAGTAGCAGGATTAGCACCTCAGGATTGAAGAGTTAACTTTGACAGGAGAGTTAACTTTAGGTTTGCCTGAGGTAAAATGTTTCCTGAATACTACAATACAATGAGGGCAGCCATGTTCTGTTTGTCACATTACACACAGGAAAGCTGATCGCATCTCCAGTCCTCAGCCTGTGACAAATTCACTCCCCTCTCCTCTTCCCCTCTGCCTCTGAAATCTCCCAGATCTGCCCAGACTGAGCTCCCATAAGCCCTTTATACAGTGCCAAGGCACTCTGGAGAAGCTGTGGGCGAAGATTGTTTAGTTTATAGTGAATTAGAGTATTAAAACAAAAAAAAAGTATTGGGCTTGAGGAATGCCCTATAAACTATATGAAAGAAACACAATTATGCAATGAGTAAAAGTTTATCTTGGATCCACTTTAAGTGCCTCTAGTCTTTACACTTCAATGTTAATGAATGTTTGTAGTTTGTTTAATCATATAAAAGGGCGAAACGTTATCGGTCTCCTCATTCACGTTGGCAATGACGAGTGGGGAACTAGAATGGCCAACTTGGTAGAATGTAAGATTCCTGGCCAGGAGCATTATTTTGTTACCATAATCAAATACCATCTTGGTTTAGTAGCCTGTTGTAGTTTTAGCAGAAGGTCAAATGGTAATGGTAGCATATATTTTTTGTTAGATATGTGAACTGTATATTTATTTTTCATACAGATTGGACAGTAATTTCACTATTTATTTCTTCATATTTTGGTAAATCATGGCTCCTGTGATTTGAACTGTGCAGTTAATGGTGTAATCTTGGTGTAATCTAGCAACCTTATTATTACAAATAATACCACTGTGCTCTTCTACATATGATCAGACAGGTGGGGTAAGCGAGAGCCTCCACAGTCTAAGAATATTAATGACCTTGAGGTGTGAGTGCCTTTCCCCATTCTGCTGTTTTTAGTATTTTGGGGGAGAATACGCAGCGATGTATACTTGCTTTTACCATTGGGGGTTATATCTTGCCCATATTCTCTTTATTGCTCATTAAAGCGGACCAAAACCAAACATTTTTTTAATTAAAAATATTTAGTTGCACCACTCTGACACATACAAAGATAAATAAACACTCCTTCAAGCCTATGATTATTTCAGTGCATGCTTTTCACCCTTCTCTTTTCATAGCTAGGGTTATACTGGGGGCAGCCATTAGCAATTCCTCCATTGGGCCTAGTGCACACCAGAGCGGTTCTGCTGCGGTTTGCGATCCGCTTGCGGGTGCGGATCCGCTAGGGTAATGTATTTCAATGGGCTAGTGCACACCAGAGCGGGAGGCGTTTTGCAGAAATGCATACTCCCGGGCGGATGCGTTTCTGCCTCATGTTAAGTATAGGAAAACGCAAACCGCTCTGAAAAACGGCACTTTAGAGCGGTTTGCCAGGCGGTTTTTGTTACAGTAGCTGTTCAGTAACAGCTTACTGTAACAATACATGAAATCTACTACACCAAAAATGCTTCACAAAACCGCAAAATGCTAGCTGAAACGCTACAGAAAAATAAGAAAAAGCGTTTCAAAATCTGCTAGCATTTTGCGGATCTGTTAGCGGTTTTTGGTGTGCACCAGGCCTTGCTGGACACCATTTACTCCACCAGTTTGCCAGAAAATTCCCGGCAATTTGAAAGGAAGGGAGGGGTTCCTCCAATAACTGTAAAATATTTTATATTTGTCATCATGCAGCTGAAAAAAGACTATTTATTATTATAATTTAGAAAATAGATTTTATTTTTGAAATCTTGTATTTTTAATTTGGGTCCACTTTAACTGTGTCTGATAGTGTTAAAGTATTTTACCTGTCATTTAGCAACCTCCAAAGCATTAAAGCCTAAACAAACATATTGTCATTAAGTTACATTAGTTATGAGTTATGTTAACTAAAGTGTACCAGAGGTTTAAAATTAAAAAGATTGTATACGTACCTGAGGCTTCCTCCAGCCCCATCTGCTCCGATGGCTCCCACGCCGCCGCCATCCACTGCCCACAGCTTCGGGAACCAGGTCCCCGCACAACCGTCAGTCTGAGCCAGTCTGGCGCAAGAGAAGTGCGCCCTCTACGTATCCAGCAGCTGCTGGAGAGATACGCAAGGAGCACACTTCTCCTGCATAGCTGGCCGTGACGGACGTCAGTGACGGGACCAGATTCCCGAAGCTGCGGGCAGCAGAGGATGGTGGCGTGGGAGCGATTGGAGCGGATGGGGCTGGAGGAAGCCCCAGGTAGGTATACTATCGTTTTAATTTTAAAGCTCTGAGTACCTTTAAAATGGGTAAGATAGCCGCACGTCTTGCTAAAAAATACGTTCAGCATGAGTTTGCGCACTGGGACGGAACGCATGCAGTGTGAACATCAGACAGTGCAGTCTATGCACTTCTGATGTCGTGCATGTCTGCTTCCTACATGTGTTGTGAGAAATACGGACGGCAATGCATGCAATGTGAACGAGGCCTAATGCTGGGGATACACGGTACGTTTGTGTACCGTGTATCGAGCAGCTGATCCGTCCAGCTGATAATCTTCAGCTGGTCTGATCACGCTGCTCGACCCCCGCCCGCTCGATTGGGACGAGCGGTAATCGATCTGCGAGGATGCGGCGGGGGTCGATCCGGCGGCTAATCGGCCGCCGGATCGACCCGTGTATTCCCAGCATAAGGGGAAGGGAATCTGCAAAGGATTTAAATATTAACTGAAACCAAGGATTAAACTTCGTCTCAATAAGTAGCTGATACACCATTTCCCACAAGAATTCTTTACGTTTTCTCGACTAGATCATCAGAGGGGTCTGTATGGGTTATATTGTGGTGAAACCCCTCTCACAGTGTAATGTCAAGAAATACAGTAGGTCCTGACAATTTCCTGTTTGTGAGCCAACTGCCAAGCAACCAGTATCTCCCTCGGTCCTAAATATTCTGTACTTACCTTTATTTAGAAGAGAGCAAACATGTAGAAAATGCTTGGAAACTGTCCAAACATTTTTAAATAGCATTGAAAGGGTGTATGTAAGCATGTGACTTATCCTGAACGGCTTCCTCCTTTCACCTGATGTTTTGATACTTGGCGCTCTCAAAGTTTCTCAGACACATCATTCTCTGCGTGTACATAGTTGCAGAGACTCTGGTTTGAAGGGTTGCTGAAGGGCAGACTTGTCAGAAGCCTAAAGGTAAAGGTTTCTGCAAACATCAGATGATCTATATTCGGTGTATTTATGTTCCTATTGTAAAAATGTTCATATGCCTATGTGGCATCTCCTGATGTCTCCTGCTTGAGAAGAGAAACAGTGGAGCTGGTGTCTCATAGTTTACTGCTTTTATTGTTTCAGGAAGATAAGCCAGAAGCAGATGTCCCCTGTTTCATGCTGGGAATACACCATACAATTTTCTGTTAGATTTACCTGCCAGATAGATAAAGTTTAACATGTTGGAAACTTATCTATCTTACCATCTATCTGCCCAGCAATTAGGCATTGTTCTACTCAGCAGGAGATAAACAGAAGACAATGCACCAGAGATAATGACCAACTAATTATGCATTCTAACGGAAAATCTAACAGAAAAATCTAACCGAAGAATCTAACAACATTGTATGGTGTATTCCCAGCATCAGTCTCCTCTTTAGAATAGAGCCTTAATGCTGGGTACACACTATGAGATTTTCGGGTCGATTTACTGTCAGATTATTTCCAACATGTTCGATTTGCTTTTCGATCGTTTTCCGAGCATTTTCCGATCGATTTCCGTGCACTTTAATAGGAAATCGATCGGAAAATGCTCGGAAAACGATCGAAAAGCAAATCGAACATGTTGGAAATAATCGATCTGACAGTAAATCGACCAGAAAATCTCAGTGTGTACCCAGCATAAGGGGCCCATACACTCAGCCGATTTTCTGGCCGATCGATCAAAATCGATCGATTGCAAAGTGGTTGGCCAATCGACCGATCGATGGCCGATTTCGATGGATTTCCATCGAACTGGCAGGGTGGAAAATCTAGGTCGATCTGATGAGATTGCTTATCATTTTGCATTGGACCTAATGGAAATCTGGTGGCAAAAAAATGCCATCAGATCGAATTTCAATAGATTTCAAACTGAAATCTATTGGAGATCTGTTCCTAGTAAAAAATGTTCTAAAAACACATCTGATAAATAAGAAATCCACCTGATGATCTATCTGCTGCTAATCTGACGAGTGTATGGGCACCTTTACCTAAGTGGTGCAGACTACATTTTGATTGGATTGCTGGGTCTCAGGGCGCAGAGACCATCATTAGTCTTGCCACACTTCCCTTCTGAGTGGGTGCTGTTCCTATCAAATGCTAGTGCATGCCTGCTTAGCCATTACTTATGTCTATGTAAAGATACATTGCTAGTCCTATTGTGCCATCCAGTGTCTGTCCCTTATGCAGCAAGTGTCTCTCTCACTGATTACAGGTAAAATTCCTGTCTGATAGCAGTTTTCTGACTGACTAATGCTGGGAATACACGGCTCGATTTAGAGCCATTTAGAGGGCTCGACTGATAATTTCCGACACGTCCGATTTTGCGCCCGATCGTTTCTGCGCTCGATTCCGAACAGGAGACCATGGAAAAAGATAAGAGAATCGCACACAGAATTGTGTGTGAGTAACGATGGGGCGCGGAATTGAGCGCGAAAATCGAGCCGTGTATACCCAGCATAAGGGTCCTTTTCCACTAGCAAATGCAGTTGTGCTGTGATTGCACTAGCTGCTTTTTCCACTTGCCACGATTGCGCCATGTAGCTTTTGGGAACAAAATGCGATCACACCAAGAATCATGCAGGTCAACGAATGCACACGGGTAAAAAAACGAAGCACGCTTGTGGAAAATAAGCACTGTGAATTGCAGTGTTATTGTTATTGGCAAAGCGGCTAGTGGAGAAAAGCCATAAAGCTGGCCATACACTATGCAAAATTTAGCCCAATTTGACAAACGTCACATTGGGCTAAATATTTGGTTACCGCCAGAGCAAATCAGCACTGCGAACGGCCCCGCGAACAACCAGCAGTGAACAATTAATGGCCGAGGATGCTGCTTCTTTGACTCAGGTTGTACGCGATGTTGGCCATAATGTTGTTGTTTGTAATTACTGTCCAACTGGTGCTAGTATTGCATGGGCAGCTTACAGCTGGCCATTCACTGTGCAATTTTTTTTCGCCCAATTAAATATTCAGTTAGGCAAAATGTCTTCTTATCCGTTAACGGAAGTGGGTTTAAACATTTGCAATCAATATTATGATGGATATTAAAGGGAACCTGAAGCAAGAGGTATATGGAGGCTGCCATATTTGCTTACTGATCCTCTGCTTCTAATAAATTTAGCTATAGCCATGCAGCAGATCAGGTGTGTCTGACATTGTCAGATCTGACGAGACTGCATGCTGGCTTCAAGTGTTTGATTCAGACACCACTGCAGCCAAATAGATCAGCAGGGCTGCCAGGCAACTGTTTTTGTTTAATAGGGGAAAAAATGTCAGCTTCCACATACTTCTCGCGATTCCGATTTTCGATATTTGATGCGGTTTTACCTCCGATTTGCGATTTTTAATTTTAATTTTTTTTTTTATCGGTACTGCATGCTGCATTTTTTTTTTTTTTATCGCATCCATCAGATTTGCAGTGTGCAGGGGGCCTAAAGACTGATTTGCAAATGCTGTTCTTTTGTTGGTCATAAAATTGATCATAATATCGATTGAAAGCAAAATCAAACGGAAACTAGTGTATGACCAGCTTTAAAGGCTGTATAGCAGTGATCTGCAAACTTTTCTTTCCGGCTAACTAAACTAAAAGGAACTAAAAGTCCCACAATGCACTGTCTGACAGCCACAGTCATGATTCATAAAGGCAAATGCATTGTGGGACTTGCAGTTTCTGCAGATCACTGCCGTATAGGGTTGCATTCCAGTGCCAGCATCACAGTGATGCTGAACAGGTTCCTCTTTGCCATGGAGGTAGAGATGGTCACTAAGGTGTTATTGATGACGGCTTGCATGCAATCTTCATCCAAACTGTATGCAGCTTGCAAATCAGATAACCAAGTGCAGTTCCTGTTGTTTTTGATTGGTCCAATTCCAAACTGCATTATATTTGCATGCAAGCCAGAAGTTTTACGGTCTCATTGACCATTCTTACCTGGAAGTAGCTTGTGATTCACACAGCAGTAGCTCGCATCATACTTGTGCTAGTTTCAAACAAGCCTGACACCAACCTAGCCAATCAAGAGTTGATTATACTACTTAAAGAGGCAGTGAAGCGAACAACATGTTTTTAATATATATAATGATTTGTATGTGTAGTACAGCTAAGAAATAAAACATAAGAAGACATAAGTCTAATATTGTTTCCAGTACAGGAAGAGTTAAGAAACTCCAGTTATCTATGCAAAAAAGCCATTGAGCTCCATGACTTTCAAAGTCGCAGAGAGCTCTGTCTTCTGAAGCTTGTGATCTCTACTGTCAGTCACTGTATTTTCCTTTTCTCTCCGGAGGACAGGTCAATATTTCACAAGACTGCTCCGTAAAAACATTTACAATGCTGAGTAGTGTGAGCTGAAATTGCATTCCAGCGGATCTGGAGGTGTGTTTAGCTTCTAAGGAGGATAATGGGTGATTTGCATATTGCAGTAGCGATGCACTGGGAGACATCTCCGAGCTCACTCCATCCTGAATTATCGCAAATACTTTGTTTTAAGAAAGCAAACTTTTGTTTTCCTGAGCAGTGTGTAAACTGTAAATATTAGAGAATGATGCAATGTTATAAAAAACACTATATAACTGAAAATAAAAATATGAGAATATTTTCTTTGCTACTAATGTTCTAGTAATTATCCGTACTAAACAACAAATTCATTATATCATTTTTTTTTCCGCTTCAGTGTCTCTTTAAATATATAACGTGAGATTGCCTGCAGGGAAATGTGCTTTTCAGAATAATCAGTAGTCTCTGAGGGTACACTTAGCTGACGTCACAGGGAAAAAGGAGTTCCTGATTTTTTTACTGTTGGTGGGTGAAGCCACTTAAAGAGACTCTGTAACAATATTTTCAGCCTTATTTATTTTATCCTATGAGTTCCTATACCTGTCCTAATGTGGTCTGTCTTACTGCAGTCTTTCCTAGTTGCACAGTGGCTGTATTATCTCTGTTATATAATCTAATCTTCTTTCCTTTGTCAACTTTGTCGGCTCATGCTGGAATGTGCTGCTCTGCTGTGATAGGATAGAAGTTATACACACCCTCTCCAGGCCCCCTGCAGGCTCGGTGTGAGTCACAGACTGAGCTTTTCTCAGCCTATCGCATGCTGGTTAGCAGCCACATCTTTTGTTTGTAAACACTGCCTAAAACTGGCAATTACAAGCCAGGTTTGCAGCAGAGAGTGGCAGAAACAGCACAGTGGGGCCCAGGAGAACATAATTAATAGAATGGTATGCCTTTTATTGTAAGAATTTTCGAGTACAGATTATCTTTAAAGTGAACCTGAGCCAAGTGAAATTATTTAAAATAAACACATGGTGTACCTGCAAATGAATATAACATATTTTCCTCGCCATCAATTCCTTTCTGAAGCGCACCATTTTTTTCTTACAACGATCCGTTCCACTTCTGACAAGATTTTGTCAGAACTGAAATATACCAGTTGCTGTCAGTTACACATATATATATATATATATATATATATATATATATATATATATATATATATATATATATATATATATATATATATATCAGTTGCTGTCATTTATAACTGAAAGGACAACTGACGAGCAATGTAAAGTCCATGTTTCCCTATAGTGCCTTTTTCCACCAGTTCTGCGTCAGTTTTTCTGCATTTAGATTTCTGGATGTGGCTATGGGAAACGATGCATGATGCAGAAATCTGCAAATTGCGTTTAGTGGAAACAGGGCCATAGGCATTCAATGGAGTCAGTTTTTCTGCATCCAGAATCCGTGTGTAGTGGAAACAGGCCCTATGGCTCAAGTGGGCGATATTACAGTTTAACAGTGTGTTGATCAGGAAGCTATTATGGGGTAATGGCGATTCTCAAAATGTTGGATGGAGGATTCCATTGATCACAGTGAACAAAGAGGAATTTTCAGTACAGGTTTGCTTTAGAGCAGGGGTCTCAAACTCAATTTACCTGGGGTGCCGCAGGAGGCAAAGTCAGGATGATGCTGGGCCGCATAAGGGATTTCACAATCGCGGCGCATCGCCACCTCTGCCCGCCCCTCTCACTCTTCCTTCACATAGAGGGGCGGGAAGAGGCGGCGATCCGTGCGGCGATTGATGTCAGGAGGGGCAGAGCTGAAGCTGAAAGCTCTGCCCCTTCCAGGAAATGCCGGCGGATTGCCTCCCGGGCGATTTGGGGGCTCTGCAGCCCTCGTTTAGCAGCGGGGATGCGGCGGATTACTTGGGAGCACTGAAGTGAACTAGAAGGAAGCTTTTGCCGGCGAGGGCCACAAAATATTGTATCGAGGGCCGCAAATGGCCCGCGGGCTGCGAGTTTGAGACCCCTGCTTTAGAGCATGGTAATAAAAATAGTGGAACTAAGGTGTTGGAGCAATTTCTGGGTACCTGGAGTCTAAGTCAGTGGTTTCATAAACGGAGGATTTGGGAGTCAATTCTTCTGCAAGGGCTGTGGGGTCAAAGCACTTTTGGGTACCTGGAGTTGGGTGGTTTCAAAAACTGAGCAGTCTGGAGTCATAGTTGGATGATTTTTGTACCAAATCCACAGCCCTGGCAAGTATTTAGACTAAGGAGTTGGAGTCGAGGAGTCCGAGCCATTTTAGGTACCTGGAGTCGGTGGTTTCCAAAACTGAGTCAGAGTTGGAGTCGGATGATTTTTGTACCGACTCCACAGCCCTGGAATTTAGGCTTGCAGGAAAAGTCAGAACTAGCATTTTGTTTTCAGCACTTGCTATGTGACACTAGTGCTTTATTTTCTTGCAGATGCCATAGAGCTTAGACTTGTGTCCTAAATTCACCTTTCACATTGTAAAGCCAAACCTAAAATGTAACCAGGCAAATTTTACAAGCAATCAGGTAGGTTGATAAGATAATATGAGCAAAAGAGGACGTCAAGATACCATTTTCATGAGTTCAGTGTGCTTGCCAATACGCTATATAAGCCTTCCTGCCTTCTACACATTTAGCTGGTAGGTCATTCAGTATTGACTTCTGATTCAAAGTAGTGCTACAAGCCAGATTACATTTTTCCAGCATTAATGTTTTTTTTTTGTTTTGTTTTTTGTAACTGTTTTTTATTCAAAATCAAAAATGAAGTCAGTTACAAACAGTAACATGGAGAATAGAACAGTAGTTAGGGATCTTATGTTACATGAGTCAAACAGCTTTTGGTCCAAAAGTAGGAAAGAGAGTATTTTGATGACGAGATCTTCAGTCTAAGGACTCATACAATTTTACTATGTGGAGATAAGGTTGTAAGTCCATTCAGATAAAGCCAAAAGTCTATGAAATTCGGACCCTGTATCCCATTAGTTGATAGGTAAGAGAAATAGTGACATATGTTTTGATCAAAATAAAACGTTGGTTATATACCAGCATTACTGGTTTTGGTAAAAAAAGGTGGCAAATTGAAGTGACAAGGACAGAAAAAATGTGGTTGCCTAGCTGGATAGATGGCCACACACCTCATCCAAGATGAGTTTTATGCACAAGAGATGGGGAGAGCTTTACTCACTCACTATGCTGGCACTGCATACTTATAGACTTGTGGTTCACAGGAAGTGGGATTTCAAGGCCCCACTTTCTGAACAGGAAGTCTACCTAGTGCAGAAGTCAGCTACAGCTACAGGCAGCCACAGGTACCACATTTATTCTCAGAGAAATAATTTTTCTTGAAAATGCAGTGCCAAAATGAATACTTGTAATTATTTTACTCCACCCACGATGTGGGTTTAACATTTTCCAACTTTAAATTTAGGGTTTAGTTGGGATTCAACCTCCAAAAATTGTACTTGTGAGGGGTCTAGTACACTGGTCATATATTTATTGGCTTTCATTACGGTGTAGCTTAAGTTCCTTAAGGCTACTTACACACCAAGACGTTGCGTTTTAGGGGACGTTAAGGTCGCATAACGTGCCCCTAACGCAACATATGGTGGTGTTGAAGTTGGACATCAGATTGAGCTGCGTTATGCAGCTCTCAAAGCAGCCGCTCCAGGTTAGTGATAGGAAGTCCGGATCTTTTTAAGGATTCGTATCATTTGAATCGGATCATTGAAAAGATCCGGATCTTTGAACCGAATAATTTGAATCATTTTACTAGGGAAGCAGACTGTACATTCTATATGTTCCTGTTTCTTCCAGACAGACATCCACTGTGAACCGAATCTTTCATTGTGATGATCCGAATGATTCGACTCACAAAAAAGATCCGGATCAAATGAACGATTCGTTCATGATCCAGACAACACTTCAGTCCTACCACGAGTCTGTGGCTGGCCGCGGAGGAGGAGGGGAGACCTCCTCCTCCAACATTAATGAGCATGTGCAAGCAGTCTAACGCTGCTTAGCCCAGTATAACGTACAGCATGCAGCACTTTGTTTAAACGTTCTGCGTTACTATTTAACGTAACGTGGGCACTGTGAACCTCACAATTGATTTTACAGTGCTGAGAGTTAGGCTGCGTTACTGGCTGCTGTAACGTGGGACTTTAACGTCCCACTGTGAAACCAGCCTAATACTGTGTTTTCTAATAGAGTGACAGAGTATTAGGGCTCTTTTCCACTATGAAATGCGATCGCGATTGCGATCGCGTTTCAATTTCCACCATGCGTTTGCGATTGAGCTACTATACTCATTATAGTACAGCTCAATCGCATATAAAACGCGGCAGAGCGACGTTTGCGCTTTGACCAAAATCGCATTGCAATCGGATCGCACTAATGGAAATTGCTGCTGCAGTTTCCATTAGTTTAATGTACCTTGCAATTTGCGATCAGAATCAAATCGCAGGCTAGTGGAAAAGGGCCCTTAAACCGCTTTTTTGTTTACTTTTATTACTTTTTTTTTAGTTTATTTCTGCAAACTAAGGAGATAGTTCCCCCTTTGTTTGTGACTGTGTAATTGGTACACTTCAGGAAAGTTTCTAATGATACTTACTTCACCCCAAAGGGGTTTTTACCCTAACGGACAAGAGATTTTCACCTTTCAGTGCTCATCCATTTCATTTGCCAATAGCTTAATCACTACTAATCACAATGAAATGATCTATTGCTTGTTTTTTTCACCATCAATTAGGCTTTTTGGGGTTGATATTTGTTTTCAGTAATTACTTTATTTTCTATGCATTTCAAAGGGAAAAACAAGGAAAAAGTGAAAAAATACACATTTTTCTCCCATTTCATCCCCTATAGTTTTAATATAAACACTGCTACTGTACATAAAACCCACACGTTTTATCTACCTATTTCTCTTGGTTATCACAAGATTTTAACCCTCCTGGCGGTTTGACAAAATCCGCCAGGGGGCAGCAAATACGTTTTTAAAAAAAAAAAAAAAATTTTTTTCATGTAGCGAGACGAGGTCTCGCTACATGATAGCCGCTGCTCAGCGGCATCCCCCCAGCCCCTCCGATCGCCGCCGGCGATCGGAGATCAAGAGATCCCGTTCAAAGAACGGGATCTCTTGAAGGGCTTCCCCCGTCGCCATGGCGACGGGGCGGGATGACGTCACCGACGTCATCGACGTCGTGACGTCAAAGGGGACTCCGATCCACCCCACGGCGCTGCCTGGCACTGATTGGCCAGGCAGCGCACGGGGTCTGGGGGGGGGGGGGGGCGGCTGTGGCGCGACGGGTAGCGGCGGATCGGCGGGTAGCGGCGGCGATCGGACACTGCACGCAGCTAGCAAAGTGCTAGCTGCGTGCAGGAAAAAAAAAATTATGCAAATCGGCCCAGCGGGGCCTGAGCGGTGCCTCCCGGCGGCTTACCCCGAGCTCAGCTCGGGCTTACCGCCAGGAGGGTTAAATTATGTCCCTAGTGCAAAGTATGGTGACAATATGTTATTTGGAAATAAAGGTGTATTTTTTTCTATGGGGTCTTTTTTTTCTCACTAATCTCAAGTGCATGCGCACGGGAACGCACGTGCACGCGCACAGCGGCAGAAGCGCTGTTTAACTTAGAAAAATGTCCTGGAGCCGTTAAGAGGCTCTAGCAGGACGTTTTTATAAGTCTGCTTGTCATTAAGTGGCTAAATAAAAAATAAAAAAAAATTATATTTATATTCTGCTTTAAAAAGTGAAGTTTAGAACCTACATGTTTTATTTGCTGACTAACAAGTGGTGTTTTGTGATCTGTGGAATAAGTGAATTTGTAACGTAAATAGTACAAGAGTGGGGACAGCCCACTCCTAGAGCCATGTGAATAGTCTTGTCCAGATAGTATTTTAGCGTCGAGATCAAGTTATTTATAACATTCCTTGATATTGGTTTTATCATCAGGAAACCACTGGTTGAGGAAATTATTCAGCTTGTTTTAGCTTTGAAGTCCTGTGTTTAAAAAGCCTGGCTGTATATATCTTTTTCTATTTCTTTTTTTGTTTTTTGTTTTCTATAATGTAATTACTACAATATGTGAACAGTACAGTGTGCTTGGTAAAGATGCTGCGGACAAAGTTTGCGTGGTATGTAATTAAGTAAAAAAATAAAAATAAATATTTAGATTATTGGCACTGGAATCTTCTCAGATTCAAATGCTGGGTGCACACAATGCGTTTTTCGGTCGATTTTCCGTCCGATCAATTTCTGATTTGATTTTCTGATCGATTTCCAATTCGGTTCCGTTATCTTTTCTTCTCTATTTCAATTCACTTCTATAAGAAATCGATCAGGAAAACGATTGAAAATAAGATCGGACATGTCGGAAATGATCTATCGAACCATGTATTTAACACAAAATTGTATGGTGTGTACGTAGCATAAGGGTCCATACACACATCTAATTTTGAACAGCCAATCATTGGCCAGTTTTACCACTTCCATGTAGCATGAGGGCCAACAGTTTGTGAATACTTTGAACAGATATATATTGGTAAGCTCTTATACTACATGAAGGGGTAAAATTGGATGTATGTACCAGACTTACTTGGCGCGTACACACATGCGACTATAGTCATTTGAAAAAACCTCCAACGATCATTAAGCCAAACGATGGACGAGCTAGATCATTAAAAACTAAAGATCTGCCTTGGCGGATTTATTTAAACGACGATCGTTTGCAAAACGAATACATTGTTAGTAAATGGTCGTTCGTACTAGGCTCATTTGCGCATTTCGTTAGATTTCCATAGAAGTTTTCATCTTAATGTGCAAGCACAACACGTGGTTTTCGTTGTTTAACGTTCGTTCTATGAATGTGTCCTGTGACACGTTAATTGCTCCATGATTTTACCATAGTTGTAATTTTAATGGACACAAAAACACATTAAAAACTCTATCCTGTTTTAAACGCTGTATTATCTAAATGCTCTGCCTACATACCTCAAGTATGAGTTCTCGTACTGTAATGTAATATACATAACGTAAGTTTTATAGTGTAACATACGGTTTGAACCGTTCGTTACGTGCGGGCGGAACTTTCTATGATGTCACTTCCAGGAAGAGTATGTGACATCTTCACTGTACAGAAGATATAATAATGGCTAGACGTGAGCCAAACGTTCGTTGGCATCACATCCATCGCAGAAAACACGCATTTTCCTGTATTCTACTGCGACGTTCTTCCAGATCGTTCGTTAAACTAGCAGATCGTTACACACTTTTAAAAGCTACTTTTGCTTAAGTCGTTCTTTCATCAATTAAAAGATCGTTCATCGTTCACAACGAACGATCGTTGTCGTATGTGTGTACGTAGCTTAAGAGTTGGTGTACATACCCACATGCAATTTTACCCCTTCCATGTAGTATGAGGGCCTACAGATTTGTAGGTCAGCTCTCATATTACATAGAAGTGGTAAAATTGGCCAGTGATTGATCATTCAAAATTTGATGTGTGTACGCACCTTTAACTTACATACGAATGTTCTGTTAGAATGAGGGACAGGTATCAAACAAATATCACTCGTTCATAGGGTGCCCATTAACGGTACAATTGTTTCAACAAATGTGATCTTTTGATGTGATTTGAATGTACAAAATTGTATAGAGAATTCACCATTTATGATTCTTTGCTCAATTGCTATATAGGATAAGATCGATCCGAAAGTTGGATTTTATGTTCTAAATTGAATCAAGGAATCGTTCAGTAAATGTGAACAATCGATAATTGCCTTCTGATTAGTTATCGTTCATATTGTGTCGAAAGATCAGAGCTGATCAAAAAAAATTGTACCGATAATGGGCACCTATAGTTTGATCTGCTAAAAAGGTTTGCTAAATGATGTTTGGGGACAATCTGGACTGATGAAGTTTTACCCAAGATGATCCTTTATCACCACCTTGGCTGAGGAAAATGTTGCATTAGTACCTTTAGTGTAAAGGTTCTCATTACTGTATACAGTTTTGTCTGTTATCATAGTTACTGCTTTTCCAGAATTCTGCAACTCAGAAAATTAGCATCTCCTTATCTTATATTATTATTATTAATTGTATTTATAAAGCACCAACATATTACGCAGCGCTGCGTAATTGTAAGCATTTTTAAAGTAAACCTGAAGCAAAAAAACCCTTGTAAATTGCGCAAAAGGTGGATCAGCGCAACACCAGGCCGCCTCCAAATGGCCTCCATCAGAGATGCGCTGAGCCCCCCCAGGAACTACAAACACACCTTGAACCCAAACAGAAGCTCTGCATATACACCAAAAGCATGGCTGTTAAGTGGGAGCAGCTGACCAAAAACGAATTACATTAGTACATAGCAAGGAAATGAGCAGCACTACTTAAAAACAGACTAGTGCCTACCTGCAAAAGAGTGCAAGCCCCACTTGTGGGGTCGAATACACACCGAGCATACACATGACCTGTCTACCACTAGAGGAGGATGTTGGTTTCCATTAACGGCTTGCATGCAACCTATTAAGTACTCGTCCCTCCCACTGCGAAGAAGTCAATCCTCCATGGGATTGCGCAATTTTCAATTTTCGATTTTATTTGATTAGCCGCACCCAGGCTATGCATATACATAGGTTAGGATTTAGTTAGTGTTAGGCCCCTCCCATGGAGGATTGACTTCTTCGCAGTGGAAGGGACGAGTACTTAATAGGTTGCATGCAAGCTGTTAACCCTCCTGGCGGTTTAAAAAAGTCCACCAGGGGGCAGCAAAGTAGTGTTTTTGAATTTTTTTTTTTTTTTTCATGTAGCGAGACAAGTCTCGCTACATGATAGCCGCTGCTCAGCGGCATCCCCCCAGCCCCTCCGATCGCCGCCGGCGATCAGAGATCAGGAGATCCCGTTCAAAGAACGGGATCTCCTGGAGGGCTTCCCCCGTCGCCATGGCGACGGGCGGGATGATGTCATCAACGTCGTGACGTCAAAGGGGACTCCCATCCACCCCACAGCGCTGCCTGGCACTGATTGGCCAGTCAGCGCACGGGGTCTGGGGGGGCGGCCGCGGCGCGACGAATAGCGGCGCATCGGCGGGTTGCGGCGGCGATCGGATGCTACACGCAGCTAGCAAAGTGCTAGCTGCGTGTAGCAAAAAAAAAAAATTATGCAAATCGGCCCAGCGGGCCCTGAGCGGTGCCTCCCGGCGGCATAGCCCGTGCTCAGCACGGGCTTACCGCCAAGGAGGTTAATGGAAACCAACATCCTCCTCTAGTGGTAGACAGGTCATGTGTATGCTCGGTGTGTATTCGACCCCACAAGTGGGGCTTGCACTCTTTTGCAGGTAGGCACTAGTCTGTTTTTAAGTAGCGCTGCTCATTTCCTTGCTATGTACAAAAAAAAACTTGTGATGAATTCCATGTGTAGTAGATATAATGAATAGAACATTAGTAGCAAAGAAAAGTCTCATTTTTATTTTATTTAACTTTTATTTTATAACATTGCATCATTCTGTCACAGTTGCAGTTATAAAACTACATTCTGTATTTTAATCTATAAAACAAAGCAGAAATAATGACCCTTCAAACTTTCTCTGGTAAAACCTTCTCAAGCTGTCTCTCACTGTTTCTTGGCTGTTTAAGTGCTTTAGAAAACAGAATTGTGTTCGACCCAGTGAGTTGAATAGCTCAGAGAAGCTCTTTTGCATAGACAATTGAAGTTTCTTTTAAAGAGACTCCTTAACAAAAATTGCATCCTGTTTTTTTATCATCCTACAAGTTCCAAAAGCTATTCTAATGTGTTCTGGCTAACTGCAGCACTTTCTGCTATCACAGTCTCTGTAATAAATCAATGTATCGTTCCCCTGTCAGACTTGTCGGCCTGTGTCTGGAAGGCTGCCAAGTTCTTCAGTGTTGTGGTTCTGCTCTTCCTGTACAGTACATGAAAACAATGAGACTTTCTTTGCCATTAATGTTCTATTTCTTAGCTGTACAACACATACAACTCAGTGGGCTCTATTCACAAAACTTCTAATGACTTATTTACCACTTAAATGATAAAAATAATCTTTCAGCACATTTACAAGCAAAATAATTACTCAAAGTAAGTTGTTCCTGATTAACATAATTTCAATATTACTTTTCTTACCTTAATCATATTACATTTTTGCGCTTTGGGAGCTTAAAAAAGTAACCTAGATAAGGTAAAAACAGGTGACAAAGCTTTGTGAATCATGCCCATTACCTCAGTAATTATTTTTTGTTTCAGGATTGCGTTAGGCACACATAAGTATACATGCATAGCTTATAGTTGATCCCCTGCATCAACTGAGACATGCGAGGGTGCAGGGCAGAAAGGTTCCTAGTCTGTGTAGTTCTGATGTCCCTGCAGAGTGCATAACTGTGCGTTGTTGAAAATGCGATCAGCAACACACAAGTGGGGAAGCAGCTTAAAAGGAACCCGAAGTGCGAGACCTGTGGAGGCTGCCATATTTATCTCCTTTTAAACGATGCTAGTTACCTGGCTGTCCTGCTGATCTTTCTGGTTGGTTAGCGTCTAAAGGTGACCATACACTGGTCGATTTGCCATCAGATTCGACCAACAGACAGATCCCTCTCTGATCGAATCTGATCAGAGAGGGATCGTATGGCCACCTTTACTGCAAACAGATTGTGAATCAATTTCAGCCTGAAACCGTTCACAATCTGTGGAGATGCTGCTGCCCCCCCTCCCCCCGCTGCATACATTACCTGTTCCGGCCGGCGCGAGTCCCCGCTGTCTTCTTCTTCTCCGCACCGGCTACTGAACTTCTTGTCCAGGGGAAGTTTAAACAGTAGAGGGCGCTCTACTGTTTAAACTTCCTTTCGGGACAGGAAGTACGGTGTAGCTATGGAGCCCGAAGCAGAGAAGAAACGGTCTGGAGCCCGAAGCGAAGAAGAAGACCAGGGGACTTGTGCCGGCAAGAGCAGGTAATGTATACCCGCTGTATTGCGTTGGTCGTCGGGCATCCGAACGCCGCTAACGACGCACTCCCGACCCGCCGGCGATCAAGCAAAATCTTCCGCACGGATGGGGCGCCGGGAATCGTCGGGAACGATTGATTTCGGACGGAAATCGATCGATCTGTCAGCGGTGTGCGCAGGGATTTCACAGCCGTCTCGATCACTGTGATCGAAAAGGCTGTGTATCGACGGGAAAATCGTTAGGTGTATGGGCCCCTTTAATCACTCACCTGAAACAAGCATGCATCTAATCTTGTCAGATTTGTCATAGGCATCTGATCTGCATGCTTATTCAGGCTTAAAGAGAATCTGTACTCTAATATTCTTACACTAAAAAGCATACCATTCTATTCCTTATTTTCTCCTGTGCCCCTCTGTGCTGTTTCTGCCACTCTCTGCTGCAATCCTGGCTTGTAATTAACAGTTTTAGGCAATGTTTACAAACAAACTAACCAGCTTCTAATAGGCTCAGCTAAGCATAGTGTGTGAGTCATTCAGAGTATGCAGGGGGCCTGCAGAGGGTGTGTATCGCTTCTACCAATCACAAGCAGCCCTGCACATTCCACACAATCAAAGCCTTAGCCCGACAAACAGGACAGAGGAAAGATACATTGATTTATTACAGAGACAGTGTAATTAGGAAGAGCTGCAGTAAGCCCCAGCACATAAGAACAGGCATAGGAACTCATAGGACAGAAGAACTAAGGCTGAAAAAATTGTTACAGAGTCTCTTTAAAGGAAACCTAAACTGAGAGGGATATGGATGTTTCCTTTTAAACCATACCAGTTGCTTGTCAGTCCTGCTGAGCTCTTTGGCTGCAGTAGTGGCTGAATCACACACCTGAAACAAACATGCCGCTAATCCAGTCTGACTTCAGTCAGAGCACCTGATCTACATGCTTGTTCAGGGGCTGTGGCTAAAAGTATTAGAGGCGCAGGTTCAGCAGGAGAGTCAGGTAAGTGGTATTATTTTAAAAGGAAAAATCCATATCCTCCTCATTTTAGGTTCCCTTTAAAGTATTAGAGGCAGACCATCAGCAGGACAGCAAGGCAATGTGCATTATTTAAATGGAAATAAACATGTCAGCCTCCATATCCCTCTCATCTCGGGTTCCCTTTAAGCAAACCTGAGCTAAAAATACATTTTGGGTGTTGGAATAAAATTGGGTTGCCCATAGGAAATCCATACAAACGCAGCCATATCATCTTGCTCAGGATTTAGCAGAGAATGCGGGACTCTTGTCCACCATGACACTCTGTATGTGTTGAAAACTGGATTGTGTTGCAACAAATTTGTCTTGAGAACCGTGTCCTTGAATAATGATAAAGGAAAGGGGTTTGTAGTTTTGTTGTCCATCATGCAGTCAGGATCGAGGCTCAGCTTTGGTATATAACATTTATAAAGATTGCAAGCATGGCAAAGCATATAAAACTACACTCACCTAAAGGATTATTAGGAACACCATGCTAATACGGTGTTTGACCCTCTTTCGCCTTCAGAACTGCCTTAATTCTACGTGGAAATGATTCAACAAGGTGCTGAAAGCATTCTTTAGAAATGTTGGCCCATATTGATAGGATAGCATCTTGCAGTTGATGGGGATTTGTGGGATGCACATCTAGGGCACGAAGCTCCTGTTCCATCACATCCCAAAGATGCTCTATTGGGTTGAGATCTGGTGACTGGGACCATTTTAGTACAGTGAACTCATTGTCATGTTCAAGAAACCAATTTGAAAGGATTCAAGCTTTGTGACATGCTGCATTATCCTGCTGGAAGTAGCCATCAGAGGATGGGTACATGGTGGTTATGAAGGGACGGACATGGTCAGAAACAATGCTCAGGTAGCCCGTGACATTTATACAATGCCCAATTGGCACTAAGGGGCCTAAAGTGTACCAAGAAAACATCCCCCACACCAATAAACCACCACCATCAGCCTGCACAGTGGTAACAAAGCATGATGGATCCATGTTCTCATTCTGTTTACGCCAAATTCTAACTTTATCGAGACACTTCAGAACAGGCAACATTTTTCGGTCTTCAACTGTCCAATTTTGGTGAGCTTGTGCAAATTGTATCCTCTTTTTCCTATTTGTAGTGAAGATGAGTTGTACCCGGTGGGGTCTTCTGTTGTTGTAGCCCATCCGCCTCAAGGTTGTGCGTGTTATGGCTTCACAAATGCTTTGCTGCATCCTTTGGTTGTAACGAGTGGTTATTTCAGTCAACATTGCTCTTCTATCAGCTTGAATCAGTCGGCCCATTCTCCTCTGACCTCTAGCATCAACAAGGCATTTTCGCCCACAGGACTGCCGCATACATGATGTTTTTACCTTTTCAGACCATTCTTTGTAAACCCTAGAAATGGTTGTGCGTGAAAATCCCAGTAACTGAGCAGATTGTGAAATACTCAGACCGCCCATCTGGCACCAACAACCATGCCACGCTCAAAATTGCTTCAATCGCCTTTCTTTCACATTCTGACATTGTTTGGAGTTCAGGAAATTGTCTTGACCAGGATCACACCCCTAAATGCATTGAAGCAACTGCCATGTGATTGGTTGATTAGATAACTGCATTAATGAGAAATTGAATGTGTTCCTAATAATCCTTTGAGTGTATGTACACATTATACTTTAGACACACAAAATATAATTACAAAAAAAAATCTAAATTTTTGCTTGGATGTACCCTCTAATCCAGTGGTCCTCAAACTAAGGCGCGCAGGCCGAATGTGGCCCCCTGAGGCTTTTTTACTGGCCCCCCCACTTACAAAATGTATTATTTATCGATGCGGTCAGCTACTTTTAAATTGGTGGCCCGCATATAGAATAGCAGTGCTGGCACCACCCATCCAGATGGAAGTCAGAAAGCAGTAATTTGCTTGTTTCCAATCAAATTCCATATTAGGTGGCACTGCTGTCCAATTAGACTGTAGGTCGTCACCTGGGTATGCTTTACTGCCTGGCCTGCAAAGACTTCTACATCATTTTATGTATACTCCGGTTCCCCAGCGTCTGAAGTTTGTTGACCCGACCCTCGACCCAAAACGTTTGAGGACCCCTGCTCTAATCACACATGGCTTCAGTAAATGACAGTTTACTTGTGAAAGAATGTGTAACCAGTGTGTGTCGACAAAAAAAAAAAAAATTTCTGCAAAAATTAAAGCCTGAATTCAATTTTGATCTCTTTCTTTCACTGTCGTTCACATTTGAAGACAGCAGTTCACTGAAGAAGACTGTAACGCTGCAGTCCAGATAATGACTGCAAATTGTTTCACCAGCTACAGCCAGTCGATTATGTTTGTGTCACTACCACTTCTCTAATAGTGAAAATGAAACCATGCTTACTGGTAATACATTGTTCATGCTGGTTTTTTTTTTCTTTTTTTTTTCATGATTAAAAAATGATCTAAAACTAGTTTATATATGATAAATAATAAAGGCAGGGGAATATTATTACTACAGGAAACAGTGACTTTTTCCTCCAATATCACATCCACTAGTTCCATTCCACTGAATCTCATCACTTACATAGTGTTATGCTATGCTTATTAGAAAGTGAAACCTCTTCTACGCGCTCTATTGCAAAGTTTGGAAATGAAAGAGTACCTTCAGCTAAAGCTGAATATTCACATCGTATTCCAGATGCAGTCTTTCCATTACACGTAATTTATTATTTTATTTTTAAGCAAAACCCTTTTCATGATTTGTCCCTCCCCGTGCTGCAGATTTTATAGGCGCCCTACATAGCAAAACTTCTTCATACCACTTAAAGGTTCTTAGCTTGCTCTCCACATAATGGACATACAGGTTGCACCTTATACCAGTCAGCAGGCTGATCGCCTAGGCACGGCACCCTTCCCCCAGGCTGCACCCTGTTTTTACTCCCTCAATTGTTTCTTCTTCCCCACCCTCCTAAATGACATCTCGGCATTCTCTCTGAGGGGACAGGTGAGTGGACCAGTCACTTCCCCTCCCATTCCAAAAAGTAAGAATGAGTGGCAACAATGGCCACACCCTCATCCATAAGAAGCAGAGGTAGGGTGAGTGGCAGCATGCACGGCTCTCCATCTGCCTTTAATGTACTGTGATGCCAGTGCAGCTTGCCTCTAGTATACATCAGTGCCCAGGCTGGAAAAGGCACATGTTGACTTCACCCATCAGGGGATGCAAGTCAGTCAGTGGGGTTTTGGGGCAGAAGGGTATTCTTTATTGATTGTGATGGATGATGGGAAAGATGGCTAAGAAAAAATATCTTTGCCATCTTCTTTAAAGATTGTAGAACTTGGTTTCATGCACTCATGCTTCCTTAGTTGGAAATGGGAAATATATAATTTTTATTTTGAATAGTATAAGAGTATATTAGAATTTTTTTGTTTTGCAGAGATTTTATCCCGCTTTCTATCCTTGAGACCACCTTGAAATTAATATGGACTAAAGTGGTATTGGAGACAGGATTTGTAGGACAGTAATAAAATATTCTCATACCCACACAGCAAGGCAGGGGTCACACTTGTCCGTCCGTTTTCTGCATGCATTTTTTGTACACCATGGCCCATATGCAATTCCCTTTTTCTTCCGTTTTTTTCTCCTAGGTGATATTTTAAAATTTGTGAATAAAATACATTTTAAACCACCAGCAAGCAAGAAAATACTCAAAATAATTTTCATAGTACTTTTTTCACCAACTTTTTGGTACTTTTTTCAATTGTAAAGTGCTGAAAAGTTAATTTAAATAGAAAATTAAAAATGTATCTCCTAGGAGAAAACTCAAGTGATGAAGTGAATTGCATATGGCCACGTGTGTTTGCATCAGTCGGAGCAATTTTGGGTACCTGGAGTCAGTGGTTTTAATAAACTGAGGATTTGGATTATTTTTGTACCAACTCCACAGCCCTGGTTAGAATTAGACTGAGTCAGAGCAATTTTGGGTACCTGGAGTTGGAGTCGGGGGTTTCATAAACAGGAGTCTGATGATTTTTGTACCGATTCCACAGCCCTGGTTTGCATTTGAGAAGGCATGTGAGGTTTTTCACAGACGCTAATGTAGTTGATTGCGGAAATTCACACAGTGCTTCACTGCTGTCAGTTTTTTCTGCATGGGAAAAACATATTTAAGTGTGAACTAGCCCATTGACTAACATTGGTTCTCAGTTTTCCTGTGCAGAAAATGCTCAGAAAAACAGATAAGTGTAACTCCTGCCTTGAAAGATTTACCTTTTGGGGACGCTGCCCCATTGATATGCAACAGCTTTTGGCACAATACAGTGTTTTGTTTTTTATTTTTAAAGTCATTGGGAATCTAGAAAAAAAAAACAGAGATTTACCTAAGGAGAGGGAAGATTCTGTGTCCTAATGAGCCTTCCCTCTCTTCTCCTGGTACCCTCGGTGCAGCGCTGGCTCCCCAGTTTGATTCCCCCACCACAAAGCATTCGGGAGCTGAGTAAATCTTAGGAAAGGCGGCGCTATTCTGCGCACACGGCTCCATTCTGCGCAGTTTGGAGCAGCCTGACTTCCGAAGCCTTACTTCGGGGGCGTAGACAGCAGCATTTGACCGAATTGGTCGAATGCTTCTACTGGGGATTCTGTGCTGGAACAGGCATCAGGAGAGGAGAGGGAAGGCTTATTAGAACCCAGAGCCTTCCCTCTCCTTAGGTTAGTATTTGGCTTTTTTTTTATCTCGATTCCCAGTGACTTTAAAGCGACTCTGAAGCCTTCAAAATTAACACTTTTTTTTAGCCAGACCTCTTTATAACTAATAGTACTGCTGAAACGCCGCTATCCCGCGGCAAAGTGAGGACTTAATCACCCCTAAATACCGGGGCAAAAATCCACGACTTTCCTGAGCTGCAGCTCTGCCTCCATTCGCGTCAATCCACTGCGGATCTCTGCCTCTCCCCGCCCCTCTCAGTGAAAGAAGACTGAGAGGGGTGGGAGAGAGGCGGGGATTGATGCGAGGAGAGGCAGAGCTACTGCTCACAGCGCTGCCTCTAACAGGACGGAGCCCCGCAATTTGCTCCGGGGATTTTGGGGTAAGGCCTCGTTTTGCCGCGGGATAGCAGCGTTTCAGCAGTGCTATTATAAAGAAGTCTGGCTACAAAAAAGTGTTAATTTTTAAAGGGGAACTGAAGATAGAGGTATATGGAGGCTGTCATGTTTATTTCCTTTTAATCAATACCAGTTGCCTGGCAGCCCTGCTGGTCTATTTCTCTGCAGTAGTATCTGATTAAAACCAGAAACCAGCATGCAGCTAGTCTTGTCAGATCAGACTTATAAGTCTGAACCACTGCAACACCTGATCTGCTGCATGCTTGTTCAAGGGCTATGGCTAATAGTATTAGAGGCAGAGGATCAGCAGGGCTGCCAGGCAACTGGTATTGTCTAAAAGGAAATAAACAGGACAGCCTCCATATACCTCTCTCTTCAGTTCCCCTTTAAGGCTTCAGAGTCTCTTCAAGAAACTTGTGCTGAGAACATTCAAAAGGCAAGACTTGTAAAAGTTAAAATTTTATTTAAAGCTCAATCCAGTGACACTTCACAAGGTCTTTACTTTTTTTTTTTTTTACTAAATCTGTAGCTTTTGATTCCATCAGCAGTTTTTATTGAGGAAAATGGCAGTATGTGTTTTTGTTATTGAGTGTGGAAATGGTAGAACTTAATTGAGGTTTGTATCATTCTTTGCCAATGTTGGATAAAGTCCATGAGATCCTATCATTTTACAGAAGACTGGATATAAAGGGGATTGGTGAAATCACCAGAACTTCCTCTACTCTCTTCAGAGTAAAGAAACACAACTTGGCTTTGAACAGAGCTCTGTAAATCCTCATGTCTTGGAAGATATGTGTGGTTTTAAAAAAAATGTTCTTACATGTAGCAAAGATGTTAAGAAGTAAATGTTGTGTTTATGCACATTGCCCGTAACTAAACGTTCTCGGTTAGGACTACGCTGTTCTGAAGTGTCATATATGAGCAGCTCACACCTCTGCCCACAGCTGGGACAGATGACCACAGCGTGCTGTTATGAACAAATATCTCCCCGGCAACTCATTTTGGCCTACATTGTGGTTAGACATGACTCTGCTACATGTTTGTCTGCGAAGAAGACAGCAATGCTTAAATGCTGGAACTTATTTATTTATTGTGAATAGTCAGCTGGGGCAGGTGGAAGATAGAAAATTTGATGGGCATCTAACCTACATCACACTCCAGAGATTAGTAGCAATGTAGCTCTCTTAAATACAGGCAGTTCCCTATATACAAATAGGTCCCATTATGTAAATGTAATGCTGGGAATACACGTTACGTTTTTCGCGTTCGATTCTCCGCTCATTTTTCTTATTTTTCCATTCACTTCTATGAGAAATCGAGCGGAACAGAATCGAGCGGAGAATAGGACATGTCGGAATTTTGTCATAGAAGGCATCTATTAGAACGTTTCTCTGCAAAAAACGTAACGTGTATTCCCAGCATAAATTTTGTAAAGGTGGTTATGGACGTAAATGTCTGTCGCCTGCAGGGATTGGAACTTGATTACTAGGGTGGTCGTTCTAGGCCCAATTCTGTTTAGACTCGGGGCTAGCCTTTAGCCTAGTGACACATTTTGTTGCTGGATTGGTGTGGGGGAGGGGGTGTGAGATGACAGCTCGGTGCATGATAGTGGCACAGAGGGCGGGGTGAGCAAAGCAATGATTTTGGCTGAGACAATCGCCAGACTGATTGCTCGCTGACACATTGAGGGATCATAGGCCCCTGTACAGGTTAGATTTTTGGCAGAGGCAGCTGTGACCAACCACCTAGCGTACCTGCGTACAAAGATTTATTGGAGTTATTTTTTACAGTTTCTGGAACGTGTTTTTTTTTTGGTGGGGGGGGGGGGGGGGGGGTTGTTTTTTTTATAGTGCTTTTATGTGTTGTAAATTAAAAGTGTATACAACACTGTAAGGCAGAGATGCATTTGTCCATTTTCGTGTGCATTTTCTGCACAGAAAAATGGATTTGAACTGAAAACTCCTGTCAATGCGAATTTTCTGAGAGAAAAATCTGACACAAAACGCACAAGTGGAAACCTAGCCTTAATCAGTGGGCTGGTTGACACTTCAATGCATTTTTCGTGCGCAGAAGAAAAACTGTCATCCTGCAGAATAATTCTGCACATTGTGTGCGTTTTTTCTATCCATTACATTAACTGCTGTGGAAAAATAAACAGGGCTGTGGAGTCGAGGAGTCTGAGTCCGAGCAGTTTTGGGTACCTAGAGTAGGAGTCAGTGGTTTCAATAACCTGAGGAGTCTGAGTCAGATGATTTTTGAACCAAATCCATATCCTTTGTAGAAATTAGACTAAGGAGTCAGTCGGAGCAATTTTGGGTACCTGGAGTCAGAGTGAGCGGTTTTATAAACTGAGGCGTCTGATGATTTTTGTGCCGACTCCTCAGCCCTGAAAAATAAGCTTGGTTTTTTTTTTCTGCATGCAAACATACTGTACATGAGGGTTGAGAAAACTGAAATGCAAGTGTGTCCCCTGCCTAAGGGCCGGTTCACACTTGCGGTTCTCTGCCAAACGGACCGGATGACCTGACCGGATCCGGACCGGAACCGTACGGTTCTGATCCGGATCCGATCCGGATCCGGTCAGGTTGCATCGGGTGTTCATCAGGATGCGATCCGGATCCGTTTGGCAAAAGATAGTAGAAACCGAATAAAAATGTTGGGGTCTGGGAGGTCAGCAGAAGGTGGACCTGTGGAATCAGGCCCTCCGCTGTTTAGCACTCACCTCCACCTCCGACATACTGCCAACATCTCCAGCACGTTTAAAGTCACTGCTGCTCCACTCCAAAATGCTTGCCCATGTGTCCCCATCCAAAATCGCCGCTACAATACGCATAGGAAGTGGGGTAGAACATCCGGATTTTTAGCCAGTGTGTTGTGCGCTCTCCGGTTCTCATTGGTTTGTATTGGCCGGATGGTGCAGTCCGGCTCCGCTCCGGATACGGCTGCCGGAGGAGCCGGACCAAAAAATAGCGCATGTTGGGTCTTATGCCGGAGTCCGGATCCGGTCCGGACGAAACGGACGCATGTGAACAGACGCATAGGCTTTCATTGCTATGCCGTGCGTCCGTTCCGTCCGTTCTGCATGCGGTCCGGCTCCGGCACGGCGATTCCGGACGGCGACCGCTAATGTGAACCGGGCCTTACTTATCAAAAAGTAGTAACAAAAACAGTGCAGTATATTTGTACATGAGGATATTTTATATATGAGAAGTTTTTAACTCTGATTGTTTGTAAGCAGGGGAATATCTGTATCTAGTAAAGTGGGATTATGATGATATTCAGTAAAGTTGCTACAGACTTATGCTGCGTACACAGTGGCGACTATGGTCGTTTGGAACAGCTAATTAACGATCGTTGCGCCGACAATCGGGGAAAACACTTTACCCAACGATCATTAACACGAACGACAAAAGAACGACGTCGGGTAGATGGAAATATCCAACCTGACGGATCGTATCTACCGACAATCGTTACAAAACTACAGACATCGGCCGAGAACGATCGTTACAAGGGCCAATGCGCCTGCGTTGAATTCTGCCCAGCTTTAGTACTTCCTTTGTAGCGCGGCCGTAAAGATTGTTACATTGCTCATTTCAATTAAACTTTGTGTTCAAGTTAACAATCATATATTTGTATCTATTGTAACTCCATGTTAGTGTTTTTTTAAATTTTATATAAATATGTACGCAACATTTCCTTCTGATCGTTCTTTTCTGCGAGAACGATCGTTAAAATGTGTATGATCGCTGCATCCCATCGTTGCATACCAATCTTTCCAATATCGTTCGTCCTGGTAACTATCGTTCCTTGCAAACGATAATTATCGCAAGTGTGTACGTAGCATAAGTCACAGCAGTAACAAGTTGAAACTCCATTAACTTGTAGCTGGTACAGTGTTTTGCGTTGCATTGTATTTGTACAAGCTATGATGATTTAACTGGCACTCCTACAGGTTGTCTGTCTGTATAATGCAGACGGGTTTAATGGAAGGATCACACTTCTGTCCGTTCAGCACACCTCTCTGTATTGTCAGGATTAATGCAGGAGTGTACAAATCCCAAGAGCCAAACAGCCAGGGATCCTAAATATAACAGGTAGCCGGCACTTTTTACTTTTGAGTTTTTGTCTAATTTGTGGTCAATGGAGAACTTACCTAAACATTTCCTACTGGCTCAAGGATAGAGATAGTCAGTGAGATGCTATTAAATTTGGCTTGCATGCAGCTTTGAAATAGGCCAGTCGATTGCCCTTTCTGCCTATTTTGAATGGCTTCATTGCAGGCTGCTTACAATTAGCATTTAAACTAGAATTGATACAATCTCATAGATCTCATATGCTGCCTCTCCTTTCAGAATGACACGACTGGCACCTGAGCTCCATATTATTATGCCCAACCCTTGCTTTCAGTTTCTATTGCATATAGTCTTATTCATTCAACATTGTTTCTGGCAGATGAGGCAAAGTTTGCTGCCAGATAATGGATTAGAGCTTGTGTTGAAAATGAGTGATGGTGTCCATACTCTTTCTCCCATCAATATGCAGCCTATTCGATCAAAGCGATTGATCGAATTGGCTAGAAATCAATGCAGCAGGCTGCGTGATCGATTGAACGATTTATGTCTGAATTCAATCAAATAACTCATCAGTCTGGAAAGAAAATCTAAGTCAATTGGGGGCAGATTGATGGCCCATAGCGTTGCATTAGATTGAACAGTGCAACCCTGCTGTTCAATAGATTTTATTCTAAAATCTATTTAAAATCTTTAGTACATTAAAGAAATGCTGTGCACCTTCCTCTTATCTTGCTTTTATTCAGGCCTTTAAACAGCAGCCAATGCATGCAACATACATAGGAAACAACAGTTGTCAAACCTGGCTTCACGGAAGTGCGGAGGTGGATGGGGAAGAGGTGACCAGGGGATGTACGGACGGCACTACAGCCGTTTCACGCCGTCTGGCGCTTGCTCACGTGCGTATGTCCTAAAAAACGTTTCCTATGTATGTTGCATGCATTGGCTGCTGTTTAAAGGCCTGAATAAAAGCAAGATAAGAGGAAGGTGCACAGCATTTCTTTTATGTACTAATGTGTTCCATTCGTGCCCTGCACCAACCAAAGCTTGATGCACTTCCCTTTGCTTGGACTGAAGCTTAACAACACGGGTGTACAAATAGCGGGGTGAAGCAACTGCAGGTATACAGGAGCAAGTCCTACCCCCTGTATAAGCAGCTGAGTGCCGGGTGACTTTTCTTTCTCAAAGTGTACTATAATCTATTAAAAATCCGTTCCTGCTGTGTGGCACATGTTGCTTCCAGGATCGAGCAACGGGCAGGCGATGGCAAAAAACAGGATTGAACGGTTAGCGATCGTACCAATGGCTGTGCATTCATCTTAAACACAAAGTGCTGAAGCAGAACCAGTTCTAAGGGCTCGTTCACACTTATAATTTGCGGGAGTGATTTTCCCGCGATTAACGCGGAAAAATCACTGGGCACTGCGGAGGTTTTGGAGAGATTGCGATTAGCATGCTTTGCACGCTAATCACGATCGCTAATCGCGGAACGCTCGTAGCGGAACGCTCGTCGCCGGCAAACCGCTGCATGCAGCGCGGTTGCGGTTATCGCTAACCGCAACCGCGGCAGTGAGGACACTGCCACTTGCTACATTTTGTAGCGGTTTTTGCAAAACCGCTAGCGGTTTGCCATGAGCGGGAATCGCGCGATTCCTGCTCAGATGAGAACAGGCCCTAAGGGCTTTTTTTCCCTTTTTTCAAGCGCAGGCGATATTTATAATCGCCCTAAAAACACTTGTGCAATGATTCCCTACGAGAGAGTTCACATCTGAGTGGTTTGTTTCCAATCCATTCAGCAAAGCGGTGCCTGTACCTTTTTTGAGGTGATTCCGCTCAATGGAAGGTATAGGAAAAATGCGAAACGCTCACAAAATCGCTTTGTGCATAGATTGAGTTCCCGTTTTGAAGAATAAATACATTGTATTCTTTTCCAGGTCAAAGAGTTCACTTCCTGACTTGCGTTTGGGAGTGAATTAAAAAAAAAACTCTGGAAAAGTGCTTAGAAAAGTGCTTTTAATAAAAACGCACCGCCCACCCAAGCACTGGGAATTAAAAAAACAAAAAAAAGATAGCTTCAAAAAAACGCGTTCGGAACGCTTCAAAAAACGCGATCGGAACGCAATGTGAACAAGGCCTTACTGTTGGCAGGTTAAAATAAAACTGGGGGGTGAGGGGGGGGGGGTGTTGGGGTTAAATGTGTATGCTGCGCTGTTGTCGGCGGCGTGTGACCTCCCTCCCAAACCCCCCCTCCCCGGCAGAGTACTGATCGGGGAATAGGAACATGTGTTCCCATTCACTGATCAGAGTGCCCATAGTGAATGATCATCCGACATCAATGAGATGCCGATGGTCATTCACAGAATGCGAGCGCGACAGTTTCACGCGGAGTAGTACACAGGATAGTGTGGGGCAGGACATCTACTGGCAAATTTATACATTTGTTAAAATAACTACAATGAAATCCCCCCCCCCCCCCAATTAATCTTAACCCCTTGCCAAAATAAAACACTTATCAAAAATAGTGCTAATTAAAAAAAAATAATCAGTTACCTTATGGAGTATAGGCGTTTTTAACGACTTAAGGTCCCCAGGCTTAACACCCCCCCCCCCCCCCCCCCCCCCTTAATGGCCAGGCTCTTTTTTTGCTCAGCTGAGTTTTTTCAGCCTCCTGCACAACCCAGCTATGGAGCCCAGCGATCAGACTCCCCTTCTTGTTTTGTCCCTAAGGGGACATGCCACCGTAGGTGTCCGATCGCTGTGGCATCAGCCTATGAGAGCGTGGCGATTCCGGGTGAATCAGAGGCCGGGAATCGGCGAACTCGTACCGCTCCGTGAACTGGCAGGGAACGATCACGCATGCGCACGGCCGTTCCCTGAGAAACTGCAGCTCCAGGACCTGACGCAAGTCGGCGTTAGGTGGTCCTGGGGCTGCCGCCGTGGTCATGCCCATCGGCGTGATGGAGTCGTTATGTAGTTAATATGTATGTGATAAAGGTATGTCACTATTATTTTTTGCAAATTAAGGCTTGTAATTATTGATCTAGTATAAAGAAACAGACAATGGGAAAAATATCTTTATTTCCAAATAAAATATTGTCGCCATACATTGTACTAGGAACAGAATCTAAATGTTGTAATAACTGGGACAAATGGACAAATTTTATTTTAAAACTGTAATGGCTCAAAACTGAAAAATACTTTTTTTTTTTTAACCACCTCCCGTCACGCCTTTTTATAACATTTTGTAAAATACAATCAGTTTATCTCATGGGGCCAAAAATTACTGTAAAATGGGTTTTAGTCTGCTGTGCTGCACATTATCAGCAGGTCATTAAACTGTAACATGTATTTTCACTGCATTATGTTTTACTATAAAGGGTGTCTTTTCATAGTTCCTCCTGTTAAATGATCTCAGTTTTACTGCTGGGAGCTCTGTTAAGTGCTCGTTACCTGGAATCCATGCTGTGAACTTGTCCTGTCTGTATCTTGCTAATCGGTGTTATGTATTAATGGCTGGTGGAGGAAAGGCTTTGGATAGGCATAGTCTTTTCTCCCTGTGGACTTGCTTGTATCATTTTCAAAGACCGAAGTCCAGCAATCCACCACACCTCCATAATTTGTACCACACTCCCCCACAGTACCTCAATGCTTGCTTTTCCAAGTTTGGCATTGATGTGTTCTTGAGGGTAGAATAAGCAGTCATGTGACTTCTCAGCCTCTGACTCTTGAACTGCACAAGAAAGTGCCAAGTTTGCTGTATTTAGCCACCAGCAAACTGGTCCTAGCTCCTGGCACACCTCCAGAGCAGGCCACATAGAGCTTTGTTATAGCAGAGAAGTGTATAAGAGCTCAAAAGTTACAATGACCGTGTGGGATATGAATGCTGACATACTGTGTATATATATTGCCTTTAAAACAATGCTAATTGCCTGGCTTTCCTGCTGATCCTCAGCCTCCAGTACCCGATACAACTCGCCCTTAAAGCAGAGCTGAAGACTACCTGAGATCAATACCAAAAACATGTGTATGGTTTTGTGCATGAAGGTGATCCTGCAATGAGGATATGGAAGCTACCATGTTTGTTTTTTTAAACAGTGACAATTACCTGGCTGTACTGTCATTCTTTTTGACTTTAGCATGGTCTGAATTTTTTTGTCAGAGCACTTAGGCGAACCTGTTGGTATGCGGAAATATGTTAGTGGTTTTCCATGGTAACTAATGTAAAAAAAAAAAAATATATAGTGAGCGCATTGCCTTCCCCCCCCCCCTCCTTTTTTTAAAAAAAAAAAACAAAAATAATAATAATGCTGCTGCAGGCTGTCAGTTTTCTTCACACTTCTAAAAATGTGCATATAAATGAGCTTTAAATAAGACTATACCCCCCAACATTGTTTTTCAGGATTTCTCAAAAACCAACAGATCCATCCTTTTTTTTTCTTTTACTTTTTTTTTTTTTATAATAATACATATACGAGATGTAAGCTGTTAGAACTACTCATAGTTAGTTTTAATTTCTCTCTTACTATTACAACTAGAACATCTGATCATTGGCTGAGTAAGAAAGGCTATATCAGGGTTTTACTCCCCTTTAAATACCTGGGGGGTTTGTCACCAGCAGTTATATTCAAATTTTTCTTTGCTTGTCTCTCTAGGTCTCGGAGTAGAGGAAAAACAACGTTGGAGGATGAAGATAGCATGGATGGACTTGAGGCAGCAGAACCAGAAAAAGCTGCAACAGGTTGGTACCCACGTTTTGTATAACTTTGGGAGCAGGAATTTAAACCTATTGCATAGGAAGTTAGCTGTTATTTCTCTCCTCATCCTCCAGGATGGCTGCATAACATGAGATAGCCTAGCTCCTCCCCCAAAGGAAACACCCCTGATACAAACTTTTGCATAAGAAGCCCCTGCCTACCCACACACCTCAGTTTTGCTGTGTTTCCCTCCTTGGAAACATCCGGATACGAACGTTCGTGGACTCCTCTCTCCCTGGATGCCTGGATGCCTGCATGTGAGCTAGCGTTGCTTGCGCTGGCGACAAGCGGAGGCGTACTGTCGGTCGCTTGCGCCTGCTCCTCCTTTTGGGATTGGAGGGGCGGGTCGGGATCCGTGGGAGCGGTGGTCTGCCGCTCGTTTAGGGAGGTGGTGGCAGAGGAGTGTCCTGCGTGTCAGGACGACACCCGGAAGTACAAAACAAGCTACTTCCGGGTCAGGTCATCGGGCCATGTGACTTCCGCTTTTTAAGTGGGAAGGCGGCGGCGTCTCAGCGCCATTTGAGTCCAGCCACAGGACTGTCCGGGGGAGCATGGAGCAGGCAGAAGGCTCCTCCGTGGAAGGCCGCAAAACCTCCAGTGACACAGCAGAGAAGGTAGGCTGTTTGTCGGCGGTGGTATCGCTGTCGGTAGACAGTGACACTGGTGTAATGTTAGCCTGAAGGGGCTGTGTGGGATTATTACTCCAGGTGTTACCTACTGACATGCGTCTATGTGTCCAGCCATGGCTTCCTAGTGGTTTCTAGTGGCTGGAAACACAAGGGGAAAAAATAATGGGATGCTGTAGCAAAGGGGCAGGCTGGAGACTAAAAGAAATGTTTTGTTTCTCTAGGCATTGCCGGTACAGCCAGCTACAAAGCATAGAGAAAAATCCAGGAGATGCCCTAAGTGTGATGCAAAACTTTCAGCCTCCTGGTCGAAATCAGTATGCCAAAATTGTATTGCAAAGGATAAGCCTGATCCATCGACTGTGATGCTAAGTTTCATGGAGTCAATGCAGAAAGAATTTACTTCAACTTTTCAGGCCTTGCGCTCAGTAATGATGACAAACCCAGTGCCACCGCAACTGCCACCTGTGTCGGCCCATGTAGAGTTTCCTGTACCCGCTTCGAGTCAGGAGTCTCGATCGCAGAGAGGGGCAGGGGCTGCGGCCCAGGAGGTTCAGGGTTGTGTTGTTTCTACTTCAGCGGAAGACTCGGTTGAGGAGATTGAATCTAGAGCAGATTCAGGATCAGATTCCATTGCAAAGGATATGAAATCAGCAAAGTACCTATTTAGTGCAGAGGAAACGTCAGAGCTTTTGAGAGCAGTCTATGATGCGGAGCAAATTCCTGACCAGGTCACGATCTCCTCTGCACAGGACGATATTTATATGGGATTACAGGGTAGTGAAGGTAAGACTTTCCCCATTCACCCAGCAATTAAGAAGATAGTTACAGACCAGTGGATTGATCCAGAAAAGAGGTTATACATACCAAAGTCGTTTAAACGCAGATTTCCTTTTAAGGAGGAAGATATAGCCTTATGGGCAAAGTGTCCAAAGTTGGACGCGGCACTCTCACAGTATTCTAAGGATACGGATCTATCCTTTGAGGATTCGGGTGCACTGAGAGACCCCATGGACCGTAAGGCGGAGACTATGCTCAAAAGGGCCTGGGAGGCCATGGCATTTGCATTTAAACCAGCAATGGCTTCCATTTGCATTGCAAGAAATTTAATTAAATGGTTGTCGGGTCTAAGAGACCATTTAGTAGCAGGTACGCCACAGGCGGAGATCCTGGAGTCCTTCCCAGTCTTAGCCCGATCCGTCGCGTTCCTAGCGGATGCGGCAACGGAATTCTTAAGATCTACTGCCAGAGTTGCTGCCCTCATAAATACAGCCAGAAGAGCAGTATGGCTAAACACTTGGGAAGGAGATGTAAGCTCAAAACAAAAGCTGTGTGCCATGAGATTTGAGGGTGACCTTTTATTCGGCAAGGATCTGGACAGTATTTTGGAGAGGTCATCAGGGAAAGGTAAAAAATTCCCTAATAAGAGGGGCAAGCGACTTCCACGAGGGTCCTTTCGTGGGAAAAAGCCTTTCTTTAACAAAAATCAGAGACCACAACCCCAGAAGAAAAGATGGGTCTATACAGGTGAAAAAGGTAAATCCTCTTTCATGTTCAATAAGCCCCCTCCCTCTGGGGCAAGACAGGAAAAATGACGAGATACAGGTGGGGGGAAGGTTACTCCACTTCGTCAATCAGTGGGGTCTCATTACCCAGAACCTGTTCATATTAGATCTTCTAAAGACAGGTTACAAAATATTATTCGCCTCCCCCCCTCCAAAAAACTTTGTTCTTACAGGGACCCCAAGAGAGCCGGAAAGAGCCAGAGCTCTGAAAGAATCAGTTCTCACCTTATTGAAGCAGGATGTGATTTGCAGCGTGCCAGAAGAGCAGTTGTACCAGGGTTACTACTCCAGGGTATTTCTAATCAAAAAACCCTCGGGGAAATATCGCATGATTTTAAATTTAAAGAATCTAAACCCGTTCATTCAGGTGGAGAAGTTCAGAATGGAGAGTATATTTACCATTCAGGCCTTGATCCCCAAGGACGCGTTTATGGTAACTCTCGACTTAAGAGATGCTTACCTTCACGTGCCCATCAATCCAGCTTACCAAAGTTATTTAAGATTTGCAGTAGCTCTGGGAGACAAAATATACCATTTACAATATCGGGCACTCCCGTTTGGTATAGCAACTGCACCGAGAATTTTTACAAAGATCATAGCAGAGGTGATGGCACAGTTACACCGTCTGCAGATCCGAATCATTCCATACTTGGACGACCTGTTGATTCTGGCAGATTCAAAAGAAAAGTTATTGGCCGATTTGCACCTGACATGTCAGGTATTGTCAGACCTGGGTTGGCTATTAAACATAGAAAAATCAATGCTGAATCCCAGTCAGACAGTGCTGTATCTGGGGTTCAGGGTAGATTCGGTTCAGGAAATGACTTTTCTGCCAGCAGAGAAACAGGAAAAAATAAGACAGAGGGCATATTCTTTCAGAATAAAAAGCAGGGTATCGTTAAGAGACGCAACTTCCTTGTTGGGCCTTATGACCTCGACCATACCGGGAGTGGTATGGGCACAAGCACATACGAGAACATTACAGGAATGGTTCCTGCAACATTGGAAGCAGGGAAGAGTGCATCTCGACAAGAGGTTCACCTTATCGCAAGTAGTCAAGGACTCCCTATTGTGGTGGGAGGACCAGAGCAATCTCAATCAGGGCAGGATGTGGCATCCTCCTTCTACCATCCGAATATTCACAGATGCCAGTCTGTGGGGATGGGGAGCGCACTCAGATCTATGGCACGCTCAGGGAGTCTGGAGTCAGGGCATGTGCAGGGAATCATCGAATTTCAGGGAGCTCATGGCGGTAAAGCTGGCCTTGGCCCAATCAGCCCCCCACATAAAAGAGACACACGGTGTAATTCTCTCGGACAACATTGTGACAGTCTCTTACATTCGGAAACAAGGGGGAACCAGGGTAAGGAGGCTCAGAGACTTGGCCTTGGAGATTGCAGCTTGGGCAGAGCACAATCTAAAATCTCTAACTTCAGTTCATATAAAGGGCTCTCTAAATTTTTTGGCAGACCAATTAAGCCGACCCAAGTTGCTGGAAACAGAATGGGCATTAAACTCGGAGGTGTTCCACCAGATAGTACAAATGTGGGGGAGCCCGAGTGTGGACCTCTTTGCGTCCCCCAACAATGCAAAGACAGAGTTTTTCTTTTCCCTAGATCCAGCGTGTCCCATGGAAAGGCTGGATGCTCTAGCATTGCCATGGCCCAGGACTCTCCTTTATGCCTTCCCCCCGTTTTCACTGATTTCTCGTTCAATCTGGAAGATAAAGAAAGAGAAGGCCAGAGTTATATTCGTAGCGCCCTTTTGGCCACGAAGGATATGGTTCCCAGATTTGTGTATCCTGGCAGCACAGGGTCCTTGGTTTCTACCTCACAGGAAGGATTTGTTAATACAACAGGGGAGATTCCATCAGAGTCCAGAGAAGTTTTCCCTGGCAGCCTGGCTCTTGAATGGAGGGCGTTAAAGAAAAGGGGTTTTTCGAACAGAGTGATATCCACGATGGTTTCATGTAGAAAGATTACTACGAGAAAGATTTATTGTAAATTTTGGAAAGTTTATTGTTCCTGGAAAATGAGAAAAAATTTAGTAGGGAACGATATTGCTACGATTTTGGAATTCTTACAGGATGGAGTGGATTTAGGTCTATCACCTAGTACATTAAGGGTTCAGGTTTCGGCCCTTTCCTTATTTTTGAATATTAAGATTGCCAGAGATTCGGCTATCATTGATTTCTTAAAGGCGGTATCTAGGGCTAGACCGATACCGACAAAATTTGTTCCCCCATGGGACCTAAATTTGGTCTTAAGGGCTTTAGCAAGAGATCCTTATGAACCCCTGAATAAGGCTTCTCTAAAGGCTCTGACGTTAAAAACTACTTTTTTAGTCTCTGTCACATCAGCTAGGAGGGTTGGTGACATTCAAAATTTATCAATAAAGGATCCGTATATGCAGATATTTCCAGATAGGATCATATTCAGGACAGATCCAGCATACTTACCTAAAGTTAGTTCACGCTATCATAGGTCTCAAGAGATTATTATACCTTCCTTTTGTGATCCACCAAAGAATGATAGAGAAGCAGAATGGCACAGTTTAGACGTCAGGAGAGCGGTAATACAATATCTTGACAGGACAAGATCTTTTAGGAGGTCAAATCATTTATTTGTTTCCTTTTCAAACACAAAGAAGGGTTTAGCGGTGTCGAAGGACACGATTGCCAGATGGCTCAGAGAGGTAATAGCTTCAGCCTATGTGCAGGAAGGACAGAGTGTGCCTAAGGGCATCAAGGCTCATTCGGTTAGATCACTTTCGACCTCGTGGGCTGAAAGGTCTGGTGCATCACTAGAGCAAATTTGTAAAGCGGCAATATGGAAGGACCAACACACATTTGTCAAGCATTACAGAGTGGACCTACTATCCAGCCAGGATTTGTCATTTGGTAGAAAAGTTCTTCAGAACATCATCCCTCCCTAAGGTAATTTATTTCTCGCTGGTCTCTCATGTTATGCAGCCATCCTGGAGGATGAGGAGAGAACTCTGGGTAGAACTTACCGGTAGCGGTATTTCTACGAATCCTCCAGGATGGCTACCTTAGTTCCCACCCGATGATGGTCTATTGTGGCCGGATTCAGGGGAATTAAGGTAGCGGCTGTTCGGAAGGTGATACTCTGCAATAACTGAGGTGTGTGGGTAGGCAGGGGCTTCTTATGCAAAAGTTTGTATCAGGGGTGTTTCCTTTGGGGGAGGAGCTAGGCTATCTCTCATGTTATGCAGCCATCCTGGAGGATTCGTAGAAATACCGCTACCGGTAAGTTCTACCCAGAGTTTTAATTTACGATCATTTCAGAAATCTACAGAAATGGATTTCATGGACATGAGGACACTTTCCCAATCTGAATGAATTGGTTGGAGATAAATGTACTTAACCATTTCAGCCCGCAGGGATTTTTCACCTTATGCATCAGAGCAATTTTCACCTCCCATTCATTCGCTAATAACTTTATCACTTCTTAACACAATTTATTGATCTATATCTTGTTTTTTCCGCCACTAATTAGGCTTTCTTTGGGTGGTACATTTTGCTAAGAATTAATTTTTTATAAATGCATTTTAACAGGATTAATAAGAAAAAAATGGAAAAAATTCATTATTTCTCAGTTTTCGTCCATTATAGCTTTAAAATAATCCACTCTACCATAATTAAAACCTGTATTTTATTTGCCAGTTTGTCTCGGTTATGACACTATTTAAATTTTGTCCCTATCACAATGTATGGCGCCAATATTTTATTTGGAAATAAAGGTGCATTTTTTCCGTTGTGTGTCCATCACTATTTACAAGCTTATAATTAAAAAAAATGTTCGTAGTATACCCCCTTCAAATGCATATTTAAATATTTAAAAAGTTCAGACCCTTGGGTAACTATTTGTTTTTTTGTTTTGAATTGAATTTTTTTTTTTTTCAATTCAAAATGTTATTTGGGTAATATGTTGGTGTGGGAAATAAACAGTTAATTTGTAATGTTATTAATCACGTCCGGGCGGCAGAAATGGTTAAGGTTATGATATTTTAATAGAGGCAGCTAATGGGAAGTGATGATATTTTAGTGCTAACAAAGTACCATGCCAATCTTGCAACTCGCAAGTAGGCAGGATCACCAGATATTACTTGCAGCATTTTTCATCACGGGCCAGCAAGCACCAACTACCAGTGAGTATGTTTGCTTGTGCAGTAACTAAGTGCGCAGTGGATTGGCCTCAGTGTTGCCAACTCATCCCTTTAATTACTGACACATATGAATTATACAGGTTTCGTGGCTAGGTAGATGCAGTTAAGGCACTGATTATGTGTATAAGTAGCCCCAGAACCTGTATAACTTAGATGTGTCAGTAATTAAAGGGATGAGTTGTCAACACTGATTGGCCTTTGCTGGTTGGCTGTATGTTTCAGCTGCTTGAGTAAATTGCTTAGTTATAGACTCTGAAATTATTTAACAAATAGAATGAATCATTTATATTATCAAATAGAATGCATGATTTGTGCTACACATAAAGCACCCAAATGTCTGCAGCTAGCATGGGTTTTTTACTTGCTACTTTCGTATTATACAGATGAAACTAAAAAAAAATTAGAATATCCTGCAAAACTTTTATTTATTTATTTAATTTATTTCAGTAATTCAACTTAAAAGGTGAAACTAATATATGAAATAGGAAACCTTATGCGGGCGTTCAGAATTCATAGTCATCAAAATTATAACAAATAAAGGCTTGAAATATCCTGATTTGCATGTAATGAGTGTATTTCATTTACTAGTTCCACCTTTTAACCACTTCACAACTCAGGGGTTTTACCCCTTCAGCATCCGAGCAATTTTCACCTTTCAGCGCTCCTTACATTCATTCGCCTATAACTTTATCATTACTTATCACAATAAAATGAACTATATCTTGTTTTTTTCACCACCAATTAGGCTTTCTTTAGGTGGGACACTATGCCAAGAATTATTTTATTCTAAATGTGTTTTAATGGGAAAATAGGAAAACATTTGGAAAAAAAAAAAACATTATTTTTCAGTTTTCTGCCATTACAGTTTTTAAATAATGCATGCTACTGTAATTAAAATTCATGAAATGTATTTGCCCATTTGTACCGGTTATAAAACCGTTTAATTATGTCCCTATCACAATGTTTGGCGCCAATATTTTATTTGGAAATAAAGGTGCTTTTTTTTTTCAGTTTTGCGTCCATCACTATTTACAAGCCCATAGTTTATAAAGTAACAGTGTTATACCCTCCTGACATAAATATTTAAAAAGTCCAGTCCCTATGGTAACTATTTATGTATTTTTTTTATTGTAATTTTTTTTATTTTTTTTTAATTACAAAAAAAAATTGGGGAGTGTGGGAGGTAATGAGTTAATTTTTTGTGTAAAAGTAGTAGAGAAACTCAATGAGTTCTGTTCTATTGCCGGTTCGAGAGGGATCCCCCCCACACTTGGGGCACAAGCAACCACACCAGTTATGACACCTGGATCAGCTCTTGTGGTCCAGGAAGCTGACGTCCTGAAACACCTCCGGAGACTCAACCCAAGGAAGGCCTCAGGCCTGGATGGCGTGTCATCTATCTGCCTGAGAACCTGCGCTACCCAACTTGCTCCCGTCCTCACCTTGCTCTTTAACAAATAACTGGCGGAGGGCAAAGTACCAGCCTGCCTCAAAAAATCCACAATCATTCCAGTTCCCAAGAAGCCAGGGATCTGCGATCTTAACAACTACAGGCCCGTAGCACTCACCCCCACCATCATGAAAATCCTGGAAAGGCTGGTCCTCCACCACCTGAAGCACTCCACTGACGCCCTCCTGGATCCACTTCAGTTTGCCTACAGGCCAAACAGATCTATCGAGGACGCCATCAACATCACTCTGGTGCACATCACTGACCACCTCGACAATCCGAACACCTACGCCAGGATCCTTTTCCTTGACTTCAGTTCGGTCTTCAACACAATATGCCCAGACATCCTATACGACAATCTTGTACACCTTGGCCTAGACTCCTTGCTGTGCTCCTGGATCAAGGACTTACTAACAGACAGAACACAACGAGTGAAGCTCGGCAACTGCTCCTCACAGGATAGAATCACAAACACGGTTGCCCCGCAAGGGTGTGTACTGTCCCCCATCCTGTTTTCCCTCTACACCAACAGGTGTACCTCTTCCGCCGACTCTGTCAAGGTCATAAAATTTGCAGACGACACCACCATACTTGGTCTCATAAGCAGTGACGATGAACGCGCGTACCGGGACGAGATCGAACGCATCTGCAAGTGGTGCAATGACAATCATCTTGTACTCAACACAACAAAAACAGTCGAGCTGATAGTGGATTTCAGAAGGCGCCCTCACTCACTCAACCCTGTCTCCATCGAGGGCATCAGCGTCTCCAGGGAGCCGAGCGTCCGTTACCTGGGTGCCACCATCACAGATGACTTAAGGTGGGTGGAAAACACCTCCAAGGCCCAGAAGAAGGCCCAGCAGAGGCTGTTCTTCCTGAGGCAGCTGAGGAAATTTGGGATGCCGCGGGAACTAATGATCACCTTTTACACCGCAACCGTGGAGTCTATTCTCTGCTCCTCTATTGTTGTTTGGTACGCAGGCGCCACGGCGAGCGACAGACTTAAGCTCCAGAGAGTAATCAATGCTGCCGAAAGAATCATTGGGTCTCCCCTACCACCCTTAGATCTCCTATACACCTCCAGACTGTGGTCTAGGGCAAACAAATTACTGAACGACCCCACTCACCCTGGCAGTCGATACTTTGACCGTCTGCCTTTGGGACGCCGATACAGATCGGTCCTCACCAAGACCTCCAGACATTTGAGCACATTCTTTCCCCAAGCTGTCCTCCTGCTGAACTTGAACTACCACCCTAGCAAAGCCCCCCTAGCCCCTCCCTAGCCTGCACTGACGGTGCACTGTTGTTCAACCATGGAATCCCCTTTGCTCGCCACATTGTCATGCTGTAACCCCCCTACTTATGTTTTTGCTCATCATGCTGTCATGCTTAATCTTACTGTTATGCTGTAATACTAATCTTACTGTTATGCTGTAAAAGTTTGGATGTATGTTTGTAGATATTTCGCTCCTTTCCCATCTGTACCAAATGCCCCTTATCTGTATAACACCTTTGCCTGCCGTGTGAACCACAAAAAATTCCGGGCGCGACATTGTCGCACTCGGCGAAATAAAGATGATTCTGATTCCATTTTTTTTTGTGTGTGAAAAATGATTTAGGGTGTAGTTTTACTATTCGGCCACAAGATGGCAACAGTAACTTTTTACTGTTGCCATCTTGTGGCCAAATAGTAAAACTACACCGGATGCTTGGAGGAAGTACTAGGAGGCTGAGAGTTTTTCTTTTTTCACAATGATCGCGCTGCTTAGAGGAAAAGCAGCGGATCATTGCGGGGCTTAGATCAACGAACGGGAATGGATTTTCTTTTTGTAGTACTTTACAGAAGACATTAAAGATAAGGTGGGGCTCACAATGTGATGTCCCTGCCAAAGACCACGTCTCGTTTTTGAGGGACGTCAATAAAGACAGGTCATATAACATTTTTATTGCGCTTTTCTCCTGGCAGACTTAAAGGGGAACTTCAGCCTAAACAAACATACTGTCATTAAATTACATTAGTTATGTTAATTAGAATAGATAGGTAATATAATCTCTTACCCACCCCATTTTAAAAGAACAGGCAAATGTTTGTGATTTATGGGGGCTGCCATCTTTGTCATGGGGGCAGCCATCTTTTTGGTTGAAAGGAGGTGACAAGTAGCAGGAGACACAGTTCCAACTGTCCTGTGTCCTGATTACCCCTCCCAGCTGCGCGCGCTAGGCTTCAAATGTCAAATTCAAAGTGTAAAAAAAAATAAAAATGCACCAAAACAGCAGAATGAGAACAACATCAGAAATCCCATAATGCTTTGCACAGCATTAGGGGAAAAATGCCCGGGCAGTTTTTTTCTGTGCAGCTAAAAATGAGGCTTGTATAAGAGAAAAAAAGTTCTGATGCTGTGAAACTGTTAAAGAAACACCAGGCCTTTCCAGTGCTGCTGAGTCGATTTTTAGTCTGGAGGTTCATTTTAAAGCTCTTCAGAGTTGCAGCCACATAGGGCACTCTTCACGGGCAACCCGGAGCATTAGGGAGCCTTGCCCTAAGACTCCTTACTGTTTGACATACTGGCTTGAACCAGGATTCAAACTCTGGTCAAAGGCTGTAACCTTACATCAAAGGCAGCACCCTTCATCAGTATCCTAGCCAGGATTTGAGTTTTTGACTTCAGCTAGCTAAGATCGCCTAACGATGTCTTCTGTCCGTAGCTGAGCCTACACTCATTCAGAAAAGTAACTACAGTCTATCTAAAACTTTTAATTTCTAACATATGTAGACCTATTAATAATGTAGACAGTAAATAATGTTTATGCAGCTGAACACAGATCTGTGAAAAATTTACTTTGCATGAATTTATTCAGCAAGAAAAAGAAACAGTTGGGCCATATCCTATTGCGGGGAAAAAATGTTCACCATTGCCTTTTCTATATTTTGCACTCTTTGGCAGTAAATACATAAGTCTACTAATCTCTGACGTTAGCTAGAAGAATTTTCTTTTTCCATTCCTTGATGCAAATGTTTTCAATTGTGTGGTGTGTGAGGCATTTCTTCTATGTTCTGATATTTGCCCCACAGCATCTCACTGGGATTTAGATGCAGGCGTTGACAGTTGGAAAGCCTTACATTTTGTACCTTTATCCAGCTATTTCTTGATGGATGTTTACGGTCCTTGCCATGGTGCAATGTCCACTTTGCTGAGTTTTAGTCTTCCTACATATGGTATCACATCTTCAAGCCTGCCCCTTTGTAGAATAAAGTATTCACAGCAGTTTCTATGGTGAGCTTCCAGGACCTGAATAGCAGAGCAGCCCCTAACCTTAATATTTCCTTCACTATGCTTCTTAGTTGGCACCAATCTCTACTGGTAAAATGCAGTCTTTGGTTTTTAGTGATCCTGTTTTTTAGTACTGTGGCCAGAAGACTTTGTCTACTTAGAGCAGTGGTCCTCATACTATGGCCCGTGGGTCGAATGCGGCCCCCCAAGGCTTTTTCACTGGCCCCCAAACACAAAATGTATATCTTATAGATGTGCCCCACTGCACCTTTAAATATCAGTGGCCTGCATATAGAATAGCAATGCTGGCACCACCCATCCACATACTGTAGAAGCCAGCGAGCAGTAATTCGCTGGCTTCCAATGCAGTTCTGCATCAGGTGACACTGCCATCCAACTGACCGGCAGGCTGTCACCTGGGTATGCTTCACTGTCTGGAAGCATGACGTTCTTCAGGTGCCGCATGACTGAATGGCTGCTGCTGGGAGTTCTCCTCGGGGAATGATTGGGGGGGAATTAATACCTAGATTCAATGTAATGTTTTTCAACATCATTTTATGTGTACGTTCTGGCCCCCCAGCAGTCTATGTATGTTGACCCGACCCTTGACCAAAAAAGTTTTGGGTACCCCTGCCTTAGAGCATAGTTTTGCAGATAACCTGACCTTTGCTTGAGTGTTCAATCAGACTTTAGTCCCACATAGGGAAAATATTTAAGATGATGAATGGGGAACGTGACAAGTTTTCGGATCAGATTCAGTTGCTATTTGGGATGTTCAGGAGCTGCTGCCACTTTCATTTGTCTTTTTCTAAGCCGACAGGAACTAGCCATATTTTGACATGCATTTTTCACTGGAGAAGACCACTGGTATTTTCTCACTTTACATTGCGCAGGGGTATGATATGTATGCTTTTAACACTACCCCAACATTGAAATAGGCACTAGATAGAGAGGAAGAATATGTAATGTGTTTGTGGTTTTGTTCGTCCGTTTATTAGGCTAAGTACTATGGAAACATTTTAATATTCTTAATTTCTAGCCACTAACGTAACGGTGATATTTGCTTTGAGCTCCACCTGCTGGTTTGACTGGCAGGTATTACAAGTAGGAGAAAGTGTTTTGATTGATGTGCTAAGCAGGAATAGTAAAGCAAATGCACTAAAATAAGCACTATTTACTTTTTTTTTTAAGAGCCTCTCCTGAGATTTTATTGCTCTCTAGATTGAAGGGCCATACGCATTACGCAATTTTTCCAGCAATTTTTTTCCTGATGGCCGGCATTTTTTTTTTTTTTAGCAACGAGTAATCGTTTCCATGATTTCACAATGTGGGTACAGGTGTGCAATTACGCAAGCGACATTTGGTGACATGCAGTGACGAGGACATTCACGGCGGATCAGATCTTTAAGATCCCGGACGACTCCTGCACAAAGTACTGCAATAGTTTGAACTCTCATTTGTCCCCATTGTGTGCGGTCACATATACTCACCGTCGGGAAGATGGATTGGGGAACGCTTGTCGTTAGGGGACGTCGCTGTCATCCATCTTCCTGCGTCGTTGGGGGGCGTCGCTGTGATCCATCTTCCTGCGTCGTTAGGTGAGTACTCAGCTTTACTTTGGGGATAATGTGTTTCTCTCACATACCCTTAAAGGACAAACAAGGTGACATGATGAGACAGTCATGTGTATGTACAGTGCCAAGCACATAAATGACTGCAGTGTTCTTTCTCTGCCTGAAAGAGTTTAACATCAGGTATGCAAGTGACAGTTTCTGTCTGGGTCAGGACTAGGTCGGTCTATAGCGTTGCTTTCACTGGTAAGGAATTACAACCAAAAAACACTTTCCTGGTAGTAAATGGCTTCTGAGAGCAGGAAAGAGGTAAAAACAATAGTTCATCGATTTTAGCTCTGGTATACTTCAATGAATGTGTCATTGAGGAGAGACAATAAAACAGTAAAAACTTGATTTAAAAATAAAAACTGCAGGATAGCCTAAAACGTAATTTTTAAGAGGAGAAGGAAAGATACAATTGTATATCTCATCAGTTTATTTTCACCTCGGATCTCCTTTAAGGGTGGCAATGCATTCATTGTTTTTACTCAGCAGTATCCGGCCGATTCGATCACTCTGATCGAATATGTTAGCAATCAATGTCACGGCCGGAACGATTGATCATCCGATCAATTTTCAGCCAAAATAGATCAAATCACTTGATTTGCTCTGAACGACAAATATTGATCGGTGGTGGGTCAGGAGTGGGGCCAAATGGAAGTTATGATACATACAGGGTGCATTTCTCGGTACTCCTTTTGTCCCGTGCAAGATATCAGGTCCACTTTAATAAAAACTATTGTCTCAAGTGTGAAACAGCCCATAGGATTCAATTGTCTAAGCACCTTTGGAAAATGCTGGCAATCAGAAAAGCACTTGAAAGCAGTTTCAGTGTGAAACAACCCTAGTAGCCATATCTCCCTTTAATCAATCAAAGGGTAGGTGATAGTAATGCATGTGCCACATGCCTTCCCAGTTTGCATAGCGGGAGGCCAGGCAATTGCAGTAACATAGGAGCCTTCCTTTACAACAGCCCTTGTACCTGAACACTTTGCACAGTGTCATTGCTACACCTTTTAGTGGTAGAGTGTTATATTGGTGGAGAGTGTTATATTGGCGCTGGGGAGGGAAGGGAAATCCTTGAGGTAGTGGCTAGGAAAAAAGTTCCTGCTTGTTTGCTTTAAAACACACTTCAGTCAACATCAAAAAAGTGTTACATTTGGCTGTATAATCTTGTTTTATTTAGCAGTTTAAGTACAGTATATAAACATTGCTTACTTTGACTGGTCCAATTTGTAGTATTAGTGTCTAAGCTGTCAGTTGTGTTTTCCAGACGTTAAACAACAACCTGTGGACGAGGGTGCCCAGACTGATGCAACGGCCGCTGAGCAGCTAACACTCGTTCTCCAGCGCTCTTCATCCGAGGAGTCCCAGCACTCCACTGCCTCTGTGGGAGTAGAAGCCAAAAGCAGGTCTGTGTGTGTGTGTGGACTGTGTAGACTGCTGCTGAGTCAGGCCTGGGGGAAGGGCCTCTGTGAAGGGGAATAATGGAGAAGTGAATGCTGGGAATGGGGATCTGTGCTCTGAAGCATTAGCAGGCTGCATGAGCAGCTGCCAAACTAGATCTTGGATGCCTTAATTAGAGCAAGAGAGTGATGGCGAATGATGCATCCTACGCCCTCTTCTTAACTGTTGCGCAAAAAGTTTCTAGGGGATGAACGCCAATACTGCTTTTGTTTTGGCTCGCAGCGTTTTGCCTTCAGTTGCCAAGCAGTAGTTTCACCCTTCCTTTTAGCAGCTGTTAAGTGTTAATTTATAATTTAATAGTGTAAAACTTGAGAAATGTGCAGTGATGTATTTTACATAGTTTGCCAATGAGGCTGTTTTTGGGCTTTGTAGTTGAATTTTGGCCAAGGAGTTTGGTACAGGGGGCAGCATGGTGGATAAGTGGTAGTGTTCCTGCAATTTGGCTCCTTGGTTTTGATATCACTTTTTGACACGATATGCATGAAATATTTCTGGTAGGTGTGTAGATATTGGGCATCTGATTGGTCTTGACTTTGTGTGGCTGGTAACATGACATTGGATAGTAGAAGCAAAAAGTTTTGAATCAGGATGATAACATTTTTTGGCTAACTTAAAATAATAACAGTAAGCAAGTTTTCAGCTGTATAGCCTTTGTTGGGCGTCAATCCTGTTGGATAGTAGGCTTCTTTAGACAAAGGGACAGATGCTAAAGGTTTTATGTACTCTCTACGTGTGACTCACTACGCATGATGGCTCAGAGTCTAATAGTTCTTTTACTTAAAGGACTTACGAGGCGAAAATGCTAAAAAAAGTAAATTACCTGCCTCATCTTTGATGGCACAGAGGACGCCGTCCGCGCCCTCCGTGCCGATCCGCCGGGTCCCCCCGCTCATTAGCCCCCCGGGCCGGCTGCCGACCCCACGGCCCGGGTCGGGCTCTCCTGCCACCCGCAATATGGCCGCTTCCTTTGCCCGCGGCTGCGCAGTCCGCCTGGCCGCGAGTGCGGCTGCGCAGCTCTAGGGCCAGCCCCCCTGATCCACACTACGTAGCGTGGATCAGGGGGGGCTGGCCCTAGAGCTGCGCAGCCGCACTCGCGGCCAGGCGGACTGCGCAGCCGCGGGCAAAGGAAGCGGCCATATTGCGGGTGGCAGGAGAGCCCGACCCGGGCCGTGGGGTCGGCAGCCGGCCCGGGGGGCTAATGAGCGGGGGGACCCGGCGGATCGGCACGGAGGGCGCGGACGGCGTCCTCCGTGCAATCAAAGATGAGGCAGGTAATTTACTTTTTTTTAGCATTTTCGCCTCGTAAGTCCTTTAAAGAGAAACCGTAACCAAGAATTGAACTTCATCCCAATCAGTAGCTGATACCCCCTTTTACATAAGAAATCCTCCTTTTCACAAATGGATCATCAGGGGGCGCTGCATGGCTGATATTGTGGTGAAACCCCTCCCACAGGAAACTGTGAGGACCATGGTCCTGGCAGTTTCCTTTCTGTGAACTTTGTAGCATTGTGGGAAATAGCTGTCTACAGCTGTTTCCAAATGACAAAAAAGAAAGCAGCATCTCCTTCCACTGACATCACCTGCCAGCAGTAACAATAACACCATGTGATAAATGTCAGAATGTATATCAGGGAGAGGAAAGCTTTTACAATGGGCAAACACTGACTAAATCATTTATACATAATTATTGTAAAAATCAAGCATTTTTTTATTACATTATTTTCACTGGAGTTCCTCTTTAAGTGTGCTTAAAGGAATCGTCAGGCTTCTACCAGCCCCATGCAGCCATCCTATGCCCTCGTAGTCACTCACTGCTGCTCCAGTCCCCCACTGCCAGCTAGTTTAGTTTTCGCCGGTCGGCAGGCCACATTGCGTACTTTTTTACGCATTCCCGCTGATGCAAGAACGTTAACACATACATTTTTACGCGTTAGTGGTGCAACGCATACATTTTTACTACTGACTCCAGGTACCCAAAATGACTCTGACTCCTCAACTCCAAGTCCACAGCCCTGGACAGAACCATCATCGTTATGGTGTATGTTATTGGTAAGTGGCTGGACCACTTATACATGGCAAAACCGCATCACCAGTATGTTGTGTTATTGGTAAGTGGCTGGACCACTTATACATGGCAAAACCATCACTATAATGTTATGTTATTGGTAGGTGGCTGGACCACTTATACATGTCAGAACCATCATCATTATGTTGTTGTTGGTAGGTGGCTGGACCACTTATACATGGCAGAACCATCACTATTATGTTGTATTATTGGTAAGTGGCTGGACCACTTATACATGGCAGAACCACATCACCATTATGTTGTGTTATTGTTAGGTGGCTGGACCACTTATACATGTCAGAACCATCATCATTATGTTGTTGTTGGTAGGTGGCTGGACCACTTATGCATGGCAAAACCGCATCACCAGTATGTTGTGTTATTAGTAAGTGGCTGGACCACTTATACATGTCAGAACCATCATCATTATGTTGTGTTATTAGTAAGTGGCTGGACCCCTTATACATGGCAGAACCATTACTATAATACTGTGTTATTGGTCAGTGGCTGGACCACTATACATGGCAGAACCACATCACCATTATGTTGTGTTATTAGTAAGTGGCTGGACCACTTATACATGACAGAACCATCATCATTATGTTGTGTTATTGGTGAGTGGCTGAACCCCTTATACATGACAGAACCATCACTATAATGTTGTGTTATTGGTGAGTGGCTGGACCACTTATACATGTCAGAACCATAATCATTATGTTGTGTTATTAGTAAGTGGCTGGACCACTTATACATGTCAGAACCATAATCATTATGTTGTGTTATTAGTAAGTGGCTGGACCACTTATACATGTCAGAACCATCATCATTATGTTGTGTTATTGGTGAGTGGCTGGACCCCTTATACATGGCAGAACCATTACTATAATATTGTGTTATTGGTCAGTGGCTGGGCCACTATACATGGCAGAACCACATCACCATTATGTTGTGTTATTAGTAAGTGGCTGGACCACTTATACATGACAGAACCATCACTATAATGTTGTGTAATTGGTAAGTGGCTGGACCACTTATACATGTCAGAACCATCACTATAATGTGTTATTGGTGAGTGGCTGGACCCCTTATACATGGCAGAACCATCATCATTATGTTGTGTTATTGGTGAGTGGCTGGACCCCTTATACATGGCAGAACCATTACTATAATATTGTGTTATTGGTGAGTGGCTGGACCACTATACATGACAGAACCATTACTATAATGTTGTGTAATTGGTAAGTGGCTGGACCACTTATACATGTCAAAACCACATCACCAGTGTGTTGTGTTATTGGTAAGTGGCTGGACCACTTATACATGTCAGAACCATCATTATTATGTTGTGTTATTGGTAAGTGGCTGGACCACGTAGACATGGCAGAACCATCATCATTATGTTGTGTTATTGATAAGTGGCTGGACCACTTATACATGGAAGAACCATCATCATTATGTTGTGTTATTAGTAAGTGGCTGGACCACTTATACATGTCAGAACCATAATCATTATGTTGTGTTATTAGTAAGTGGCTGGACCACTTATACATGGCAGAACCATCATCATTATGTTGTGTTATTGGTAAATGGCTGGACCCCTTATACATGGCAGAACCATTACTATAATATTGTGTTATTGGTCAGTGGCTGGACCACTATACATGGCAGAACCACATCACCATTATGTTGTGTTATTAGTAAGTGGCTGGACCACTTATACATGACAGAACCATCACTATAATGTTGTGTTATTGGTGAGTGGCTGGACCACTTATACATGTCAGAACCACATCACCATTATGTTGTGTTATTGGTAAGTGGCTGGACCACTTATACATGTCAGAACCATCATCATTATGTTGTGTTATTGGTAAGTGGCTGGACCACTATACATGACAGAACCATCACTATAATGTTGTGTAATTGGTAAGTGGCTGGACCACTTATACATGTCAGAACCGCCACTATAATGTTGTGTTATTGGTGAGTGGCTGGACCCCTTATACATGGCAGAACCATCATCATTATGTTGTGTTATTGATAAGTGGCTGGACCATTTATACATGGCAAAACCACATCACCAGTGTGTTGTGTTATTGGTAAGTGGCTTGACCACTTATACATGTCAGAACCATCATTATTATGTTGTGTTATTGGTAAGTGGCTGGACCACGTAGACATGGCAGAACCATCATCATTATGTTGTGTTATTGATAAGTGGCTGGACCACTTATACATGGAAGAACCATCATCATTATTTTGTGTTATTGGTAAGTGGCTGGACCACTTATACATGGCAGAACCACATCACCATTATGTTGTGTTATTAGTAAGTGGCTGGACCACTTATACATGTCAGAACCATCATCATTATGTTGTGTTATTAGTAAGTGGCTGGACCACTTATACATGGCAGAACCATTACTATAATATTGTGTTATTGATCAGTGGCTGGACCACTATACATGGCAGAACCACATCACCATTATGTTGTGTTATTAGTAAGTGGCTGGACCACTTATACATGACAGAACCATCATCATTATTGTGTGTTATTGGTGAGTGGCTGGACCCCTTATACATGGCAGAACCATTACTATAATATTGTGTTATTGGTCAGTGGCTGAACCACTATACATGGCAGAACCCCGTCACCATTATGTTGTGTTATTGGTAAGTGGCTGGACCACTTATACATGTCAGAACCATCATCATTATGTTGTGTTATTAGTAAGTGGCTGGACCACTTATACATGGCAGAACCATTACTATAATATTGTGTTATTGACCAGTGGCTGGACCACTATACATGGCAGAACCACATCACCATTATGTTGTGTTATTAGTAAGTGGCTGGACCACTATACATGGCAGAACCACATCACCATTATGTTGTGTTATTAGTAAGTGGCTGGACCACTTATACATGGCAGAACCATCATCATTATGTTGTGTTATTGGTAAGTGGCTGGACCACTTATACATGGCAGAACCATCATCATTATGTTGTGTTATTGGTAAGTGGCTGGACCACTTATACATGGCAGAACCACATCACCATTATGTTGTGTTATTAGTAAGTGGCTGGACCACTTATACATTTCAGAACCATCATCATTATGTTGTGTTATTGGTAAGTGGCTGGACCACTATACATGACAGAACCATCACTATAATGTTGTGTTATTGGTGAGTGGCTGGACCCCTTATACATGGCAGAACCATTACTATAATATTGTGTTATTGGTGAGTGGCTGGACCACTATACATGACAGAACCATTACTATAATGTTGTGTAATTGGTAAGTGGCTGGACCACTTATACATGGCAAAACCACATCACCAGTGTGTTGTGTTATTGGTAAGTGGCTGGACCACTTATACATGTCAGAACCATCATTATTATGTTGTGTTATTGGTAAGTGGCTGGACCACGTAGACATGGCAGAACCATCATCATTATGTTGTGTTATTGGTAAGTGGCTGGACCACTTATACATGGCAGAACCACATCACCATTATGTTGTGTTATTAGTAAGTGGCTGGACCACTTATACATGGCAGAACCATCATCATTATGTTGTGTTATTAGTAAGTGGCTGGACCCCTTATACATGGCAGAACCATTACTATAATATTGTGTTACTGGTCAGTGGCTGGACCACTATACATAGCAGAACCACATCACCATTATGTTGTGTTATTAGTAAGTGGCTGGACCACTTGTACATGTCATGTCAGAACCATCATCATTATGTTGTGTTATTAGTAAGTGGCTGGACCACTTATACATGACAGAACCATCATCATTATGTTGTGTTATTGGTGAGTGGCTGGACCACTTATACATGTCAGAACCATCATCATTATTGTGTGTTATTGGTGAGTGGCTGGGCCCCTTATACATGGCAGAACCATTACTATAATATTGTGTTATTGGTCAGTGGCTGGACCACTATACATGGCAGAACCACATCACCATTATGTTGTGTTATTAGTAAGTGGCTGGACCACTTATGCATGTCAGAACCATCATTATTATGTTGTGTTATTGATAAGTGGCTGGACCACTTATACATGGCAGAACCATCACTATAATGTTGTGTTATTGGTCAGTGGCTGGACCACTATACATGGCAGAACCCATCACTATTGTGTTGTTCTATTGGTGAGTGGCTGGTCCCCTTATACATGGCAGAACCATCACTATAATGTTGTGTTATTGGTGAGTGGCTGGACCACTATACATGACAGAACCATCACTATAATGTTGCGTTATTGGTGAGTGGCTGGACCACTATACATGGCAGAACCATCACTATTATGTTTTGTTATTGGTGAGTGGCTGGACCCCTTATACATGGCAGTACCATTACTATAATGTTGTGTGTTATTGGTAAGTGGCTGGTAGGCTTGAACGATTTTAGGAAAAGATTGAATTGCACGATATCTGCCAGAAATTGTGATTTCGATTCATGATTTTCAATGCACAATGATGGATCAGCAAACTGATGATGATTATGACTTCCTCCAGTATAGGTGCCCCCAGTATCGTTCAGCCAACTACAGGTGCCCTAGTAAACGTTTGCTAGCTATAGGTGCACCAATATAGGTAAGCCAGCTATAGGTGCGGCAGTATAGGTTAGCCAGAATAGGTGCTGCACTACAGACTAGCGAGTACAGGTGCCACACTACAGGTTAGCCAATGTATAGGTGTTGCAGTAAAGGTTATCCAGTGTATAAGTGCCACAATACAGGTTAGCCAGTGTATAGTTGTCACAGTACAGGTTAGCCAGCATTGGTGCCGCAGTACAGGTTAGCCAGTGTATAGATGCCGCAGTACAGGTTAGCCATCCAAATTCCCTCCCCCCACCCCCTTCCTTATGTATATAGGCAGATCCCTCTTTAGTGTATATAGCCAGATCCCTCACCCCTTAGTGTATATAGCCAGATCCCTCACCCCTTAGTGTATATAGCCAGATCCCTCACCCCTTAGTGTATATAGCCAGATCCCTCACCCCTTAGTGTATATAGCCAGTTTCCACCCCTTAGTGTATATAACCAGATCCCTCACCCCTTAGTGTATATAACCAGATCCCCCCCCCCCCCTTAAGGTGGGTACACACATCAGATAAAAATCTTTGGAAAATGAAAGATCACAGACCAATTTTACCCCCTTCCATGTAGTATGAGAGCCATACCTACACAGTCTATTCTATGGAGCTGAACTCCCCATCAGATAAAAATCTTTGCAAGATGCTATGCACAAAGATGCTGTACACATGCAACAGATCAGTATCTGCAAAAGATCATTTCCTGCAAAATGCATTCATAGAAGTCTATGATATCTGCAGATCACATACACACCTAGTTTAACGGACATACATCTGCAGATCAGATCCACCAGGATGGATCTTCAGATCTGCAGATGATTGTCTGCTCTGCAGATTAATGTCTGTTAAACAAGGTGTGTATGAGATCTGCAGATATCATAGACTGAATGCATTTTGCAGGAACTGATCTTTTGCAGGAACTGATCTGTTGCATGTGTACAGCATGTTTGTGTCAAGCATCTTGCAAAGATTTTTATCTGATGGGGAGTTCAGCTCAACAGAATAGACTGTGTAGAGTATGCTCTCATACTACATGGAAGGGGGTAAAATTGGTCTGTGGTCTTTCATTTTCCAAAGATTTTTATCTGACGGTGGGTACCTAGCTTTAGTGTATATAGCTAGATTCCACCCCCTTAGTGTATATAGCCTGATTCTTCCCCCCCCCTCTTTCCCCCCCCCCCCCTTCTCCCTCTCCCCCAAGGGTTGGGATCTGGCTATATACATCATAATGGTATACTGTCATCATTCCCGCATGTTTCCTTCATATTCGCATTTGAAAATAAGTAATAGCTCAGTTGAGAGGATGGATGAAAAATTGGAGACATATAAATATATTTTTGGTAGAGGAGTACATGTACTTACATAGATTTGTACATTAGTTTTGAAAGCGAGACAAATGGGGAAAAAAGTAAATTGGATCCAGAAAATACAGTGTCCTGGAAAAGTGACAGATGGGAATCATTCTTTAGGATAATTTTTCGTTTGAGGCATTATCTTTCCCAGAACATCCTCAAAATCTGATCTGACTGACTGAATCCACAGAAACAGCTGTACATTTGGGATCTTTGTTCTTAGCCACTCCCCTTTTCTCAGATGACACCACGGCCCACCCACTCAGCTATGTCAGGTGCTCCCACACCCTGATTGGTGTAGGGGTTGGAGTATGGCATTTCTAGGCATGCGCAGGACTGGGAGACGTGAGGAGGCTGGAGAGTCACACTGAGCGGCCCCTATAACTGTTTTGGAGTCAATTTATGCAGTTTTCTAAAAATCGTAATTCAGATCTGCATTAAAATTTTCTTTTATTTTTTTTCCTTTAATCTGAAATGGAAAAGGTTTCAAATCTTGATCCGTGCTTGAAGGCCAGCAGTCTGCACACTTCACCTTTATCGGACTGTGGTGTTCACAATAGCTGCTGTTCTGGAAATTAAGAGACTAGATCCCCCTCCATTAGGCACTTCTCAACTGAAGTATATACTGTATTTTTTGGACTATAAGACTCACTTTTTCTCCCCCAAAAGAGGGGAAAAAAGTCACTACGTCTTATTATCCAAATGCAGGGAGTTCCTGACTTGTGAACACCTGCCAATACAAACCTCCAACTCGCTGCAATGTCGGGAACTCCCTGTACTGTGCCCATGCAGAGGAGGACATAGGGGGACACAAAGGGGCATAGAGGAGGACAGAGACACACACAAGGGGGGCAGAGGAGGATACAGGGTGGTACAAGGGGGCATGAGGTACAACGGGGGGGCATAATCCACAAGATGCCCCTTCGCCATGGATGCACCAGGTTTTGTTTATTTTTTTCCCCCTGGTTTTTGTCCTCTAAACCAAGTTGCGTCTTATGGTCAGGAGTGTCTTATAGTCCAAAAAATACGTTAATAGTTTTTTGCCCTTTAAAAAGTAGAATTATTGTTCAGTGGGTTTTCATCTTTTGAAAGTCAATTTACAACAGTGGCTGGGAAAATATTTACCTTATATATTCTGCTGGAAGGTAGAAGTGTTGCCTATGCCGACCAGTTCTGACATGAATTTAAAGTGAACCTGAACTCAGAACTTCCTCTCTGCTCTAAAAGATAAGCAACAGCATAATAACCTTTAAAGAAAAACATGTTACAGCTGATACAAATCCTGCAATAAATCTACAGTTTGCCTACTTTCTGCTTTCATTGAAGTAGACATATTGTTAACATCCTGTGTTTACAAATGAGATCTCTACTGTGGCAGTCAGCTGACACAGCTGAGGGATCAAATTACAATGTGGGCTTAGTCACAGATGAGGGGGAATTAGACCGGCTAAACTCTAAATACATACAGGATGCAATTATCTCGGTTTTCCTTCTGTTCTGTGCAAGAGTTCAGGTCCACTTTAACCATCTGATAGGTTAGAATGGGAAACGCCTACACTTTCCACTTCCACCAGAGGGCATACCTACCTAGCTCTACAATGGCTGAAAACGTATGCACTTTCCCATATAAAAGACACAGCAAAGCAAAAATATTTTTATATCGGTTTGCCTATTTAATTCTAGATATAGGCCACAGCTTTATCTGAGCCCCCTGAGAAACATTTCATTTTTTCTTCTTCCAAGTACAGCTTTATAAGTAGTCTTTGTTACAGTGCTGAAAGGTGATCTGGTGTCCCAGTTTAAGCTTTGTTCCTTTGGGGAACATGCTTTCCTTAAGTATATTTCCTTTCCTTGTTCATTTCCATTTGGTTTCGCTATCCATGCCAGTTTCTGTCACTGGTAATACTTGTCGAAACTTGTAACTTAAGTGTTCCTGGATGGGGACAACAAAGTCTTTTTAGCGAGCTTTTGCACTTGTCTTTCACTGGGGCAAGTTATCCCTAGATCTGTACTACACTTGACCTAGGTACGTTGTTTAGAGTGATTCCAATGTTCATATTTAAAGTGAACCCCTGATCTAAATTGATGGAAAAACAGGCACCAAGAAGATTAAAATGTACTAAAACAGTTTAAAAATGGGAGGTAGTGGTGGACTTGCCTCCCCATTGAAGACTTGTATGGTCTTGTATCAGGCAAAATCTTTATTGTATACTCCAAAAACAGTGCGACATGTTTTTCAGGTATTTTACCCGCTTCCTCAGGCTGTGAATGGGAGTAATGGGAACGAGCTCTCAGCAGATAAGACGCCTCCATCAGCAGGTGGAATACTTGTAAAACGTGTTGCACTGTTTTTGGAGTATACAATAAAGATTTTGCCTGATACAAGACAATTCAAGTTTTCTATAGGGAGCCAAGTCCACCACTACTTCCCATTTTTAAACCGTTTTTGGTACATTTTAATCTTCCTGGCGCCTTTGTTTTTCACTTTAATAATTGCAAATTGTCCACCCCGGTGGAAGGGTGTTACCCCCTACATTCTGATCTACAGGGAGCAACTTCCTAACCCCAGTGGGGTCAGGTCTAATCTCCCCACTTGCCGACACAGTGGTTGCCTTTGATGTAACCGGACTTTGTGAGTATACATTCACACTGAATTTGTTTCTTCCATTTACTTTAACATACTACACTATTGAGGGCTTTTGATTTTTCTTTTGTTTTTACAAGCTCTAAATTGGCACAGTCAGATTATAATTATTTTGGACTTCCATCTTCCATGCCACTTTATAATAGAGAATACAAACTATAGAAGTTACAAGACAGTAGTTTGGACAGTGTGACTGATATACCACATTTCTATTTACTTTGTTACAGAGTAGATCCACTGCTTATCAGATGCAGTATGGTGGAGTCTATGGGGATGTTATACTGTTAAGGGCTGGTTCACACGGGCGTCTGCTGAGCTTTTGCTTGGCATTGCGTTCAAACGCCAGCGTTTAAAAGCTAGCTTTTGAAAGCTTTTGAAAAGTGTTCAAGGCTAGCAGTTTGGTCTCTGCTATTGTTTCCTCGCGTTTACTGCCTCTGAAAGCAGCATGTTGCTTTTGAGACTAGACGCAACGCTGGGATCTACTGCCAGGCTTTCATGAAAGCCTGCAAAAGCCAGCTCTAAACGCTCCCATTCACTTGCATGGGATGGCAGTAGTTCCCAAAAAACGCTGCGTCTGAAACGCTGCGTTAAACGCCACAAAAACGCCCGTCTGAACCAGCCCTAAGAGAGCACAGTTGAGTGCAGATCTGACTGGGGATAATTGTATGGGATATGCTGCTTGGAGTGCAAGCACTTTAATAAATCCAGTTTGTTTGTTTTTTTATAGTACATTAAAGGCTCTGTCCATGAGAATGTGTAATGATATTGCCATTAGTTGTATTACTTGAGGTCTCTGAGTGCGAGACAGATAAATTTGCCCAGCGCTGCGTCAATGATTTGGGTGGAGTCTGTACAAAAATCATCCAACACTTCAGTTTATGAAACCACCAACTTTGACTCCAGGTACCCCAAATTGCGCCAATTCCTCAAGTCTGACTCCACAGCCCTTGCAAGGCTATGGAGTGGGTACAAAAATCATCCGACTCCTCAGTTTATGCAAGAAGTTTTGAATCAAGATAATACCATTTATTAGCTAAATTAAAAGAATAAGAGTAAGCTTTTGGCTGTGCAGCCTTCGTCAGACTCAATCCTGTTTGCGGTTTATGAAACCTCTGACTCCAGGTACCCAAAAATTGTTCAAACACCTTGACTCGGACTGTGAATTATGACTATAGTGGCTCTCTGTGACAAATTTTGGTGGCGGCATTAGCCTGAGCTCAAATTATCAAAAACATTTGGTCATTACACCGCACAGCAATGGCCGGAACCCGAATTACATGTCCACCCGAGTTGCTACAACTTGATGAGGAAGTTGTATTTAGCGCAGGCAGGAGTTAGGCTAGAGCGGGATGAGCAGTTTTTCGGCTTCAACCTGCGCCATTTTTGAATGTACGCTTCTGAGTGTGACTGGCTGTGTGTATAGTGATGGACTGCACTTGGGATGGGCGATTGTGACATTTCTCAGTTCTCGGTATTCTGGGACACAATCAAGCTTAAAGAGAATCTGTATTGTTAAAATCGCACAAAAGTAAACATACCAGTGCAAAAACAGTTTTAAAAAGCTTGTTTATAAACAAACAAAATGGCCACCAAAACAGGAAGTAGGTTTATGTACAGTATGTCCACACATAGAAAATACATCCATACACAAGCAGGCTGTATACACCCTTCCGTTTGAATCTCAAAATATAATTTGTGTATTTCTTTCCCCCTGCAGTTCTCATGCACTGGAGTTTCAGGCTGCTCGTTTCTTCCTGCAAATAGCTTTGCCTTTGTCTGTAATTCCTCAGTATGTGAAAGCCCAGCCAGCTCAGAGGAGGATTTATCCAGCTTGTAAAATATAAGAGAGAAGAGAGAAGGTGCCCTAATCTAAATAATACACAGGCAGTTTGCATAGAGGGGCCTGGAAGGGGGAGTTCATAGCATGACAGCGGGGAAGGCGAAGAAGAGGACGCGTTGCTGGGGGCCGACTATTAGTCGGCAGAAAACGAAACTAAGACCCGGCGGGGGACCGGAGGACACTCTAGGTAGGAGCTGCGAGGGCACAGGACGGCTGCAGGGGGCTTGGGGAAGACCCAGGTAAGTGAAACTTTTTTTTTCTTTCAGGGTTAAGGTTCACTTTAAACATTCACAGAAAACAGTGCTGGTGTTTAAAAACTTTTACACAGAAACCAAAATTAAAAAGTGCTCTGCGGCTGAAGCTGCTTGCCTAGTGCATGCACACAATGGTTTCTTTCCTCTCCAGATGTTGTTTTGCTCTTATGTCAACGTTTAACTCCTGATCCCTATCTGCAGCACTAAAGAAAGAAAACAATAATAATTAGTCTAGTATGATGCTTTTCAAAATCACGTGAGTCAAGATGCTGGCCAGTGAGCCAGCACTGAATTCTGCAGCCTCGTTTACTCATGACTAGTGTTGCACTATGCTAAATCTCTGCAAATTCAACCGGTATCTTTCATGTTTGTTGAGCTTTCTTGGTAGAAATATTGCTTTAAGACAAAGGAATATGTGGACCTTTGTTATGTGTATATATAGTTCCAGTTTTGTTTTTTGAGCTTTTTGAGTCAAAGCATTATATATCATTTGTGCTTTTTTATTTGTGGTGTGGATTGTACCTTAATATGTAGAAGCATTACTAATCTAAGTCCAAAGGACAGCCCTATAAGGTACTAGAGGTCAATAGTTTTAAAGAGAATCTGTACTCTGAAATTCTTACAATAAAAAGCATACCATTCTATTCATTATGTGCTCCTGGTCCCCTCTGTGCTGTTTCTGCCATTCTCTGCTGCAAACCTGGCTTGTAATTGCCAGTTTTAGGCAGTGTTTACAAACAAACTAACCAGCTTCTAATAGGCTCAGCTAAGCAGAGTGTGTTAGTCACACAGAGCCTGCAGGGGGTGTGTACAGCTTCTAGCTAATCACAAGCAGCCCTGCACATTCCAGTCTGACTGCCTCAGCCTGACTGTGCCGACTATAGAGAGAAGATTAGATCATATAACAGAGATAACACAGCTACTGTGCAATTAGGAAAAGCTGCAGTAAGCCAGACCACATTAGAAAAGGCATAGGAACTTATAGCATAGAAGAAATAAAGATAAACAATTTGTTACAGAGTCTCTTTAAGGTACACAACATATAATATACAGGACACGTAAAGAGACCACCCCACACGAGTCCGTGTGGGAAGCTCACATGCCCCACAAGTGTGCTCGGGTTCTCGCTGATCCTCCACCTCCCTAATATGTGATTTGTAGGGAGGGGTGTAGCTATCTCACACACATGCAGGGCTGAGCAGTGACAGATGTAAGTCAGTGTAACCAATGGGTGAAGAATCACTGCCCCAATTTGACATAAGGCCCTGACAAAGTCTACTGCCCCTATACTGTGTGAACAACATAAGAGGGTGCAAATATACACAGTGGCACCAGTTTCAACATGTTTCACCCTGAAACGCTTCGCCAGGAAAAGATAATGTACAGTGCAACAATATACAATAGAGATATAAGACCCCCCTCCCCCCCTCCAACAAAATTCCCAGCAGCAACAGCCCAAGTCAGAGCTGAGTTGCCAAATGAAGCTCCAAATGCAATACCTGTGATACTGCAGGTAGATGCCTCCCACTGGGTGTGATCCTACTCCACCCTTGTGTTGTCCAATACATGGTGTAAGAAACCAGATGTGTATTGTAATGGAAACCAGGGCGACCCTCTACAGGCATGGAGTAAATCTGTGAGGGAGAAGCAAGTGTGCATACAAAACCAGGTCACATGACCAATCTGACCTTATAGGGCTGTCCTTTGGACTTAGCTGATTAGTACATTTCCCCTGGTACTCTTTTCGGAAATGTTTGCATCTATGTAGAAGCATTATTCAATTTCATTTTCATACTTTTCAGCCATATGTATGTACATTAGAGTCTCGGTTATTCCGCACTGACCGGGATAGACCGATGCCAGATAAGTGTGCTTTCTGGTAGCTTGAGACCGATGTAAAAATAGGCCTAGCTAATAAAATACTATACCCCACTCTACAGTTAGTGGCCAAATAAATTAGATATGTCCTCTAATTTAATACAATAACATTTCTAAAGCGCTTTTCAGTACAAGGTTCCAGGCTGGAATGTGTTACAGAGGTAGTCAGGTGTTCATAAATGACAGACTAAACAGGTGGCCTTTTAGTTTGGACTTAAAGTGAACCTCCAGACTAAATATCTACTCAGCAGCACTGAAAAGGCTTGGTGTTTATTTAACAGTTTCACAGCATCAGAACTTTGTTTCTCTTATACAAGCCTCATTTTTAGCTGCACAGAAGAAAACTGCCCAGGCTTTTTTCCCCTGATGCTGTGCAAAGCATAATGGGATTTCTGATTTTGTTGTTCTCGTTCTGCTGTTTTGGGGCAATTTTTTTTTTTTCTTTACATTTGGAATTTGACATTTGAAGCCTAGTGTGTGCAGCTGGGAGGGGTGATCAGGATACAGGACAGTTGGAACTGTGTCTCCTGCTCCTTGTCACCTCCTTTCAACCAAAAAGATGGCTGCCCCCATGACAAAGATGGCAGCCCCCATGAATCACAAACATTTGCCTGTTCTTTTAAAACAGGGTGGGTAAGCGATTATATTACCTATCTATTCTAATTAACATAACTAATGTAACTTGATGACAGTATATTTCTTTAGGCTGAAGTTCCCCTTTAAATGCTCTCAGGGATGAGGATGTCCTGATTGGGTGTGGCAGGAATTCTAAAGTGTAATAACGAGTTGGCCCACCTTTAGCTTTGTTCGCAGCTGATATTCTTTTTGGACCCAACAAGATGATGATACCTTTGCCTAGAAATGCTGTCCCATGCTGACATATTGGCAGCTCTAAATTGGGTCAGACTGGACGGTGGCATTTACAAGCTTTGATGTGATCTTTCTACTTCTTTCCACAAATGCTCAATAGGATTGAGGTTAGGGGACCGAGCTGGCCATGGAAGCACATTAACCCTCCTGGCGGTCTATTAAAAACCGCCAGGTGGCAGCGCAGCCGTTTTTGTTTTTTTTTAAATCATGTAGCGAGCCTAGGGCTCGCTACATGATAGCTGCTGTGCAGCGGCATCCCCCTACCCTCTCGATCGCCTCCGGTGATCGGCGATCAGGAAATCCCGTTCAAAGAACGGGATTTCCTGGATTTGAACAGAATTTCCTGGAGGGCTTCCCCCGTCGCCATGGCGACGAGGCAGGATGACGTCACCGACGTCATGGACGTCGTGACGTCTAAGGGAGTCCCGATCCACCCCTCAGCGCTGCCTGGCGCTGATAAGCCAGGCAGCGCAAGGGGTCTCGGGGGGGCTCTGCGGCGTGGCGGATAGCAGCAAATCGGCGTGGGGCTGCAGCGATCGGTGTGCTCACGCAGCTAGCAATGTGCTAGCTGCGTGCAGCAAAAAAAATTTTCCGCAAATCGGCCCAGCAGGGCCTGAGAAAACCTCCTACGCGGCTTACCTCGAACTACGTTTGGGGTTACCGCCAGGAAGGTTAAAGAGGAACTTCAGCCTAAATAAACATACTGTCATTAAGTTACATTAGTTATGTTAATTAAAATAGATGGGTAATATATCTTACCCACCCTGTTTTAAAAGAACAGGCAAATGTTTGATTTCATGAGGGCTGCCATCTTTTTGGTTGGAAGGAGGTGACAGGGAGCATGAGACACAGTTCCAACTGTCCTGTGTGCTGATCGCCCCTCCCAGTTGCTAGGCAACACGAATAACAACATAGGAAACCCCATGCTTTGCACAGCATCAGGGGAAAAAAGCTCAGGCAGTTTTCTTTGATGAGTGGAGCTTAGCTAAAAATGCAGCTAAAAATGAGTCTTCAATAACAAAAACAAATTTCTGATGCTGTGAAACTGTTAAAGAAACACCAAGCCTTTTCAGTTCTGCTGAGTACATTTTCAGTCCGGAGGTTCACTTTAAACTCTGATTGATGTTCCTCAAACCAATTTGGATGATGGAGGCTACTGTGCTAATTGGGACCTTCAAAGCAGCAGACATTTTTCTGTAACATTCCCCACTTTTGTGCCTCAAGACAATTGGTTCTCGGACGTCTACAGGCAATTCCTTTGACTTCATAATAATCCAAACACTTTCTCCTGTCGGACTAAAATCGCTCAAGAGGCTACCCTGCAGTGTTAGGGAGTCTTGCCTTGAACTCCTTACTGAACAGGTACGGACCCTAGCCAGAATTCAAACCCTGATTTTCCATGTAAAAGGCAGTGACCTTAACCAGTACACTATCCAGCCACTTCATGCTTGGTTTGTGCTCTGACATGAACTGCTAACCATGGGACCTTATATAGACAGCTGTGTGCCTTTCCAAATCCTGTCAAATAAACTGAATTTACCAGAGCTGTGGAGTCGGAGTCGGGGCAATTTTGGTTGCCTGAAGTCGGGGTCGGGAAAAAATGCACCGACTCTTGACTCCTAATGAATTTAAACTGTAATTAAAATAGAAAATATGATAAAATGTTCTATTTCTCAGATAATAGTCATCATAAATAATTTATATATACAGTAATAGCTGTGCTTAGTCCGCAAAAATGAAATAAACCAATCAAAATTATTTACTTGTGATGCTTCAATAAAGCAGTCCCCGTATTTTCAAAGTCAGCTATGCACATCTGATTGTGACTACAGTATATATGATGTGTACACAGGAATCTCTTATATATACTAAATAACATCTATGCTGTAGAAATAAAGCCTGATGTGTAGCCGTGTCACTAATAGAGATGGTCAATGAGATGGAAATAATTCTGCGTTGATTCTGATTTATGCAAATGTACTTTTCTCATGAAATCAAATAATTTGATACGTTGTTAAAATTTGGTTTGGTGACTACGAATTAAATGGTACCTGAGAAGGATGAAAAGAAAAGTGTTATACATACCTGGGGCTTCTTCCAGTCCCCTTCAGGCTAATCAGTCCCTCGCTGTCCTCCTCCACCACCCAGATCTTCTGCTATGAGTCCTGGTAATTCAGCCAGTCAGCGCAGTCCGGCCGCATGCCGCTTCCACAGCCAGGAGCGTTCTGCACCTGCGCAATAGTGCTGCACAGGTGTAGTATGCTCCCGGCGGTGGAGTGTGTGCATGCGCACTACGCCAGACTGGCTCATAGCAGAAGATCCAGGTGGCGGAGGAGGACAGCAAGAGACTGATTAGCCTGAAGGGGGCTGAAGGAAGCCCCAGGTGTGTATAAAACTTTAATTTCATCTGTCTCAGGTTTACTTTGTTACACAGTAGTACTATACTCTACATATGCACTCTCCACAGAGCTGCAGGGAATCCACTGAGAATGTTGTGCACATTGAACACAGAGATGTTGTCTATCACCCATAAACCTGGTTCAGATTGTACATGAAGAATGTGTAATAGAGGAAGAATCCCCTTATTCCCCTGCAGAGTACATGCACATCACTCTTACATGTACCCACACTTACATTGCCTAGGGCCTCATAGATGTTCTTTGTTCTGGTCTGTACCTTTTACAAGTACTCTTACCAAGGACTAGTTTTAGTCTAAAGGGAATAAATATAGTAGTCTACATATCCTTCTCACTTCAGTTGTCTTGTAAAATTCCTAAGCGTTGGCAGTTAAGAGACGAATTTCATGTTACATACTTTCAGTCAACAAGATTGTAATCTGCAAATTGAATACTTGAATGATCTAGATAGATTTAAAATATCCTCCTTTGATCTAAATATGATGTGTATACAAAAATAATTTACCAAAAATTCCACCATTATTGGGAACCTTAAAATTTTACTCACTGAGAACACAAAATGGCAACCCGTCCTTTACCCAAAGACACAAATTATTATAGGAGCATATACTGTTATAGAAATAGAATGAAATGCATAGAAATACAATAAAAATACTATGACTAGCAATCTGTTAGATCTTCATTGTGAGCGCTGTTTCATGTTATGCACAGCAGGGGCAGAAGCTGAGGAACATACACAAGCAGCAACATAATGTAGAAACATCCTTTGAAGCTGTTGAAACCATGGCAACAGTATTTAGTTTAGTGTGCACAGCTTCCCAGAATTCTCCTCTTTCTGGTTTGACATTAGTGGATGGCTCACCCAAGGTCTGTGGAGATCAGGATGCAAAATGTCATCCTCTCCAGTGTCTCATGGTTTTCTGTATTTATTCATGTATCACACAGGAAATTGTACATGTCTGAGGGGATGCCATCTTTTTATGTAGGAAGATGTCCTTGGACAATATGTGGTTTCTTCCAGTAGACACCATAAATACATGGCTATTGCCATGGGTGGTTTTTGTGATAGATTTACACTTCAAGTGATAAACTAAGTTCTTAATCACATTTTTCTCTTTGTTGCAGTGAACAACTTTGTGCTTTCTGTTACTGTGGTGAACGGAGTCTCTTGGGGCAAGGGGAATTAAAACACATTAGTCCAACTCCTGACTTCATCCTGCCATGGAAATCGCTGACTGAAAACAAAGACCCAGGCGGCAGCAATGCGACGTGTAAAGCTACGGGAAAGACAAGGCGAGGCCAACGAAAGTGAGTATAAAGTGAACTCCTAAAGTTAATGTCTATAGACTGAAATGGTATATGGATTATTTAGACCCTTTACTCAAGTCCTATTCCAGGCAGTTATGATTTATTTTCTTGTGTGTTTTTTTTTTTTTCACTTTTGAATAAGGTAAAGAGAGGTTGGAAAAGCTTGGGGATTTTGTGTCCGTTTATACAAGATAATTGCAAAATAAATGTTTAGAATGGCGCAGCTGGACATAGTAAACAGGAGTGGAAGGCTCCATCCTCTTAGTTTTATGATTTTGTTGTGACAATTAAATTGCCATGCAAATTCCTCAGATCTTCCACACAGTGCATGAATCAGCAGAGAACCGCCAGTGTTTGTATAGTGTGCATGAGAAGGTCAGCAGTAGTTGTACTTTGCTAAAGTCAATGGGATTCATGCTTAAAAAAAAAAAAAGCCAGATATTTACCTAAGGAGAGGGAAGACTCTGGATCCTATAGAGCCTTCCAGCTCCTCTCCTGGTCCCCGTTCCAGCGCTGGCTCCCCCATTGCAGTATTCAACTAATTTGGTCAAATACTGCTCTTTCCACCGCAGAAAAGGGAGGCTTCGGAAGTCTTCGGTGTTCAGTAAATTTTGTCAACATTTGTATATTGATCGTAAAATTTTGGTTAAAGGACTACTGGGTGGGTGGGTGGGGGGGGGGGTTGGTTATGTGTACACAAGGGTTTAGCCTTACACACAATTAAGCGATTTCAGGTTTGGGATGCAGGATGTGTTAAGCCTTGAACACACTTATGAGGAGTGTTGCCTGACGGGTATTGGAATCGATCTCTCGGCAGACAGTTTGGTGCACGATGCTGAACAGATGTGTCTTTAGCCTGCAGATTAGCATCATGTCTGTTACTGTGGAGGGAGGGGCACAGGGATGACATGTGGAGCAGCTTTCCAGGGGATGGTTGAGTGGGGGGGGGCAGTATGATCAGGGGCTGCACAGACGTTTGGGTCCTGAGCAGTGGGTGGCTGCTATAAATAGTGGTGGTGTTTGGATCTCCGTTTCCTTATTCATTAACCTGGATAATGCTGTACAGAACAGTTCAGCACCTTTATGATTGGAGAGCATCATGAAGTTGCATTTTGCGTCGGGACTCTGATGCTTCTCCTTCAAGCCAGAGGCCACATGAAGCGCGACATAGAATGCAACTCCCTCACTCTCCGAACATAAAGGTGCTGAACTGCTCTGCGCAGCATTATTTGAACACCACCACTAGCTATAATCTGGTAGATGTATGCTGGATTCTTGGCTAAGGTGTTTTTTATTGTCCACCTCGGCCGAGTTTAATCTAGTGTGTACATGAAGCTTAGTTTGCCTGCACTTTGTATCACCACAGTGCCCTTTCCCAGATACCAACTTGATAATTGGTTACCCACAATTTTTTTATTTATTTATCTACAAGTGTGAAAACCTTTTTCAATGTCTCAACCTATCAAGTCTAATAGGGCAAAAGAAATGTTTATTCAGCAGGCGATGCCAGCTATATTTGCCAACATCAAGTATAAGTCCATCCCCAGTGCTGGACCTCAAATTTAAGATGATGGCTAAAAAGAGCAGCTTAGTGATGGAAACCGGAGAAAGGGACAATTTATAACTGAGGCATCTCCCTCCACAAACCACAGGATACAGGTTTTCCACAACTCAAGAAAGCCACCCATTTGCTACACTGCAGCATTCAGTCTTTCAGATTTCTGCTGAAGTTTGATCAAAGATAAATCAAGCCATAATTTCTCTTGAATTCTGTATATTCCGAATGATGGATATCTTGACACCTGAGAGATAATGTAAGATATGTGATTGTAGCTCATACAATCATGTGACTTGACCTTTATGATCATGACATGAAAATGTCTATAAAATGTCAGAGTAACATGCTTTTGGCAAAAAATGTACTTGTGTGTGCAAGACCTTTAAACAAGGAAATAGTTTGAAGAAAAGATGATGAAACGCCTTTGTTAGCCCTATACTTGTAAATACAGTAAAAAAAAAAAAAAAACTATGCAGCTATCGATCAACCCACCATCCACTCATTTACCGATCATACTTTTTACTCTGTAAATCAGTGGTCCTCAAACTAAGGCCCGCAGGCCGAATGTGGCCCCCCTGAGGCTTTTTTACCGGCCCCCACACACAAAATGTATTACTTACAGATGCGGTCAGCTACATCTTTAAATATTGGTGGTCCGCATATAGAATAACAGTACTGGCACCACCCATCCACATGGAAGCCAGAAAGCAGTAATTCGCTGGTTTCCAATCAAATTCCACATCAGGTGACACTGCTTTCCAATTGGACTGCAGGTTGTCACCTGGGTATGCTTCACTGGGTATGCCCACAAATACTTCTACATTATTTTATGTATACTCCGGCCCTCCAGCAGTCTGAAGTATGTTGACCCGGCCCTCGACCCAAAACGTTTGGGGACTCCTGCTGTAATCTGTCTTAAAGAGACTCTGTAACAAAATTTTCAGCCTTATTTCTTCTGTTCTAATGTGGTCTGTCTTACTGCAGTCTTTCCTAGTTGCACAGTGGCCGTATTATCTCTGTTATATAATCTAATCTTCTTTCCTCTGGTGGCTTTGTCGGGCTCAGGCAGGAATGTGCTGCTCTGCTTGTGATAGGATAGAAGCTATACACACCCTCGCCATTACCCTGCAGGCTCTGTGTGAGTCACAGACTGAGCTCCTCTCAGCCTATTACAAGCTGGTTAGCAGCTATGTCTTTTGTTTGTAAACCCTGCCTAAAACAGGCAATTACAACTTGCAGGGCTGTGGAGTCGGGCAATTTTGGGTGCCTGGAGTCGGAGTCGGGAAAAAATGCACCGACTCCGACTCCTAATGAATTTGTAACTGTAATTAAAATAGAAAATATGATAACATTTTCTATTTCTCAGATAATAGTCATTAAAAATAATTTATGTATACAGTAATAGCTGTGCTTAGTCCACAAAAATGAAATAAACCAATCAAAATTAGTTACTTGTGCTGCTTCAATAAAGCAGTCCCCGTATTTTTAAGGTCAGATATACATATCTGATTGTGACTGTATATATGATGTGTACACAGGAATCTCTTATATATACTAAATAACATCTATGCTGTAGAAATAAAGCCTGATGTGTAGCTGTGTCTAATAGAGATGGTCAACGAGATGGAAATTCTGCATTGATGCTGATTTATGCAAATGTATGCACTCCCTTCGCTGATGAAATCAAATAATTTGATATGTTATTAAAATTTGGTTTGGTGACTACAAATTAAAGGGTAACTGAGACGGATGAAAAGTAGAGTTTTATACATACCTGGGGCTTATTCCAGCCCCCTTCAGGCTAATCAGTCCCTCGCTGTCCTCCACCACCCGGATCTTCTGCTATGAGTCCTGGTAATTCAGCCAGTCAGTGCTGTCCGGCCGCATGCCGCTCCCACAGCCAGGAACATTCTGCACCTGCGCAATAGTGCTGCACAGGTGTAGTATGCTCCTGGCGGTGGAGTGTGTGCCTGCGCACTATGCCCAACTGGCTCAAGTACCTGGACTCATAGCAGAAGATCCAGATGGTGGAGGAGGACAACGAGGGACTGATTATCCTGAAGGTGGCTGGAGGAAGCCCCAAGTATGTATAAAACTTTAATTTCATCTGTCTCAGGTTTACTTTGTTACACAGTAGTACTATACTCTACATATGCACTCCCCACAGAGCTGCAGGGAATCCACTGAGAATGCTGTGCACATTGAACACAGAGGTGTTGTCTGTTTACAATCTCCTCATTCCCCTGCAGAGTACCTGCACATCATTCTTACATGTACCCACACTTACATTGCCTAGGGCCTGATAGATGTTCTTTGTTCCGGTTTGTACCTTTTACAAGTACTCTTACCAAGGACTAGTTTTAGTCTAAAGGGAATAAATATAGTAGTCTACATCTCCTTCTCACTTCAGTTGTCTTGTAAAATTCCTAAGCGTTGGCAGTTAAGAGACGAATTTCATGTTACATACTTTTAATCAACAAAATTGTAATATGCAAATTAGAGGAGTCGGAGTCGGTGGAATCCTAAACTGAGGAGTCGGAGTTGGTGGATTTTTGGACCGACTCCACAGCCCTGATTACAAGTCAGGATTGCAGCAGGGAGTGGCAGAAACAGCAAAGAGGGGCCCAGGAGAACATAATGAATAGAATGGTATGCTTTTTATTGTAAGAATTTTAGAGTACAGATTCTCTTTAAGTAGAATAGATGTAATTAGAGGCTGTTAAAAGATTTCTGGCATATTTGATTAAAGTAATTTACAGTGAACCTGAAGTGACATGTGATATGAGATAATCATTCACATATGATACTACCCCTACTAAGAAATCGTGTGAAGTCCCTTTCTGTTTTCTAGTACAGGAAGAGGATCTATGCAAAAGAGCCTCTCTGAGCTAGTCACAACTTGGTTGAAGTCAGTCCTGTTTTCTGAAGAGCTTAAACTGACAACAAACAGCCTGAGATGAGGTTTTACTGCAGGAAAGTTCAAAGGGTCGTAAGTCTGATGCAGTGTTATAAAAAAAGCTATATAACTGAAAATAAAAAATGACACTCTCTTCTTTGCTGCTAATGTTCTTCTTATCATCCATAATACACATGGAATTTATTATCTCATAAATGTATTTTCACATTGTCTGTAAAAATTGACTTGCAAATATTTGGGGGCAGTATTTTTATTATTAAGCTAGTAAGGATAGAGTACATTTGTATTGTTAACTTATAGCATGATGCTTTACGATATGTCATTTTTATTGAGGGTCCACTTTAAAATATAAAGAGAAATTGAACACACATTTTCGGTATGAATTATTTGCCGCTTGTAGAGTATATGTAATTAATTACTGGGTAGATCTTGCAGCTGTGCATTCCGCACCATATTGCAAGTACTGCCCCCCTGGTACCAGTAATCACTACAGGGACTCCATCTCACTTGAGTTCCTGCTTCAACCCAAACAGTGGGTTTGGGAACCGTAACTCTACCATCAGCAGTTTCACAATCTGAGCTTGTTAGCAACTTTACAGCTTAGTGCACTTTGCAGAGCTTCTAAAGAGAATACACATCAGCGTGCCAGATATTTAATTATCACTATGTATACATTTCCTGACTAAGGAGTCTTCATTTGATACAGGGTAACATCCTTGGCCAGGTTGTTTCGGTTAATAATTTTTGTCGGTAATTGGAAAGGGGGGAGGGCAGATTTCCTGCTGGTACTTAGATACAAAATGTTCTTCTTGAACTGACTGGGTCTGATATTTGGGCACTTTCTCCACCAGACGTAGATGTGCTGTTGTGTGCATTTAAATGTACGCTTATTGAGGACTTTCCTGGAACCCTTTAGTCTTATTTTGTGTTTAAAGGGAAACCTTTACTTTTCATTGTTGACAGAAGTTTGTTGGTTTTTGTTTTTTTGTTTTTTTTTGGGGGGGGGGGGGGGGTATAAAGGTCATTAATCTGCCACACAGACTAATCTTAAACTTTTGAACCCAAATGCGATCTTCGCTTTTGCTCACCCATTACTGAAATGTTTACTTCTAATATTTTACTAGATTTACAAAAGTATAACAAAGCAAATATGATAGAAATGTTGTGTATTCTAGACAGATCTAAAACTGTAAATTCTGTATGTTGTTATAAAAACAGGATTGTAAACCGAGCAGCTTTCTTTAGCTAAAATTAGTTTTGCCATTAAAACTACATCATGTTGACAAGCTGAGGAATGTGACAATAATTGGTACAAAAAGGAAATAATTAAAATATCAGCTTTTCCATTTGTTTTGAAACATGTAGCTTATATTAAAGAACAAGCGACACCCATGCTAACCTAGAAATAAAAAACACATAAATAAGTAGATAAATACGACTTCTACTTACATAACAGATGTATTGTGCTATCCACGTAATGATTCCTGTGAATTTTACAAAGGAAAAGCAGAAAATCCTATTCTAGGCAGTGGCCATCTTGCCAAGCTTAATGCTGACATCATATCCTTCCTGACTCTTGTTCCCCCCCCCCCCCCTTCTCTTGCTCATTATGTATTCATTAGCTGCCCTCCTCCCAGAGTCTTTTTTTTTTTTTTATGTACACATCCAATCACTGAGTCACCTCAGCCTTGCTTGTAAACACAAGTGATCAGCTAGGCAGGGAAATAAATGGATGAGGAGGAATATATTATAGATAAAAATAACTCCCAGCATTCAACTTTTTGGCACTGTTTGGCACTAGGGCCAGTGCTCCTAAAGTATGTGATAACTCCAAACCATAACAGCAGAAAAAGTTTTGAATGCAGGATTAGCATCTTTATCACTTTATACACTCAGACCAGTTGCTGTTGAAATTTGATTTTTATGCTGACAATAGCACAAATTTACTAGGAAGGAATCATGGGGCAGACGTTACACACCAAAAATATATATACAAGGAATACATTTATCAGAACACTTTAATGAGTATCAAAAAACATATACAAAATATTAAAATTGCCCAAACCTCAATACCCTACTGCCCTATATTGCTACCTGGGAGCTCCCTATATCCATCCAATCACACACATCATGCAACCCATTTGGTGGCCAACATATAAGGTGCACTGCCATATACATCAAAAATTGATCAGAGATTATGATTCATATACTATCAACTAGCTGAATGGAGGTCAGAGAACGCTTGATGTCACACAGTCCAATGTTATTGAAAATTGGAGTGGCTCCTAGTGGCTAAGAAAAAAGCAATCACCCTCTGACCAGCTCATGCAAAGCAGGCAGATGTAGAGGTACAATGTCATCACAGACTGGTAGCAAAAATAGCGTTGGTCACAGCATTAGAGATAAAGGCTTGAGGTTAGTTGGTTACAGCACATGTAGTACACAATTATCCTCCCAAGCGATCAGCATATAGCAAGCAGCTCTATAATGGCAAATAGCAGAAGCGTTGCATCACATGTCCTGTGAACACCATGAACACGCTGGCAGTATGCAAGCAAGCAGTGGCTGAGTGTTTCCAGTATAGGCATACATGCCTTCAGCTCACAGCTGTCAGTCTTCCAGCATAAAGTACCTTTGATATGGCTCACCAGGGAAGATTGCCAAGTGCTTGAGTTGGTTTCAGAGTTCGCAAGTTTCTCCTGAACAGTGGGGCAATGTTGCTGTATGAGGCCCCTCAGGATTGTCTGTGCCCGTCGTATGGAGGGGATCCAGGCAGTTGGGGCAGCAGAAGAGTGGGGCAAACACGCGGTGACGCCACCTATAGCCCCGACATGTTTCACGAGCTTCCTGCTCGTTTCCTCAGGGGGCGTGGCTCACCGCTGAACATCCAACCTAACATTAAATTGGCTGTTTGAGCCAATCACTAACCCGAGGGGCGGAACACTCCGGTCGCGCCCACCACCCAATGACGGCGACACGCGCCGTCCACCAATACACATCCACCTCCTGACGCAGCAAACCGGCGTTCAGGGAGGGGAAAGGGGACGACGCATATCAACCGCGCAGTGCCGCCAGGAGTCCCGCCGCCCAGGCGACCCGGGACAACACGGAACCCCGCATACACATGCGGAGGGGGGCACAGGACGGAGCGGACCGCCACCAAGGGTACCAACACAACTGCCAAAAGGCAACCAAATGACATACAACAGTCACATACATCACACAAAACCTGCAATAAACAGCCATGCATTTAACTGGAATATCAAAAGCATGTGTCTACATTGCTACATAAGGCAGCAATTAGAAACCATAAGGGCTTAATATACGCCTCAATCCCTAACATATATATATATATATATATATATATATATATATATATATATATATATATATATATATATATATATATATATATATATAAAGAGAGATGTCCAGTACAGTGTCGGAGGAGCAGCCCCCAGCTTGGACCCACTGCCACCGAGGCAGTGCAGCAAGGCAGTGTCCCAGGGGAGCGGGAGAAGGTTTAGGAGCACCCGTCTACCATCTGAGATATCAATAACAGGGCTATGCAGGTAAAAAAGATGCAAAGCCCTCCATCTCATTTAAACCGGGGGGAGCTGTTGCTTTTAAATCAAAGATCCATCGACATTCCTTCTGTTTAAGCAATCTATCCTGGTTACCACCCCTAATCGACCCATGTATGCGATCCAATCCAACGGCTCTAAGGCCGCTGTAATTGCCGCCATGGCATTGTCTAAAATGCTGGCCGACGGGCGCAGTGGAGTTCACACTTTTAATACTCTTAATATGTTCTGAAACACGTTCCCGTAGTTCTCGCGTTGTTTTACCAATGTAAAAAGCCCCACAGGGGCACATTAGCATATATACCACGAATTTTGTCATACAGTTGACATAGTGCGATAACCTCCACTGCCTCCTCGTCTGGAAGCAAGACAGATCCACCAACATACATATATCTACAAAACTTGCAGCCCCCGCAGGTATAGGTACCAAGGATCCGACAATGCGGTCTTGGACCATCCACACCGTCAAAGTGACTCCTGACCAAGGAGTCCCTGAGTGAGGGTGCTCTGCGGAAGGCAACCTTGGGTTTTGGTGTAACAAAGAGGGATAGTTGTGGATCATTGCATAAAATGTACCAATATTTGTCCAGGGCATGCGTGATCAAATCATGCTCCGAGCAATATCGAGTACAGAACCTCGTCTGCTGATTAGTGGATTCAGTTATTTTGTTTGAATTGAGTAGTCTGGCCCGATCGCTACCATGTGCTCTTTTAAAAGCCTGTCTAAGGACCTTATCACTGTAACCCCGTGCCTGGAAACGTGTGCGCAAAGCCCCTGCCTCCTGTATGAATGACTTATCGCTGGTGCAGTTACGTCGAACTCTCAAATATTGTCCGGTTGGAATACCCCTCACTGTATGTGCCGGATGACAGCTGGTGGCCTGTAGGAGGGCATTAGTTGACGTCTCCTTCCTATATAGAGTAGTATGTATAGTCCCCGTGCGATCACAAACCACCATAAGATCCAAAAAAAGAGATAGAATGTTGATCGCAACTAAAAGTAAACCGCAGATTTCGATCGTTCCTATTTAGACATTCCATGAATATACTCAAATCCCTCTGGTCACCCGGCCAAAGCATAAAGATGTCATCTATGTACCTGTGCCAGACCAAAATCCGGCACAGGTACATCGAGAGGTCATCGTTGGCAAATAAATTTCGTTCCCACTCCCCCAGGTACAGGTTGGCATATGACGGGGCACATGTTGTCCCCATCGCCGCCCCCTGCACCTGACAATACCGCTTTAACAATTTAGTAAGCCAGATCATGGCAAGTTGTACCTGTGTAGACTGTGCTAGTAAATTACAATTCAGTTCAGGTTTTTGCTTTGTTCTCCTGTCCCTTTTGTCCTGTCTCGTCGACATCATGCATTTATAACAACCAATGCAAATCATGAGGCTAATTCAGTCCATATAGAGTCAGGTCTGGGGAGTTGGTACAAAAATTCTCTAACTCCGATGCCTCAGTTTATGAAACTACCGACTGCAGGTACCCAAAATTGCTCCAACTTCTTGACTCCAACTCCATAGCCCAAAAATTTAAAGCACACCTCAAGTGAAAGGAATGTGGAGACAATGCAAAATTCCTGGCTGATCTGCTTTCTCTAATACTTTTAGCCATAGACCCTGAGCAAGCATGCAGATCAGGTGCTCTGACTGAAGTCTGATTGAATTAGCTGCATGCTTGTTTCTGCTGTGCTGATTCAGATGCTATTTATGCCAGAATGGGCATCAGAAAGTCAGGCAACTGGTATTGTTGAAAAGGCAACAAATATGACAGCCACTTTATGCCTCTCACTTCTGGTTCCATTTCAAGGGGGAACACTCCCCCCACCCCCACCAACAAAAAAACAGGGTTACAGTTTGAAGCCATGGGGATCAGAAATAAGTTTTTTGTGTGCTTGGCAGCAGTTGGGCCCTCTTTGTCACAGGGAATAGTGGCTGAGATGCTTGAAGTTGCTAAGAATGTGTTGTGACTTTTTTCTTACCTTGTCTCTAGAACCAGAATTACTGTGTCACAGTCTGTGGCACATTATCTGAAGGCGGGGCCTGTTTATTATATCATGCAGTGACACTTCAGTAACCTCTTGAGTATTTGCATTTTCTCAGCTCTATAGAAATTTTTATTTATAGAAATACTTGCCGGGCATTTCCTCGAGTGGGGCATACAGTATTTCCACAGCCATCCTCTAAACTGCATACATTTATTGTCTCTATTGAATGCTCCTATCTCATACAGATAATAAATAAAGTATAGTTTTCATATATTTCCTTTACATTCACCTTTATTTTATAGGTCTTGTTCACATTGGGTGCGTTGAGAAACGTGTAAAAGCGCATGATAAAAAACCGCATGCGCTTGTGCGCGTTTCAGTGCGTTCCAGTATGTTTTGCTTATTGTAGCAGTTGTCAACGCTTTTTGATATGAAAATGTATTTTTTCAATTAGGGGTAAAAAAAAACCCATGTGCTTTTATGCACTAAAAAACGCACACCCATTCACTTGCATTAATGTGCGCTTTAGAGCTCAGTGCACCAGTGTTCTCCCCAGAAATTTTTTCCAGCCGGGTAGCTGGAAAAAAGGTAACATTTAATTACATGGGAAAATCAATACCTTGTAGAATGTACAGGACAATGCACTGTGAAAAGCGCACAGAAATGGCCCTGATGTAAACAATGCCTTAAAGCTATTTTTCCCCCTTTTGGAAACTATTTAATTCATCTTTAACCACTTCCCTACCCCAAGGTTTTCCCCCTTAAAAACCAGAGCAATATTCTACATTTCACACTCCTACCAATCATTAGCCAATAACTTAATCACTACTTATCATACATAAATGATCTATACCTTGTTTTTTCCGCCACCAATTAGGCTTTCTTTGGGTTACATAGTTACATAGTTACATAGTTATTTTGGTTGAAAAAAGACATACGTCCATCGAGTTCAACCAGTACAAAGTACAACTCCAGCCCGTCCCCCACATACCCCTCTTGATCTAGAGGAAGGCGAAAAAAAACCCACCAGGCATGGTCCAATTAGCCCCAAAAGGGAAAAATTCCTTCCTGACTCCAGATGGCAATCAGATAAAATCCCTGGATCAACATCATTAGGCATAACCTAGTAATTGTAGCCATGGATGTCTTTCAACGCAAGGAAAGCATCTAAGCCCCCTTTAAATGCAGGTATAGAGTTTGCCATAACGACTTCCTGTGGCAATGCATTCCACATCTTAATCACTCTTACTGTAAAGAACCCTTTCCTAAATAAATGGCTAAAACGTTTTTCCTCCATGCGCAGATCATGTCCTCTAGTCCTTTGAGAAGGCCTAGGGACAAAAAGCTCATCCGCCAAGCTATTATATTTCCCTCTGATGTATTTATACATGTTAATTAGATCTCCTCTAAGGCGTCTTTTCTCTAGACTAAATAAACCCAGTTTATCTAACCTTTCTTGGTAAGCGAGACCTTCCATCCCACGTATCAATTTTGTAGCTCGTCTCTGCACCTGCTCTAAAACTGCAATATCTTTTTTGTAATGTGGTGCCCAGAACTGAATTCCATATTCCAGATGTGGCCTTACTAGAGAGTTAAACAGGGGCAATATTATGCTAGCATCTCAAGTTTTTATTTCCCTTTTAATGCATCCCAAAATTTTGTTCGCTTTAGCTGCAGCGGCTTGGCATTGAGTACGATTATTTAACTTGTTGTCGATGAGTACTCCTAAGTCCTTCTCCAAGTTTGATGTCCCCAACTGTATCCCATTTCTTTTGTATGGTGCTAGACCATTGGTACGACCAAAATGCATGACTTTACATTTGTCAACATTGAATTTCATCTGCCATGTATGTGCCCATATAGAAAAACAAAAGTTTGCTTTCCTAAAACAGAAAGAATTTGCGATAATTCAGGTTGGAGTGAGCTTGAGATGTCTCCCAGAGCAACACTGCTGAATATATGCAAATTAACCATTGTACCCTTATAGCCATCCTATCCAGATCCTGTTGCGATATGACACTATCTTCCTGAGAGTTGGTGATTCTGCACAATTTTGTATCATCTGCAAAAATAGCAACATTGCTCACTACTGCATCTACTAGGTCATTAATAAATAAATTGAAGAGCACTGGACCCAGTACAGACCCCTGTGGGACCCCACTGCTAACAGTCTCCCATTTTGAGTACGATCCATTGACCACAACTCTTTTTCTGTCCATTAGCCAGTTCCCTATCCTTTTTGCTAAGAATGATATTATTTGTTATGCATTTTAAAGGGAATAAGGGGTAAAACATGAAAAACAGTTGTCATTTCTCAGTTTTCAGCCATTATCGTTTGAAAATAAAAGTTGCTACTGTAAGTTAAACCCACACATTTTATTTGCCCATTTGTCCTGGTTATTACAGAATTTAAATCCTAGTACAATGTGGAAATAAAGTGCAGTCTTTCATTTTGCTTCCAATTTTTTTAATTTTTTTGACTCCTTTATAATTTTGTTCTCTTCCCCCCCCCCTTCCCAGTTAACCAGATGTGCTCCTACATATACCCCCACCCCTCCCCCATAGTTGGTCATAGGTGCCTCTGTAACCCCCCCCCCCCCTTGCTGGCCAGATGTGCCTGTTTATTCCTCTCCCCCCCCATAGCCAGATGTGTGCCCCTTTATCTTGCCCCCCCCCCCCCCCATTGATAGCCAGAATATCTTCTTCTATTCGAGACGGTGCGGCAGGGGGGCAGATGCGACACAGAGGCATGTTTCATGCCTCATGACATGCCTCTGTGCCCCCCCACTCTGCTCTCTGCCCCCCACCACCACACTATAACCCCTGGAAATTGGCGATAATAATTGTCACTAATTTCGAGGGAAGAGGAGGAGATGTATTCCCTGCTCAACTTGCCCATTTGGGGCATTCCTGCAGGCTTTCCCCAGCTGCCATCGGGCAGCTCTTTCTCCCTGGCCGCTCCCCTGCCTCCCTGCATGCTGGCAGAGCATCTCGCTCTCCTTCCAGCGGGTCACAAAAATGAAAGTACCGAGGTGCGGGCCACAGGAGCGGCGGAGAGGGCGGCCACCTGATCCGCACAGCCCCCCGGATCAGGTAGCATAGTTTATTTTATGTCCCTACCTCAGGCTCTCTTTAACATCTCATTGACCATGAAACCATATCTGCTAAATGCTTGTAACGATCGGTGTAACACAGAGAGGGTCTGATTACCGGTGAACTGCAGTCTCACCAGGAATACAGAATATACCCGATTATTGGTGATCTGCAGTATCACCGATAATCAGATATATCTACTAACCTCTGGACACCAGGAAGAACAAATGAGTGTTTAAGATGCAACAGTATACTTTGAGTACTTCTCCAGAAGTATGTTCCTTCCTATGGCCTAGACTCTCCAGGGGGGAGGAGCTAGGCTGAGGGTAGGAAGGACAGAGCGTGAGTGACACCCGAGAGGGAGGGTGTCACTAACAGGTCTGGGAACTGCCTCTAACAGTAAGGCCAGTTCTCGAGGTCGGCTAGCCAGGTCGTTAACATACAGACAGATACGGTACAGATTCAGGAGGCAAATGCAGAGTCCAGGAACGAGCAGAGTTTGGCAACAGGATATCAGAAATGGCAAGGTACAAGATCAGAGTTCAGAGGAATAGTCAGGCAGGCAGAAGGTCATAACAATTAATACAATTCAATGTTCCTAATGCTAAGGTGTGAACGCCTTGATGTCAACACTAGAGTTGGGCCGAACGGTTCTCCGGCGAACGTGGTTCGCGCGAACTTAGGTGGTTCGCGTGCGGGTACCGCACGCGAACGTTTTGCGGAAGAAGTTCGGTTCGCCCCATAATGCACCTGAGGGTCAACTTTGACCCTCTACATCACAGTCAGCAGGCCCAGTGTAGCCAATTAGGCTACACTAGCCCCTGGAGCCCCACCCCCCTTATATAAGGCAGGCAGCGGCGGCCATTACGGCCACTCGTGTGCCTGCATTAGTGAGAGTAGGGCGAGCTGCTGCAGTCTCTCATATAGGGAAAGATTAGTTAGGCTTAACTTCTTCCTGGCTGCATACCTGTTCTGTTCAGTGAGCCCTCAGCCCACTGCATACCTGTACTGTGATCCTGCCACTGCATACCTGTTCTGTGAACCCACCCACCACCACTGCATACCTGTTCAGTGATCCTGCCACTGCATACCTGTTCTGTGAACCCACCCACCACTGCATACCTGTTCAGTGATCCTGCTGCCACTGCATACCTGTTCTGTGAACCCACCCACCACTGCATACCTGTTCAGTGATCCTGCCACTGCATACTTGTTCTGTGAACCCACCCACCACCACTGCATACCTGTTCAGTGATCCTGCCACTGCATACCTGTTCTGTGAACCCACCACTGCATACCTGTTCTGTGAACCCACCCACCACTGCATACCTGTTCAGTGATCCTGCTGCCACTGCATACCTGTTCTGTGAACCCACCCACCACTGCATACCTGTTCAGTGATCCTGCCACTGCATACTTGTTCTGTGAACCCACCCACCACCACTGCATACCTGTTCAGTGATCCTGCCACTGCATACCTGTTCTGTGAACCCACCACTGCATACCTGTTCTGTGAACCCACCCACCACTGCATACCTGTTCAGTGATCCTGCCACTGCATACTTGTTCTGTGAACCCACCCACCACCACTGCATACCTGTTCAGTGATCCTGCCACTGCATACCTGTTCAGTGAACCCGCCACTGCATACCTGTTCTGTTCAGTGGACCCGCCACTGTATACCTGTTTAGTGAACCCGCCACTGCATACCTGTTCTGTTCAGTGGAGTTTGGTGTGTCAGTGTGAAGCAGTACCTTAATTACACTACCTGATTGATGTATACACATGCAAGATGTTTTAAAGCACTTTAGGCCTGTCATTTAGCATTCAATGTGATTTCTGCCCTTAAAACGCTGCTTTTCGTCAAATCCAGATTTTTCCCGGGGACTTTTGGCGTGTATCCCACTCCGCCATGCCCCCCTCCAGGTGTTAGACCCCTTGAAACATCTTTTCCATCACTTTTGTGGCCAGCATAATTATTTTTTTTTTTCAAAGTTCGCATCCCCATTGAAGTCTATTGCGGTTCGCGAACTTTAACGCGAACCGAACCTTCCGCGGAAGTTCGCGAACCTGGTTCGCGAACCTAAAATCGGAGGTTCGGCCCAACTCTAGTCAACACCTTTGGAAACTATGCTAGAACACAGATACAGACAAGGTCTGAGTGCTACCACGTTGTGATCGCAACGGCAGACAACCAGAGAATGCCCAACACCCAGTATATATAGTAAAGCGCTCTCCTGCGCCTCCCCTAAGTGCTGGACCAATGGCAGGTGGTGAAAATGTCAGCTGACCAGCCTGGTCAGCTGACCCTTTTCTGGCTGTCATATAAGCTCTGCCTCTCAGCGCGCGCCCTTCTGAATCTGTGTGGACTAGCAGTCCCAGCCACACCAGACATGTCTTGCAATGTAACCATTGATTCAGGCGCGGGGACCGCCGCCCCGCTCTCTAAGCGAGCGGCGGTTTCCCCACGTCCGGCCGCAATGTCAGCTGCTCTGCCATGCGTGCAATCTGCCGCCTCCAACGCGGACTCCACCGCTCTGCCCATGCGGCGGTTTCTTCGCGTTGTGCCGCCATGTTAGACACGGAAACAGCCGCGTCACTCTCTTTGCGGCGGCTTTTCCGCGTTTCCTCACAATGCTAGTCTGTACTAGTACTAGTATAAATAGATTAATAGTATAAATAGATTGTTTTGAAGGGTATTATTCTGTTCTGTAGACTATCAGATAGAATGTTTTTGTTCTTGGCTGTCGTCTGGTATAACACAATAAAAGACAAGCGTAAAACGTGGCTCCTGTGTTTATATTGATGCCTGTGTATGGTCTGCTGTCAGTTATTAGCAGTAGTATACTGCCTTCTATAGCATACGTCTGAGGAGCAGCAGCAGCAGCATACACAAACTCGCTGCTTTTGTACTGACTTGGGAAAACACTTATTTTCACAGCAGATGATTAGGTAAATGGCGCTGTGTTTTGTTCAGAGAAGTCAGAAGGGGAAGAGCAGATAAAGGAATTGCTTCTACTTTAGCTGTGTGATTCATTTATTACGGAGTGGGAGGCTGTAGGACCCTGCGGTGCGTTTCATCTCCCTGCAGCAGCTGTAGCTGCGCACCAGTAATGGGGCTGATCTCATCCCACACTAACACAAACACTTCCCAGTTTCTTTTACTCCACTTAACAATTTATTTGCCTTCATAGTAGTCTGGGCAGAGCCCTGACTTTCACAACCATACCGGCTATATGTGAATGAATTGCCTCTTTCCTCTTATGTTTTGGATCATTATTAGCACTAGAAATCTAATGTGGCCAAAGATCTACTTCTGACTGTTAAACTAAATGTGTACTTGTAAAGTACACCCATCAATATGCACTCATATCCCTACCCACAAACCTGTGCCTGCCATTAGGCCCCCAGTGCTTGCTGCTCCACAACCACACCTGCAGGTCCTTGGGCCTTGTAATGAAGATCCACAACTTGCTGCACCTTTGCTCTCTGCAGCTACTAGGTGTTGTAAAAAATAAAAAAGCAGACCTTGTCTTTACTAGTATTTATCTGTTTGGTATTTTATTGATTTAACCACTTCGCATCCAGACCTCGTTTCCCTCTAATGGACCAGAGCAGGTTTGACAGTTTAGCTATATCATTATTTAATCAGCAATAACTTTATCCCTACTTATGATATAAAAATGTAATATATTTTTTTTTTCAAGACAAACTAGACTTTCATTGTAAGCCAATTTTTCCCTCAAACAATTTAGTTTTTTTTTTTAATGAATTTTATTGGGAAAACAAGGAAAAAATGTAAAACTGAGAAATATTTTTTCTAATTCCAGTTTAAAAATAAAAAGTGCTACTGTACATAAACACAAATCTTGTTTGGCCATTCTTACCGTTTATCACAACACTTAGATTATGTTCCTGTCACAATTCATGGTGAAGATATTTGATTTTAAAATAATGCTACAGAGTGTATTTTTCACTATGAACTGAGAAAATAAAAGTATTTTTTAACGGGAAAAATCAATCTCATTAGCTCAGGGAACATATATTCCCGTTCACCAATTAGTGCTGCATCAGATAGTGTCAGAAATGTGCACAGGAGCAAGCCCAATCATGCACAGCACTGCTTCTGCTACAAGACGTATATCTACTGACTCGTGGCTTAGATGAAGTCACAGAGGATGTAGATATATTGTAGTGGTCGATGAAGTGGTTAAACAAGTACTGGAGGCCTCACCTTCCTGGCCTTCAATTTCTGCATGATTTGTATGCAAAAAGTAGTTCAATTATTATTTTTTTCAAACTCTTTTTGTTTACCAGCATATCACTGAATACATGACAGATAATATCAGTACAGCCATTCATATCTAAGCAGAATAAACAGTAGATGTACAGATGGCATACACTTGTGTGGATAAATTCACCCTAAAAGGGAAAACCCATTAACAGGAAACAGGAAAATTCACAAGAATGGTGAATACACCTGTCATATCAATAATACTGGTAAACAAATAACTTGACAAACATTTACTAATAGAAAATACAATCAATAAACTTGGGGCATTATGCTGTGTAGTTTAATAAAATGCAAGACTGATTGAGGACAGATGTAGATCTCAGCCCAGTAGTGGGTGGACACCATAAGTGGACTTTCCAGCAGGGCTGTAGAGTTTGATTCGGAGTCTAGGAGTCTGAGTCGGAGCAATTTTGGGTACCTGGGGTTGGAGTCGGTGGTTTCGTAAACTGAGGATTGGGAGTCGGATCATTTGTACCAAATCCTTAGTTCTGGTAAGAGACTAAGGAGTTGGAGTCGAGGAGTCTGAGCCTTTTTGGGTACCTGGAGTTGGAGTCGGATAATTTTTGTATCGACTCCATAGCCCTGCTTTCCAGCCAAACGTCTCATATCTTATGGTGTTTTTTAATGCAACCCCTATTCTTATATGTAACCTTTTCCAATGTAAGATTATTATCCATACTTTTTTTTTTCCCCCTAAGGGCTATCCTAGGTAATGTAGGGTACATCCAGTTCAGTACAATAACCTTGCATGCAAAAAATGCTTTCCCTATAAGAAATGTTGTTTTGACCAACTTCCCTCATCTTTGGCTGCTCCTCACCCTCCAACTGTGCCTACGATGGGTGTCGCATGGTTTGCACTCTCTCTGTGACTATAGAATCGGAGGAGGGCCATTAGTGGGGTCAATGTAGTCCAGACACTGCATATCCCAGATGCAGTCTGGCAATACATTCAGGAAACAAATAGTCACTGGTCACATCACTACACAGAACAGCCCAGAATTCAGGTATTAACCAACCAGTCCATTAAAAAAAACTACTTTATGTCATGGAACGGATTGGGGCTGGGTGAGTCTTTGGGGTAGACCAATAGGGAACATTCTTGTAATTATTCGTCAAGAATTGCAAAATTATTAGATAGTATAATATGGCGCGGACCTCTACAGCGCTGTGTACAGTGTCTTACTCTAATCAAGAAGCCCTACCCCTCCTCACCAATGTTCTAAGTCTCTCTGCCAAAAACCTCTTGATGCACCCCCCCCCCTATCATGTCACCACCCCCTCCCTTTAGATTTTAAACCTTTGACAGTGCCCTCCTCCTTGTGTATCCACCTGATCGTGCACTCTGCCCACAGAATAGTGTGAACAGGCATGGGCTCACGAGTACTTAGAAGTGGCTAAATACTCGAATTCGTGATTTAAATGAGGCTTGATTGCCTCAGGTGTGTGGCGGGGAAATATGGGGTTTTAATTACCCATAGTCCATGGTATTATCGTGCGCTCCAAACAGCTTGCACGCGTCCTATTGGACAGGTTGCAAGCCTCACTATGCGCGCTTCCTCCTTCAAGCCGGAAGGAGGAAGTGTGCGATGGTGAGGCTTGCAACGCGTCCAATAGGATGCGTGCAAGATGTTTGGAGCACTCGATATACCAAGGACTTATGGGTAAATAACCCCTTATTTCCCCGCCGCACACCTGAGGCAATTAAGCCTCATTTAAATCACAAATTCGAGTGCTTAGCCACTCGTGAACCCATCACTGAGTGTGAACTTGTATTATTCAGACTACTACTCCAGTGTGTGATCTGACATTGTGTGTTTTACTGCTTATTACATGTATTGTATGTCACTCCTATTATCATTGTCTGTAACCTTATTTATTGTCCAGCGCTGCTGGGTATGTTGGCACCATATAAATCCAATGAATAATTATATATGGTCTTGTCACTAGGATATTTCAAAAGCTGTGATGGTTGTTGAGAGTAGAACAAAGATTATGCTGTATGGGTACCTGGCAAGTAGAGGGACTGAGCATCTCTCTCATCCCAGGGATAGATATAAACTGGTTGTTTTTAATTTTATTAGAGAAGTTTCTCTCCCTGCTTCCCTTCTGTCTGCATAAAGTCTGGTTATTAGATGAGATCTTACTTACAAGAGGATATTAGGCTTTTTCTGTGCAGCTCAGGGACCATTGGATGAATTTAAGTTCATTTTGATGCTTTCAATGTGTACTTCTGAGATATAATGAATATTGCATTATACAATCAACTAATTGCTTAAAATCTGTCCCCCTTGTGTACGCCTGTGCCTGTGTTTGCCAGACTCTCCACACAACCGTTTATGTTAATTTACTCTTAAACATTGCCGTAAGCATTGTCACATAATTGCTTCAATTTTAACAAAACTCTTTAGTTCACAGTGTGGCTGCTGCCATAGGCGGACTAGTGACGTCTGTTGCTTGCACTCAGGGAGACACTGACTGAAACATTGTTAAAGCTTCTCTTGGGTATTGAGAGACCTAATACCATTAAAGACGGCAATATGCTGTTTTAAATAAAATCTAAACTTTGGCTGAAATATAGTTCGAATATATGTCAGTGCTGCAAAGCTATTTTTGCAGATTGTCATTGAAAATGTATTTTAATTTTCAGTCTGCTGGCAGCCATGATTGTCCAGACATTGCAGATCTTTTCAGAACATTGGGGGAGATTTATCAACGCATTACCAACAGTTTTTTGTTATTAATCTGTTCTAACCAGCAGGGAGAACAGTTCTGCGTGATAAGAACCTTTTAAAACCTACGTAATAGTGGCAATTTAGCATTAATTTCTAGAGCTGCACTACACTTAAAGTGCAAATCCATCCCTAAACTGGCGCAGATTAAGAAGTGCTTGATAGCAGTTCTACAGGTGTAGAACTGCTGGCTAGATATGATTGCAGAATGCAGGCTATACATGATTTGATGTGCTCCTCCCACCTGCTGAATTCCTCCTCAGAGCCTGCTGCTATCAATACAGCAGGTGTGTTGGTTACCTCAGCAACAGCAATTCCTCTCACACACTGCACTGTCTGAGAGACCTTCCTAGCTCCTCCTATTACACACAGTTTGGCATGGATTTCTAAAAACCTACTAATATTTTGTCTCAGACACTCTTGATAAATCTAGCCCATTGTTATTTGTAGTCGGTGAAGGCTACAGTCCTTGTCATGGGTTTTATTTCAAAAGCCGTATCCACATATAAAAGTCTTTTAACCCCTTCCCGACCGACTAAAGCCGATAGGCGTAGGGAAGGTGGCAGCTCCAGGACCGCCTAACTGATCGGCGTCGAGCGGTGGGCGGGGATGCGTGATCGTGCCCTGCGGAGTTTAGTGCTCAGTGTTTGGCTGACAAGGCTGTAAAATAGAAAAAACAACCGGTATTTGTTTGCACAACACTGCAATCTCTTGCAGCGCTGTGCGGGGGCATAGCTCTCTCACTAAGCTGTCCCCAAGAGAGGCTCAAGAAGTGATCACTCTCATAGGCTAATGACTATGAGAGCCGATCACACTGATTTGCTCTCAGGAGGGAAGGGAAGGAATAAAAATTATAAATTACATTTTTATTAAAAAAAACAAAAACAAAATTTAAATTAATTAAAAAACAAAACAAAAAAAATTGCAGCAGCAATCAGATGCCACCAACAGAAAGCTCTGTTGGTGGCAACAAAAGGGGGGGGGGGGAGGGGGCAGATTCATTTGGGTGCTGAGTTGTATGGCTCTGCACCGAGCTGTTAAGCTGCAGAGCACTGAATTGGAAAAAAAAATCATCTGGTCACCAGGGGGTCTAAGCCTGTGGTCCTTAAAAAAGGAACTAACAAAAAGTATGGACCAGTGTTAAGGCCCATACACACATCGGATTTCCGCGAACGACAGGTCGTTTGAACGTTCCGTCGTTCGCCCGCTAAATCGGGCGTGTGTACAGACTATCGTTCGTTTGATAAGAGTGGGTTTGAGCGATCCGCGGAAACTTAATGTTTTGAAAGCTTGCAATAAAACCATGTACAGTTAGTCATATAAGGTATCACCGGAATTAACATTTGTTGGTTTGATGTCTAAGTTTCTGCTCCACAACTAACGCCGGACCATACTCCACTTAAAGTAACTGTAGTCAAAATATCCCCTCTGCTCCTATAGGTTAGCCACACCATAAAAACTTCCAGAAACGTTATTTCCTAGATAATTGTTGAAAAGATTTATGGAGTAACTTCGCTCAGTTGAATTGTTACATGCAATACTGCACACAGATTCCCAGCTGTCTTTTAGGACCTGAGCCCACTAACGCAGTTGTGTCCACTTCTATCCACTTTTCAGCATCTGTAACATTGATGTGTAACTGAAAAGCGAACACACCTGCGTCAGTGGGCTCAGGCCCTAAATCACTAGTTGCAGTTGATAATGTGTTGTATGCAGAGAAAAGGTTTTTCTCACTGTACCTTTTTTGAATGAATTGAATGTAATACACCCATTGCAATTGTGAATCCCTGCACTGCTGTATCCTAGGCAGGGTGGGTGGGAACAACTTGTGATCTGATGACATTTCTTTTGTACAAAAGCAAGTAGGATAACTATATAGGCAATAAAGGGTTTTTATTGAATGTTATTCTGTAGTTCTGCAACTTTTGCACAGAGTTTCTTAGATTCCTGAAGGTTTTCAGTTGCAGAGCTTTTTATCTGTCTATAAGTTCCTTGATGTCGAGTTATGGGCTTTATTTCTTGGCGTGTGCCTAAAAGTTTGTAAACAGACTAAGGTAAATTGTGATTCACATTTCATAGTTATGTTCTTTAAAACGCGTAGAGCAGTTTCAGCATATTTTTATGTAGTGGTCACCATGGTGTAAGCTTAAATGGGAGCACTGCGTCCCTGGCACGTTTTGGGAATAAGCGGTTTCTGTGGCTGTCCCTCATCATAAGCGCTTCCTGGAGCCTCTCTGTAAAGAGCCAAATTGATTTATCTTGGAACAGCTCTAGTGTCCCGTGTGCTGCTGATGTAATCTCTCTCAGCGCTGCTGTGGCCAGTGGCCAAGATTCAGCACTGAGCCTCTGTTGTGCTGCATGTGTTTGATTGGCTGGCGGATCTGGCAGGGAGCCAGGGTCATGATCAGAAGGGAAGTAGAAGACAACAATAACAAAAAGGACAGCTTCTCTCAAGTCCCGTGTGTAGAACACCTACTTTTGTTCCGGTTTTACCCTTTGGCTACCAGTGACCATTACATCGCTTGTTGTTGGGGTAAGGAAGAACTAACACAAAACAAGCTCAAGTTATAGAGCGGCTAACTTCTTTTTCTATGTAGAGTGTTTTCTGGATTACTCATTAAGCGAAGTGCGAAGAGAAAAATGTTTATGTGCCAAGTGCAAAAACCGGGACCAACTAGAGCTCAGTTTACTGGAGTTTTAGTGCTAGTTTCTGATTGGCTGTTACCTTATAAATTGTGAATGTAAGGCAGGGATATGGTGTCTTTTTTGTAAAACAGAGATTTATTACATGACGTGCTTGTTAGGCAAAGGTTAACTTGAGTACAAACATTACTACTGTATAACAAATATTATTGCTATACATGACATTTTGAACTTTAAAGTGATTTATCGCTTTTGTTATTGATTGCTATGGGTAGAAAAAAAACAACGTTTTGTAAAAATAATCTTTTAATGGCTAACTGATAGAGTTAAATGATGCAAGCTTTCTGGGATCTAGTCCCCTTCTTCAGGCATATTTCCAGATGTAAGTTGAAGTAAAACACTGATGCAAATAAATGGTAAACTTTTTTTGTTATTGCTAAATTGTAACTTCACTTAAATAAAAAAATTATAACATGTCATGTATACTCATGTCATTTTACTAATTCAAAGTGATATTCTGCTTCAGTTGCTTGGAAAAGCAATTCATTCATGTCAGATCTGTACACTATAGGGAATTTTGCTTTTTAGATTTTTTTTTTCTTTTTTTCACTTGTTTATAGCCATGACAGTATACTGTTCAATGTGTAAAACTCCCTCACATTCACATTGTGATATGTAATTAGGAGTATGGGACAGGAAGTAAAATGTAAGCAGTGCCATGCAAAATCTGTGAGTCTTTGGCAAGGCATAGTTGGTTTCGGTTACAATAAAGGAAATGTACATCTATTTGGACATCAGAATGACCTACCGTACAACCTTGGTTTGTGAGCATAATTTGTTCTTGAAACATGCTTGTAATCCAGAGCACTCTATCAGAGCGAATTTCCCCATAAGAATTAATGTAAACCCATTTGATTCGTTACACCATCCAAAAACAGTTATAGTAAAATAGTATAAAATAAAAATGTAAACAAGACTTTCACTATAACAATCATTGCCACCTGTTGGCTCGCCCCAACCTTTTTATTTGTTTTCTGTGTGTGGCTTAAACAAGGAACTTCTCCAATAACCGTTACTTTTGAGGATTTCATGGAAATGGGACTTTGCACAGTCTCTACTCCCAGATTAAGTGCAAGTAAGTACAATCCTGCAGTGCCAAGAGAACTACTATCGGCTCTGTTGTGATGACGTGAAGCATGTATAATTTTTTTTGCTTGTATATGAAGACGTGGCTTGTATATCAAGTCAGAATTTCACAAAAAATATTTGCTTGTATTGCAAAGCGCTCTTAAGGTGCCCATACACTCGTCAGATTGGCAGCAGATAGATAAGAAATGCATCTGATGATCTATCTGATGCGTTTCTAGAACATTTTTTACCAGGATAGAATTCCAATAGCTTTCAGTTTGAAATCTATTGAAATTCGATCTGATGGCATTTTTTTGCCATCAGATTTCCATTAAGGACAATGCAAAATGATAAGCAATCTCATCAGATCGACCTAAATTTTCCACCCTGCCAGTTCGATGGAAATCCATCGAAATCGGCTATCGATCGGTCGATTGGCCAACCGATTTGCAATTGATCGATCGGTCGGCCGGAAAATCGGCTGAGTGTATGGGCCTCTTTAAACCAAGTTACTCTCAATCCAAAGTTTTACTGTATTTCTGTTTTAAAAGTCTGAGCTAATCTTGTGCCAACATAATTTACCAATTGTCTGTGTGTGTTTTACTGCAACCACCTGCCTCACAGGTTGTACAACAGAAACCAGAAAGGGCTCAGACACACACTAAGTGCTTTTCCGGGCGCTTTTTGGCCTCCAGAGCTTTCTGAGAGCTTTTTTAAAAAAACGCTCCCATTGACTTACAGTACATTACAATCGCTGTAAAATCACGATCGTGGAAAAATTGCGCAATTTTTCTGTGATTTCAATGTGAAAAAAAGTGTTTTTTAAAAAGCTATCACAAAGCTCTGGAGGCCAAAAAGTGCTTATAGTGTGTCTGAGCCCTAAAAGTATATAATGGTGTTTGCTGGAATCCTTGAAATTTATGCAGATTTTTTTTCCCTGTTTCTGCCAATGTTGTAAAATACCATCTAATAGCTTAGACAAAGCTCAAATGTTGTTGTTTTGTTTGTGCGAAAAAGTGTATTTGGAAGCTAAATGTCACTTTTTCTGTCCTAAAAGCGCTTTCTGCACCTAAAAATACTGTCTAGACCAGGCATGGGCAAACGTGGCCCTCCAGCTATTACGGACCTACAAGTCCCACAATGCATTGCAGGAGTCTGACAGCCACAGTCATGACTCATAAAGGCAAATGCATTGTGGGACTTGTAGTTCCGTAACAGCTGGAGGGCCACGTTTGCCCATGCCTGGTATAGACATTTTGATGCGATGACCATGAGCTGCTGAGAGGCAAAATTTTAGGCATTATGGTTTTGGCTGCTCCTTGTGTCTTGATTACATCATCCTCTGTTCAAACTGGAAGGACAGGCACAGTCCAAATCTGTCTGAGATTGCCAAACACAGCACAGCCAGTCTGTGGTACAGGAGGCGGCCATTGTTTGGCCTGCTTACCAGATAATGTACCAGTGATTTATCTAGCTTCAGCTAATCAAGGAGCTTATACGCAGATACAAATGTGCTCTGCAAATGAGTGTGCTAACAGATCTGGAAAAGCATTTCTACCTGGACTGAGACTGTAATGAAAACTTCCTGTATCCATGGTACACAGTGTATTTCCTCCAGCTGAATTCCTGCTGGATTTTATATAGCCAGCACAATTAGTTGAGAATTTTCCCAAGTGTCCCACAAAATACCAGGGAATTCATTGAGAGAAAAGAGATTACATTCTTAGCTAATTTGTAAATAAGATCCAAAATATAGCACATCTGCTGCTATTCCAGCCATCGGGAAATTATACTGATGTTTATCAAGTTGTAGAAGGATGAAGTATTTGGGGGGGGGGGCTGGCAGAGTAGGGGGTTTTATGAAGGATAGAACGATCTCCACTGAATGTTTCATGCTGGAATCTATTGAAAATCTATGTGTGGTGTGTGGCAGAATTCAATCTGATTGAGCTCTATGTTTTGGTCACATCGTGCGACCCATCTCTGAGTGCTCGTTTCCACTATAGCGAATCCGCATGCAGGCACTGCATGCGGATTCGCATAGGCAACACAAGTGGATGGGATTGTTTCCACTTGTGCGTCGTGCGGGTGCGTTTTGGTGTGCGGGGAAAATCTGCACGGCAGAGCCGTCAGATTTTGCGTGCGGCAGGAATGCGGGCGAATCGCCCGCAATGCTTTTAATCGGGAAATCGCATGCGGCTTTGTCATGCGGTTTTCCCCGCGATGTCGCGTACGATTTCGCATGTAAGGCTATGGAACTTTACACAGGCAGTGACATGGTTAAATTTGCCTGCTTCCTAGCCATGCGAAATTGCGGGGAAACCAGCATGCGGAAACGCATCCGCATGCGATTTCGTCTGCGGTGGAATCCAGGCGATTCCGCACCGCAACAGTGGAAACGAGCCCTCAGTGTATCGTTAGCTTTACATTTTGTAGAGGTACTTAAGAGTAATTCTATGAAAGGCATTTGTCTCATGTATACCTGAATGCTGTTGATATGTAAAAGTATGGGTTTCTTTAATATCATACGCCTGAAAGCCTTGCAGTCAGTCATTCAGCATGTTTAAATGGACAAAGTTAAAGAGATCATAAAGAAAACTAGAGAGATAAGCATGTCAGAGGCAAAAGCCATAAGGCCACACCTGTAAGCAGCCTGATGTTTCTTGGACAACTGTTGCAAATATTAAGGTTATGGTCCATAGGAGCATAGCCAATCTTTCTGGTTGTGGCTGAAAGAAAAAAAAAACAGCCCTGAATAAAATAGTAGGCGCGCGCTCACACACACACACGGGCAAATTTACTTCAGCTTTATGTAAACAAATAAAAGGAGGCTTTGAAAGAGAGGAACACCAACCAATACCTACTGTGAAACTTGAAGAAGGCTCAGTTTTTTGTGCTGCTGAGCAGTATCTGGCATGGAGGGGAGGTAGGGGGCCATGCAGGCAGGGCTGAGGAGTCGGAGTCAAAGCAATTTTGGGTACCTAGAGGCGGTGGTATCAATAAACTAAGGAGTTGGATGATTTTTGAACCAAATCCATAGCCTTTGTAAAAATTAGACTAAGGAGTCTGAGTCAAGGAGTCTGACCAATTTATGGGTACCTGGAGTCGGTGGTTTCTTAAACTGAGGAGTGCATTGATTTTTGTACGGACTCCACAGCCCTGCATGCAGGAAACAAAGAAATGCCAATGCTACCAAAAGATTTGTGAGCCTAATGTACCGCCCACTGCCCGAAAAATTCATGAATTATGTAGTAGGATAATGTCCAAAAACACAACTGAAAGCATCTTAAAATGGCTAAAAACAAAACAATTGATGTAGTAAGGCTTAATTTGAGTCCCATAGAGCATCTGTGGGAAGAACTAAAACCCGCAGTTTAGAGAAGGCACCCTTCAAAGATGATGCAGCTGGAGCAGTTTCCTCAAAAAGAGTGGACCAATATACCGGTCAACAGGTCCAAGTGTCTCGTAGAGAGCTTCTGAAATTCCTTGTTTGCAGTAATTGCCTCTAGTGGTTGTACAAGGAAGTACTAGCTTATGGGTTCCATTATTTTTTTTTTTTCTGTACACTTTTAGGCTTCTTGCACACAGGGACGTTACAGGCGCACGTTAGTGCAGCCTGTAATGCTCCCCCAACGCACAGCGCACACTTTTCACACTGCCCACGTTGCGTTACATTGTAACGCAGCAAAGTGCTGCATGCTGTGCGTTCTACGCGGCTAAGCCGCGTTAGACTGTTTGCACATGCTCAGTCATGTTGGGGAGGAGGGGAGAGCGGCCGGGCACATGGCTAATTAATATTCACTGCACTCAGTGACGTGCAGTGTTTACTTCCTGGAGCGGCCGGTCTGTGCGGCGATTGGCCGAGCGGGACCACGTGATGCCGCATGCCTCCAAGAGTACGCATCACGGCATCACGGACGCCAGAGTGAGCTGCACAACACGGCTCACTCAGACCTCCACACCAGAGAGCACCAGGCGTTGTGTTAGGGGCACGTTATGTGCCCTATAACGTCCCCTAAACACAACGTCCTGGTGTGTAACTAGCCTTAATGTGTGTTATTTGAAACATCATGTTGAATCAGAACTCTAAAGAATGTGTGAGTTTTGCTAAATACAGAAGTAATAATAATATAGAGCTGATTTTTATTTGTCAGTTTCTATTTATTTCTATGAAAAGTTTGGAATTTTTTTTTCAAAAAGGATTTCAGCAAATGTGCCTGTTTTTTATTTAAATGCCTATGTTGTTGGAAATGTATAGCTAGAAATAGTTAATGTTTTGTCAATAAGTTTTGCGCTCTGTACATTGGAAGATAGTGGTCTTATATAAGTAACATAATAGAGAAATCTGCTATTCACCAGTCTTGTGATTTCTGACCCCAGCTACTGCTTCTATAACTTCTAAGTGAGCAGTTCATCAGAATGCATTATAATTGAAACTGAACTGCTCGTTTTTAATTGTATGTAAATAGCTGAAACCGCTTTTCTAGTGATTCACCAAGCAATATTCGCAGTGGAAGGCTCCCCTAACAGATGGGAAGGGACTTCTACCAACCAATAGATGTCTGAATTAAACAAGGGGCATTTGTATGCATGCATTTATTAAGCTGGCTACAGATCACTTGACTGGTATTTTGGGATAAAAAAAAAAACATACTGCATGTCAACGTTACTAAAGCTAACAATATGCACTTAACACATCTGCTGTTCCTGTGCATTGCTCAGGCTTGGTTTAGTTTTGTCTGGGCCCCTGATGGAGGTGATAGAGGTACCTGCAGCAGTTGTGTGTTTGCATGGTTTACCCCCCCATTTGCTGGAATTTGTTTTAGACCAGTGCCACAGTGAGACCTGTTGTCTTGTGCTCTTGGGTAGAATTTGGACAGTCTCCCCAGTTTGTCCTGGCTTGTCTCCCTCTTCTAATTCACCATTGGACAGCAGGGAGGTGTATCTGTCCCCAGAGAATGCTGCAATCGGCTGCTCTGGCTGCAGCAAGTTGCTGTGACAGCCAAACTGATAGAACTCCTCTATTTATCGGCCATCTTGCAGTTTGTTGAGCACATCCTCTTAAAGCGGAATATAACCCAGCATTTCTTCTTTGCTCTAATAGATTATTTACAGCATATTATATACAACCAGCATTTTTTTTACTAGAACAGCATTCAAAGGGTTTTACACAGGACTTAGAAGTTCCCTGCCAGCAAAGCTGGACGCATCCGAACTTTAGATAATGTTATCTTATTAATTGTATCAAGTGAGGAATGTAAATAAACACGTCTCTGACACTGCAGGCTCTGCTGAACAAGGTCAGACAATCAGAAAGCATTTCTGCTTACGTTAGAACATGAATAAAGCAGTAATAAATAAAATGCTCTCAGAGGAAAAAAAAAGTGTACTTTGGGAATGTATAATTTCTAAATGAAGTATATATGCACAAAAGCAAATATGATAACCGTATGACATATAAAAAGTAGGAAAACATGTTTTTTTATTGAATGTCAGGGTTTTATACCACTTTCAAGAGGAACTGTAGGGAAAAAAATGTCTTATTTTTTTTTACAAAACAAAAGAAAATAAAGTGCGCTATGAGGAAAAGAAAATGAGAATGGCAAACGAGAAATGTTTTTTTTTACCTTGTCAGTGTGGTGTAGAAAAAAATGCCTCATGCAGCATGGGAGGAATAATATTTACTACTGGCTCGCAGAGCTAGAGGTGTTTTTTTTTTTCCCTTCCCTCAGTTGAAAACCTGCCCTTTTCCTTATATAGAGACCCAAGTTAATCCAGATCACGTATGCAGGAAACACCCATGCTGGAATCGTGTGTGCTGCAGACAGCAAAACATGCACATCTGCACTTGCACCAATGGATGATGCTGTTCGTTTTGACCCATCACATGAAAGTCCATTGTCTCTTGTTACTGCTCACAGTACAGAAAGTGTTCTCACACATAGCGAGCTAACATGGCCTGGAACATTTTATCGCACAGCGCATGGGATTTCCTGTTGTGTTGCAGCCACTAACATCTGCGCTATAACCAGGGCTGTGGAGTCGGTACAAAAATCCACCGGCTCAGACTCCTCGACTCCGACTCAGACTCCTCTAATTTGCATATTACAATCTTGTTGAATGAAAGTATGTAACATGAAATTCGTCTCTTAACTGCCAACGCTTAGGAATTTTAAAAGACAACTGAAGTGAGAAGGATATGGAGACTGCCATATTTATTCCCTTTAGTCATAGACTAAAACTAGTCCTTGGTAAGAGTACTTGTAAAAGGTACAGGCCGGAACAAAGAACATCTATCAGGCCCTAGGCAATGTAACTGTGGGTACATGTAAGAGTGATGTGCAATGGAATAAGGAGATACTTCCTCTATTACACATTCTTCATGCACAATCTGAACCAGGTTTATGGGTGATAGACAACACCTCTGTGTTCAATATGCACAACATTCTCAGTGGATTCCCTGCAGCTCTGTGGAGAGTGCATATGTAGTGTATAGTAATACTGTGTATCAAAGTAAACCTGAGACAGATGAAATTAAAGTTTTATACATACCTGGGGCTTCCTCCAGCCCCCTTCAGGCTAATCAGTCCCTCGCTGTCCTCCTCCGCCACCTGCATCTTCTGCTATGAGTCCAGGTACTTGAGCCAGTCTGGCGTAGTGCGCATGCACACACTCCGCCGCTGGGAGCGTATTACACCTGTGCAGCACTGTTGCGCAGGTGCAGAACGCTCCTGGCTGTGGAAGCGGCATGCGGCCGGACTGCGCTGACTGGCTGAATTACCAGGACTCCTAGCAGAAGATCCAGATGGTGGAGGTGGACAGCGAGGGACTGATTAGCCTGCAGGGGGCTGGAAGAAGCCCAAGGTATGTATAAAACTTTTCTTTTCATCCTTCTCAGGTACTATTTAATTCGTAGTCACCAAACCAAATTTTAACAACATATCAAATTATTTGGTTTCATGAGCAAAGGGAGTGCATACATTTGCATAAAACAGCATCAACGCAGAATTATTTCCATCTCATTGACCATCTCTATTAGTGACACAGCTACACATCAGGCTTTATACTTACAGCATAGATGTTATTTAGTATATAAGAGATTCCTGTGTACACATCATATATACAGTCACAATCAGATGTGTATATCTGACTTTAAAAATACAGGGACTGCTTTATTGAAGCAGCACAAGTAACTCATTTTGATTGGTTTATTTCATTTTTGTGGACTAAGCACAGCTATTACTGTATGTATAAATTGTTTATGATGACTATTACCTGAGAAATGGAACATTTTATCATATTTTCTATTTTAATTACAGTTTAAATTCATTAGGAGTCGGAGTCGGTGCATTTTTTTCCGACTCCAGGCACCCAAAATTGCTCCGACTCCGACTCCACAGCCCTGGTTATAACACATCCTGCCGCACATGCCACGCATTGGGAAACGCATGCAGGAAATCGCATAACTAGAGATTGTCAGTAAGATGTAAGAAAAATTCTGGCTTGCATATAGATATAGTTTCTCCTAAATCTGACCGTGAACAATAAAAGCAGGATAGGTAAAATAAATAATAAGTGGATTATTTTTATTTAATTTTTTCAGTTACTGGTAATATGGAATTTCATCCCACTGCAAATGTCCATTGGGCTGTTAGATGTAACTGTGAATGTATTATTTTGTGAAGCCATGACTGTATTTCAGCCTAGCCTGCTGTTTGTGCCTTTTTTCCTTTTTTTGCCGCAGCAGTTATTTTCCATTACAGCCAGAGGTCTAAAGTTAACCTCATCTGCAGACGTCCTCCGTGCCGCGTACCCAGCAGGGTTTGCTAATTCCTGCCTAGCGCACCTGGCCATGGCCGTTTCATGGAATTAACTGGCTTCCCCATAATGCTTTGCTCTGAAAATTGCCCGAGCGACAAAAAGCCTCAATTAATTTCTATCTAGCACACGAAGTAGCCTTTATTATCATTGCGGCCTGTCGATTTATCTTCCTCTATCAAGTGATTGTGTATGTTTTTTCCCCTCACGATGTGTCATGCTTGATGGGTAATCTTGTCCAGGCTCCAGTGAAGCAAGTCATGTCCCCAGCCTGGTGTGGTGACAGTGACAAACAGCATGTGACAGCTTGATAAACTTACAGGCGAGATGGCAGAAATACCAAGCAAAAATGATTTTCTAACTAATTGAACACTGTGGAAATTCTGATTAATGACACAAATCTCACTAAAAATCATTTTAATCAGCGTGATTATTTTTCATCTTCCTCCTTGGCTGGCCAAGCTTTTTAAGTGTCCATACAGTTTATAAATCTGAATTGCGTTAGGCCGTGTTTAACCTTAACATCATAACCACGGTATGCAGTTATGTGAAAAGTTCACTTTCCACTATTTACCGTTCCATTCTTAAAGCGGACTTGAACTCCCTCTCTGCTCTAAAAGATACGCAACAGCATAATAACCTTTAAAGAAAACCATTTCTTTGTTACAGCTGATACAAATGCTGCAATAGATCTGCAGTGTGTCTGCTTCCTGCTTTCATGGAATTGGACATAGAGTTAATATCCTTTGTTTACAAATTAGCTGCTTTGTGGGGGCTGCCAGCTGCCACAGCTGAGAGATCAAATTACAGTCATGATTAGTCACAGATGAGAGGGAAATAAGCTAAATTCTCTACTGGGTGCATTTCTCTGTTTTCCTTTTGTCTTGAGTAAGAGTTTAGGTCCACTTTAATACGTAACTGTGACCTTACCATTACCTAGTGTGGGGTCAACTCATTATCTTGCCTTTCATATGTCTCTGTGTTTAATTTTCTGTTTTCCCTCATATGTAAGTTGTACACATTGTACCACCCAACTATTCGTTCTCTGCTGCCCCATCTGGCCATTTAATTATTATTTACATGTTCAGCATCACAATCTCGTTATTACAGCTTGTATCTCATTGTCTGCAATATTCAGGCTTATTAAGGTGCCCATTAATTGTAAAAAAAAATTTCATCAGATATGATCTTTCAATATGATTTTTACAATCAAAAGTAATTGGAAGGTAATTATCGATTGTTCCAATGAATGGGTCGATTAGGGCATTTCCGCTCTTCTGATTCAATCCTAAAATCCAGCATTCGGATCCATTACATTTTCTGTTCCGATTGGCCATAGAAGCGTTTTACATTGATTTTTTTGACACACACTGTGCAGTTTTTGATTGCACAAATCGCGTCTTAAGGTCACATCTGGTGAAAATGTTGTACTGTTAATGGACACCTTAAAATTGAATGATGCGAGCAGCAATAATAACGTAATGTGAAATACGCTAACCTTTAAAATGCATTTATTGTAGTTGTGTCAGATCTGATTGACCACATATGTAGCAATGCCATAGTTCGTTTTTCTAGTCTTCCTCAAACATTTGATGAATTTAAATGAAAATTGAGCATCCTACTCATGATTTGTCTGAATCTCTCTGCGCATTGTTGTGTTGAAATTATATAAAATGGCTTTTATTTGAATTGCCGTTTTATGAGTGCACTTTATATTTTGTTGAGCAAACTCCCATGTGTCCTGTTATTTTTAACAGCTTAACATTTCTGTCATTTTTTATTCTGTTTTTGATAACAAAAAGGATTGCATTGCTTAAAGTGAAATAATTTATATTGTGTATATATATATATATATATATATATATATATATATATATATATATATATATATATATATATATATATATATATATATATATATATATATATATTGTGGTTTAGTCACTATTCAGTCGTGTCCGGCTCTTTGGGACCTCATGGACCACAGCACACAGGCCCCTTTATCCTCCACTGCCTCTCAAAGCTTGTCTAAGCTCATGTTTGTTGCTTCCATTATAATATATAGCCATCTCATTTTCTGCTGTCTCCTCCTCCTTTTGCACTTGATCTTTCCCAGCATCAGGGTCTTCACCATTGAGTCCAGGCTTCTCATTGAGTCTCCAAAGTGTTTCAGCTTCATCTTCAGCATTGTTCCTTCTAATTAACAGGGTTAATTTCTTTAAGGATTGACTGAGCCTTCCTTTTGGTCCAACTCTCACCACTATACATTACTATAGGAAAAAAACATGCTTTTTGAGTATACGAACCTTTGCTCACAAGGTGACATCTTTATTACACTGCCCAAGTTTGTCGTTGCTTTCCTTTCAAAGAGTAAACATCTTTTAAGTTCATTGCTGCATTCTCCTTCTGCAGTAATATTTGAACCCAAAGTCTGATACTTCCATTTCTCTGCCATCTTTATGCCTTGAGGGGATGGGTCTTAGTTTTTAATACTGAGCCTTTTTGGGGAGAAGTCCAGAAAGGCTGCTGTTGCGGCAGCTAAGCAGTATCAGCCTTTGGCAGTTTTACAAAGCCAGCCAGTTAGGTCATAATAAAACCATAATAAAGCAAAAATGATATAAATGCCTAGTATCAGAAAAGTGTGTGCCTTGCAAATTCTATTTTCCATGCAATATGTGTTAAAAAAAGTGAGCAACCCAGATCATTAAATAGCATTCATATAGTGTTCACCAAAGTGCAAGAGGCATTTCTACTCACATGTCTAAGGCCTGAGGCACACTGTAATCACTTTCTGAGGGCTTTTCTGACTATCAGCGCTGTCTGAGCGCTCTTTAAAAAAAAAACCCGCTCCCATTGACTTGCATGAAAATTATGGTAAAATCACTGCGATTTTGAGTTTTTTTTTTTTTTTTTTTTTTTAAAGTGGTTGAGGCGATTTTACCACGATTTTAATACAAGTCAATGGGAGTGTTTTTAAAAAAACCACTCAGGGCCCGTTTCCACTAGCGCGAATCCGCATGCAGACAACGCATGTGGATTCGCATAAGCAATACAAGTGGATGGGATTGTTTCCACTTGTCAGTTTTCATTTGCGTTTTTCTGTGCAGGATTTTTCTGCACTGTAGACCCTGCAGAATTCGCCTGCGTGTGGAATGCAGGCGAATCGCAGGCAATGTATTTAATAGGGAAATCGCATGCGTTTTTTGCATGCGGTTTTTGCCGCGATTTCGCATTGAAAGTAATGTAAATTGACACAGGGAGTGACATGATTAAAATCGATTATACCCTGCCTATGCGAAATCGCGGCAAAAACGCATGCGGAATCGCATCCGCATGCGATTTTGTTAGCGGTGATATGCGGCGATTCCACACCGCAATAGTGGAAACGGGCCCTCAGATAGTGCTGATGGTCATAAAGCATTTTCAGAGCTCTCTCCATTTTCCAGAAAGTTTGTGTGGTTTTTTGTTTGATGCGGCTGTAAGTCCAAAATATTGATTGTTTACATGTGCCATTTCTCTTCAGCAGAGTAAAATCTCCACCATGCAATATCACATATACCAGTGTGGGAACCCAGACAACGTCTGACGAACATGGCAGTAAATTTTGGGATGAACTGTTCCAAGTTGGCCTGCCTGATGACGTCCATGTCCAGTCCTTGTTTGAGCCTTCAGGTAGGGCTGAATAACTTCAGTTTAATGTTGGTCAAGTTTAATTTTAGTGTGTGTGTTGTGTTATATTCTTTGCTATCGATTTTTTGAACAAGGGCAAAGCAAAATATTTTTCCTATAGCACCCTGTCTGAATTCTCAGGCTCCATACACATGGTACAATTTTGGAGCCTGAACCTATCATTCGTGACCACCTTGGCGAAGAATCTAGTTTGCACCTGTATGCCCAGATTCAGCTCCTTCACCCTCAGGGATCCATCAAGTTTAATGATACTCAGGTGCCAGCTGTTAAAGTTGCTGCTGGGCAGAGATGAGCAGCATGTCTATATAATCATTGTTCCTAAACTGTCACCTAAAATGATCATGGCAGTTTTTTAACTTGTATACAAAGCTTTACTTTCTTCATTGGCAAATTGGAATCTAACTGCTGTAAGTAGCAAATGCTCTCTACAAACAGGCTGGTTTCCTTTGGGAATTATGCCCCCTGAGCTTGGTTGGGATTCCAGTACAGACATCAGCCTTTCCACCAGGAATATTTGTCAAACGAAGCAAAGAAAATGTGATTCTGGAATACTAATTAAATATGCACAGTGGGAGACATGGCAGCGCTTTCAAACAAAACTTATACCTGAATGATTTATCTGCATTGATGTGCAGAGCTCCAATAACTGGACTATATTACACAACTAGCACTCACTACAGGCAAAGGGGGGTGTTAGTTTCAGTGATAATGTGTGCACAAATTATGACCTAATAGACTTCCCCTCGGCGGTGACGTACCCCCTCGGGGAAGACCTAACACTAATCTAACGATAAAAACATAATAAACTTCGTGCTGCTTATCAAATAAATGGTATACACATTTCATAAAACAAACAGACAAAAAAGGGACAGCGCTCAAGGATGCACCTGAATTGCAAGCCTACAGAGGCAATGCAGAGCCCCTCTGGAACTAAATACATGCCTTGAATACAAAACAGATGCAAATTGTGCTAATTGTAATCTAATTTTTTTTTTATTTATTTTTTTGAAAGTGGATGTGAAGCAGTGAATGCAGATAGCCACAAGTATACTTACATTCAATTTGCACAGTGGGAGACATGGCAGCGCTTTCAAACAGAAGTTATACATGAATGATTTATCTGCATTGATGTGCAGAGCTCCAATAACTGGACTATATTACACAACTAGCACTCACTACAGGCAAAGGGGGGTGTTAGTTTCAGTGATATTGTGTGCACAAATTAGCACATCATTTGCAACTGTTTTGTATTCAAGGCATGTATTTAGTTCCAGAGGGGCTCTGCATTGCCTCTGTACGCTTGCAATTCAGGTGCATCCTTGAGCGCTGTCACTTTTTTGTATGTTTGTTTTATGAAATGTATACTAATTAAATAATTATGATTTCAGTAGTGGTATAATAAACTTTCAGGTCTTGTACTGTTCTGTGGAGCACTGAATTTATATAGATCTGACCCTTTCCTCCCCCAGTAGACTGAACAGCTCCTAATAAAATCCTTGGCTCCTTTTAGGGTATGTCATTCTTCAGATGCATAAATTCCACTCGAACCTGAATTTGCATACTGGTGTATCTGTTTTTACATGCACATTTGCATGCGCAATCACTTTTTTTTCCTATTGACATAATGTGAAAATGTGTAAAAAATTCAAGAATGCAAAAATGGCATGCAGCATCCAGAAAATTGTAGCAATGCTGTCCTCGCCCAGTGTGAATGAATTGAAGAGCTGTTAAGAGGCTCATGTGACCGTGCACCTACCCCCGAAGATCTTTGCAGGAGAACAGACTATGATGAGGCTTCAATGTACCTCCAGAGAAAACCTTACAAGCAAGTCCACAACTGTAGTTGCTTCGATTGTGAAGTTTTTACACTTTCGATTTTTGGAGCTTTCTATTTTGGAAGGGAAGGGTGCCCTGGAAAAACTTATGGCTAATATCTGATTCCAGAAAAGCTCTGATTGGTGGAATAGTATCAGTGGACAGTGAAGGGGCTTAGTGAATGTTCTGGCTTCTGATGTTGGATATGTACTCTGCAATTAAAGTCTTGATGTTTTCTGCCTCCCAGGTCACTGCTGGGCTCATCACCGCTGTGCTGAGTGGGCACCAGGCGTGCACCAGTCTGCAGATCGGGAGCTGCTCAACGTGGACAAAGCGGTTGTCTCAGGGAGCACAGAAGTGAGTATACTGTAGTATGTCTTCATATTCTATAGTGTTAAATCTATGTTGCCACGTAATACATTGTTTTTGGTGCTCTTAGGTTGGCAATGAGTGATGCAATGTGATTATACATTCTTCTGTCGCCAGGAGCGTTCTGCACCAGAACAGTACTGGGCTGACACAGAACACTCATGGCGATGGGAGCATGATGGGAGTGCGCGAGGCTGGACACAGACATGCATGCTAGAATGGGTTAAAGAGGAAGGCTGTGTAATGGAACTCAGAATAAGCGATTATGATCTTCATCCTCAGGAAGCCAATAGAGATCAGCTCTGCTACGGCATTACTATCCCTTATCCCATCCATCTCCACCCCGGAGTAGGCATGGCACCTTCTACCATCTCTGCCTTACTACTTCAGAGCTTCCTACTGTTCTTGACTGCCATTGTAGTAAAAGGGATTGCATTATACCTGTCGCTGCAGGTTTCTAACGTGTACCAGATTTCCTACCACCCCCCACCCCACCCCCGAAAACCTCCAATAAGAAATCCTTCTGGTCTGCCTTACTAACAGACTTTGCTGCTACACTGTTACTGTGGCTGCACTGAAAATGGTCCTATCACGGAGTCCTTCCCCATTCCCTGTCTAGAGCGGCCTGGCCAATACTAAGAGTAAGCCCAGCTTCAGCTGCACTTTGCTGTGCAAGACATATTCTTGTATTGAAAGTCAAAGATATGTTTGTGTTTTTGTGCAGAAAATGTGTATATTTGCATTGTTTGTTTTTTGAGAAGCTTTAGCAATACTGACACTGTTGACCACCAGTTTTCTAGACCCTGAAAACCGCTTTCTCCTGTGCTATTCTCTCACACAGTATGCCAGTGCCAGAGTTTCTAAGCTGTGGATATTTGATTCTCTGTTTTGTCTTGATTCCCTTCCTAAATATGTGTAGTCAGGATTTATGTAGCTTTGAATGTCTCCCTACCTTTTGGCAAGCTCCCAAAGTGTTGCCAGCTGCAGCAGAAAGGCCCACGTGTCGGTAAGCAGGTTATAAAAATGCATAGAACTCTCTGGAAACTAAGCCTGCTTCCCAAATCGTTAAGTGTGCTCAGTTTGCCAAGACAACTATTTACAGTGATTTAAACAGGTAGGAAAACAGATGAGCATTTTGTGAGCATTAGCAGAACAGCTGTTTTCAAAACTGAGTTTTGTTTCAAGAACATGGGCACCATATTGCTTTTATAATGCCTCCTATTTGTACAGATACAGGTAACTATATTAGAGTAATTTAATCTTGCAAGGTGCTTGCTCATGTACTAGGAGATGGGTGGGTATTGGGCAGAGACATTGCCGTGGGGAGAATATATTAAGATCACTATAGTACAATCCACAACTTGCACTTATTCAGCTTTTCTTGCTTCAATGAACTGCTAGCATAGCTGAGCTGTGACTGTGCTGTGTACACATAGTTCGCTTTGTCTGACAACAGGCTGGGTGTAGCGCATAAATACAGTCATTTGGTTGAAAACCGAGTACCCTGAAAGCGGACAAAACAGAGGTGTTGGTGGTAGGCAGTCCACACACGATGGATAAATTCCAAAACTCTTCCCACTTCAATCGCTATTGGAGGAGATGCCATGCAGTATAAAGACTCTGTGCGAAACCTTGCGGTGATTGAATTGTAATTTAAATGAAAAATGTTAAACAGCGGCTTTAAACTTTTTGAGCACACAGACAGAAAAACAAATAGGATGTGAACCAGCCTATACACTTGCATGTGCAAAAAGTGGAAATTGACTGAGTGTATCAGTTCATACTTAATTTGGGACAGCTTTGACCTCCTTTTTGACATCTCATTGGTTTATACTTGGGGTGTCAAAGTCAAACTAAATCACAACCTAGACTAAAGGCTCATACACACATCAGACCATAGTCTTTGGAAAATGAAAGGTCACAGACCAATTTTACCCCCTTCCATGTAGTATGAGAGCATACTCTACACAGTCTATTCTAACTCCCCATCAGACAGAAATCTTTGCAAGATGCTGCACACAAAGATGCTGTACACATTCAAAAGATCAGTATCTGCAAAAGATCAGTATCTGCAAAAGATCTGTTCCTGCAAAAGATCCGTTCCTGCAAAATGCATTCATAGTCTATGATATCTGCAGATCATCATATACACCTTGTTTAACAGACATTCATCTGCAGATCAGATCCACCAGGATGGGCTTTCAGATCTGCAGATGATTGTCTGATCTGCAGATTAATTTCAGTTAAACAAGGTGTGTATGCTGATCTGCAGATCTCATAGACTATGAATGCAATCTGCAGGAACGGATCTTTGGCAGGAACAGATCTTTTGCAGATACTGATCTTTTGTGTCTGTACAGCATCTGTGTGTGCAGCATCTTGCAAAGATTTTTTTTCTGATGGGGAGTTCAGCTCCATAGAAAAGACTGTGAAGGTATGGCTCTCATACTACATGAAGGGTGGTAAGATTGGTCTGTGATCTTTCATTTTCCAAAGACTATAGTCTGATGTGTGTATGAGCCTTAAGTCACGGGTCAAAATGTTTATTAAAGCGGTATTGTCACCATGAAAATCAAATTTCAACAGCAACTGGTCTGAGTGTAGATGCTAATCCTGCATTCAAAACTTGCAAAACGTTTTCTGCTGTTATGGTGTATAGTTATCACATACTTTAGGAGCACTGGCCCTAGTACCAAACAGTGCCAAAGAGTTGAATGCTGGGAGTTCTTTTTATCTATAATATATTCCTCCTCTTCCATTTATTTCCCTGCCTAGCTCCTTATCAGAAACACCCTCTGATTACTTGTTTACAAGCAAGGCTGAGGTGACTCAGTGATTGGATGTGTAAATAAAAAAGAGACAGTGCAGTTGTTAGTATACACCTCATTAGGAGTGTCTGAAGACTCTGGGAGGAGGGCAGCTAATGAATACACAATGAGCAAGAGAAGGGAGGGGGGAAACAAGAGTCAGGGAAGATATGATGTCAGCATTAGCTTGGCAAGACGGCCACTGCCTAGAATAGTATTTTCTGCTTTTCCTTTATAAAATTCACAGGAACCGTTACATGGATAGCCCAATACATCTGTTATGTAAGTAGACGTAGTATTTATCTACTTATATAGGTGTTTTATTTATAGGTTAGCATGGGTGTCGCTTGTTCTTAAAGACTTAACATATATTGAGCTGTCTCAAACTAAGTGGTGTAACAATAGCAAACATCGGGGGCCTGCTCCTCCCCCTTCTGTAGTGCAGAACAATGGAGCAGTTTAAAAGGATACTGTAGGGGGTCGGGGGAAAATGAGCTGAACTTACCCGGGGCTTCTAATGGTCACCCGCAGACATCCTGTGTTGGCGCAGCCACTCACCGATGCTCCGGCCCCGCCTCCAGTTCACTTCTGGAATTTCTGACTTTAAAGTCAGAAAACCACTGCGCCTGCACGCCCGTGTCCTCGCTCCCGCTGATGTCACCAGGAGTGTACTGTGCAGACACAGACCATAATGGGCCGGCGCTGTGCGCTCTTGATGACATCAGCGGGATCGAGGACACGGCAACGCAGGCGCAGTGGTTTTCAGACTTTAAAGTCTGAAATTCCAGAAGTGAACCGGAGGCGGGGCCGGAGCAGCGGTGAGTGGCTGCGCCAACGCAGGATGTCTGCCGGGGACCGTTAGAAGCCCCGGGTAAGTTCAACTAATTTTCCTCCGACCTCCCTACAGCCTGCCCCAGTTCTGCTTTGGCAGAAAGGATCAAGATAAATTGTGGCCCAAGGCAAGATGCTAGCCTTCACTTCCCCTAGTCTTTTTAATTGGGGGGGGGGGGGGGGGGGACTGGGTGTATCACCAGCCAGGGGGTTTGGATGACAAGAGAGGTCCCCATGGTAATTTTGCTGAGGCGTCCCATGAGTTGTTGCTGCACTCCACCTTAGACTGTTTCAACCAGAAACACTGTCACTGGTGTGCTCATCTGGTTGGGAAGGCAGTGTGCGGTTATTCTTTTACTGCTTACAATGATGCACATTTGAAGCTCTGGAAGGCTACATAAAATGGCAAGGAGGGCCACATTTGGGCCGCTGTCCTTGTTTGACACATGTGCTTTATATATATTCCATTTTTGAAGTATGCCTGTACTTCACGCTACATGTGACTACCTTCCACATGTTATAGTAGATGCTTGGCACTCATGTGAAGCAATAATAGAGGTGCTGGGCTGTAACTGCCGTCCGTCACATCAGATTGTACCATCATTTGCTTTGTGTTTGCAGAAAAGCTGTTTGATGAATGGGTCCCTGTGTAAAGGTCAGAGCAGGCGCAGTGCTCATTCATGTGAGAGACATAAAGGTTACAGGAGGCGAGAGCTAGGTGAAGCTGGAAGCAAAACCACCCAATCATATGCTTCACAGTTAGGCCGTCCTATTAGGTGCAGTCAGATTCTCACTTCATTTAGCTAGGCTGTGAAATGTCAGATGAAGCAAGGCACTGAGGCTAATCTAACAATCTCTCTCGTCTACTTAGCTTTCTAATTGGCATTCAGGCAGTTTGCTGGGGTTTTTTTTCCCCTCATTGCTTGGTAATGAGCATAGAAAGTACATGAAAAGTCAGAACCTCTTGTCACAGGGAGTGTCTCCAATGCAAAACACCTTGTGGACTTGAATACAATTTGTTGGAGATACATTTTAGACAAACATGGACATTAAAGAGACTCTGTCATGAACAACCAGTGGAACAGTTTTAGATTTCCAATTTTAAAGAGACTCCGTAACAAAAATTGCATCCTGTTTTTTATCATCCTACAAGTTCAAAAAGCTATTCTAATGTGTTCTGGCTTACTGCAGCACGTTCTACTATCACCATCTCTGTAATAAATCAACTTATCTCTCTCTTGTCAGACTTGTCAGACTGTGTCTGGAAGGCTGCCAAGTTCTTCAGTGTTGTGGTTCTGCTATGAACTCCCTCTTCCAGGCCCCTCTCTGCACACTGCCTGTGTGTTATTTAGGATTAGAGCAGCTTCTCTCTTCTCTCTTATCTTTTACAAGCTGGATAAATCGTCCTCTGAGCTGGCTGGGCTTTCACATACTGAAGAATTACAGACAAGGGCAAAGCTGTTTGCAGGAAGAAACAAGCAGCCTGAAACTTCAGTGCATGAGAACTGGGAAAGAAACACACAAATAATCTCTTGAGATTCAAAAGGAAGGCTGTATACAGCCTGCTTGTGTATGAATGTATTTATTTATGTGTGGACATACTGTACATCAACCTACTTCCTGTTTTGGTGGCCATTTTGTTTGTTTATAAACAAACTTTTTAAAACTGTTTTTAACCAATTTTAATGCGGCGAGGAGCGGCGAAATTGTGTCAGAGGGTAATAGGAGATGTCCCCTAACGCACTGGTATGTTTACTTTTGTGCGATTTTAACAATACAGATTCTCTTTAAAGAGGAACTATAGTGAATAAACATACTGAATAAAATTTCCTATTTTTTTTTTTTAACGATACTGTATATTCCGGCATATAAGACGACTTTTTAACCCCTGAAAATCTTCTGCAAAGCGGGGGTCGTCTTATACGCCGGGTGTCACGCGCGGGGTGTTAGTATTTAATTACGTTCCGGGTGCAGCAGACTTTGCAGAAAAGTCCTCTCGTGTCCTATTTCCCCCTGTCCTCTACTATCCCCTGTATCATCCATGCCCGTGTCCCTTGTGTTTGGAAAATCCGTTTCATGGGTAGCAGGGCAGCTTCCTGGTTCCAGGTCACCTGACTGGTGACGTGTGTGTAGGAGTAGGGACACACTGAATTGTGGAGTGCACACGTCCGCAGTCAAGTGACCCAGAACCAGGAAACTGCCCTGCTACCCATGCGAGCGGCTGCTCGCAAGATGCTATCGGGATTGCAGCTTTGCATTGAAACGGATTTTCCAAACACAAGGGACATGGACATGGATGACGCAGGGTACAGTAGAGGTCATAGGGTGACCCAGGACACGAGAGGACCTTTCTGCCAAGGTTGCTGCACCCAGTACGTGATTTAATGCTCTGCTTGGCACAAATACGGACACCCCGCGCCTGACACCCAGTCCTGAAAACGCACCCAGTAATGCCAGTACTATGTTATTATCATTTTTGATGTGAGGTGCAGAGGGTGTATACAGGGGTGGATCAGGAGGATGGAGGAGGCCTGTTTTGAAGAGTGGTAGTCTTATACGGCGAGAATATCTCAAACTCTGTAATTTTAACTAGAAAACTTGGGGGGTCGTCATCTTATAGGCCGGAATATACGGTACTCATTTATACATGATTTGGTTAGTGTTTGCCCATTGTAAAGTTTTTCTTCTCCCTGATTTACATTCTGCAATTTATCACATGGGATTTTAGTCCTGTCAGGTGCAGCTCTACAGAATGTTAATTTAATGAGCATTCCAAAGCCAGTACAATGTATACCTGGTCTCCCAGAATGCTCTGTTGGGAGAATTCCTAGGCTAATCGTCACTGGGAGGGAGGTGTATATGTATAGGGAGTGTTTCTGATGCAACCAGGAACATTTCTGTAAAAAAGTGGGTATCCTGAAGAATTTGCTGCTTTCCCCTATATGGGGCTTTAACTACTGCGTTCAGTGTGGTGGGTTCTGACGCAGTAACTTACAGTATGATGGGCATAAACCCGGCAACACGCGTGCTTACAGTGGAAGTGAAGCATACCTTCATTGCAGTATACTGTATGTATGCATCACTGTTTACTCGCAATGCAGCTGTGTGGTGCAACTTTTTAGCCATGTTGCACTGATATGAACACAGTGCAATGTAATCATTGTGTAAGGGCCCTAAAAGTCATCCCCTACAGCTCATCACCATCGAACCTCTTCCCCGACCCCACCAACGTCATATGATTATTACCAGCCACCATTTGGCGACTCCCTTATTACTGCAGAGGTCAGGGAGGTGGTACCTAAAAAGGCCTGGCAGTGACATACATTCCCCTGTGTGATGTGACTGATGATGTCATCATGCAGAGGACGCTGGGAATGTTTGTTTTTTTTAAAGTGAGAGAAAAAAAGATGCACAGTTCAGTGCCACTTTTAATTGTATCTAGAGATTTTTTGTTACATGGTCAGTTAATGCCAGAGCCTCACAATGTTTGTTAAAGTGGACCTAAACTCTTGCACAGGTCACAAGGAAAACTGAGAAATACATTCTGTTTGTTTTTAGAGAGAAGAGCCTTTCTAAATCTCCCTCATCTGTGACTAAGCACAATCTGTAATTTGATCTTTCGGCTGTGTCAGCTCAGGAATCTCCTCTGCCTTAGCAGAGCAGCTAATTTGTAAACACAGGTTGTTAACCCTTTGTCTGCTTCCATGAAAGCAGGAAGCAGACACACTGCATATATATTGCAGGACTCCTGTAATCTGTAACAAAAATGTTTTTATGTTATAAGGTTATTATGCTGTTGCTTATCTTTTAGAGCAGAGAGGAAGTTCTGAGTTCAGGTTCCGCTTTAAAAATGTGGTTTTTTTTTCTTTGTTACTCTGGGTACTTATTGCTGCTTGCTATTTACACCCGATTTCTATGCAGGTTTCGTGCTGAAAATGATTATTAGTTTAACGTGCAGAAGAAGCAAATGCAAAATTAAAAAGCAGATGGCAAAGAATTATTATGTCTCTCAATACTGGCTGAGCAGATTATGCATAATTGTAAAAATGTCATCACACTTTGTAAACATGAAGGCAAAGTGAGTTTGCCGGGCCGCACATCTGTTTTGGGACATTGTTAAATGGTTAGAAAAATCAATGCTGATCTGAGCTAAGCATATTAATCTGGGGGATCTAATTAACTTAACAGTTATGGCTCCTGGTAGATACATGATCATGCGTCATAAAAGACCTGACAAGGATTTGGCAGGTGAAGCCGCGCCAGCGCTGGAGCCTCCGAGCTGTAAACTTTTTTTATTTTAAGGTGGTTTGACAGCTGTAAAGCTCCAATAATGCTAATGTTGTACTGCTATGTTGCATTATTAATCCGGCAGAGCTCTTTGTGCTTGCCAGTGGTTTTCAGACCTGTAGGAACTGCTCGGCTAATGAAGTTACATTTATTTTCTATCGCCCAGTTGTTTAAAAAGGACACACCAACTGAGTCTGCTAATAAAAATTGGCTAAATAATGGTTTGCTTTGCCCCCCCTCTCCAAAATGTAATTTGGTTGTGTTTAGAATATCTTTTGTACGTAGTGTTATAGTCTGTAAAAAGTTTGCATGGTACAAGATAGTAGCTGCCGTGATACATAGACAGTCGAAGCGAGTGGTTATGGTGCTCTGAGCAGAGTGCTGAAACTAGCAGGGCTGTGGAGTCGGTCCAAAAATCCACCGACTCCGACTCCTCAGTTTAGGATTCCACCGACTCCGACTCCTCGACTCCGACTCCTCTAATTTGCATATTACAATTTTGTTGATTAAAGGTATGTAACATGAAATTCGTCTCTTAACTGCCAACGCTTAGGAATTTTACAAGACAACTGAAATGAGAAGGATATGGAGACTGCCATATTTATTCCCTTTAGTCATAGACTAAAACTAGTCCTTGGTAAGAGTACTTGTAAAAGGTACAGGCCAGAACAAAGAACATCTATCAGGCCCTAGGCAATGTAAGTGTGGGTACATGTAAGAATGATGTGCAGGTGCTCTGCAGGGGAATGAGGAGATTCTTCCTCTATTACACATTCTTCATGCACAATCTGAACAAGGTTTATGGGTGACAAACAACCCCTCTGTGTTCAATGTGCACAGCATTCTCAGTGGATTTCCTGCAGCTCTGTGGGGAGTGCATATGTAGAGTATAGTACTACTGTGTAACAAAGTAAACCTGAGACTGATGAAATTAAAGTTTTATACAGACCTGGGGCTTTCTCCAGCCGCCTTCAGGATAATCAGTCCCTCGTTGTCCTCCTCCACCACCTGGATCTTCTGCTATGAGTCCAGGTACTTGAGCCAGTCGGGCGTAGTGCGCATGCACACACTCCGCCGCCAGGAGCATACTACACCTGTGCAGCACTATTGCGCAGGTGCAGAATGTTCCTGGCTGTGGGAGCGGCATGCGGCCGGACAGCGCTGACTGGCTGAATTACCAGGACTCATAGCAGAAGATCCGGGTGGTGGAGGACAGCGAGGGACTGATTAGCCTGAAGGGGGCTGGAGGAAGCCCCAGGTATGTATAAAACTTTACTTTTCATCCGTCTCAGGTACCCTTTAATTTGTAGTCACCAAACCAAATTTTAACATATCAAATTATTTGATTTCATCAGCAAAGGGAGTGCATACATTTGCATAAATCAGCATCAGTGCAGAATTATTTCCATCTCATTGACCATCTCTATTAGTGACACAGCTACACATCAGGCTTTATTCTTACAGCATAGATGTTATTTAGTATATATAAGAGATTCCTGTGTACACATCATATATACAGTCACAATCAGATATGTATATCTGACCTTAAAAATACGGGGACTGCTTGATTGAAGCAGCACAAGTAACTAATTTTGATTGGTTTATTTCATTTTTGTGGACTAAGCACAGCTATTACTGTATATATACTGTATATATACATTATTTTTAATGACTATTATCTGAGAAATAGAACATTTTATCATATTTTCTATTTTAATTACAGTTACAAATTCATTAGGAGTCGGAGTCGGTGCATTTTTTCCCGACTCCGACTCCGACTCCAGGCACCCAAAATTGCCCGACTCCACGACTCCGACTCCGACTCCACAGCCCTGGAAACTAGGTGCCCCATAGCAGTAATGTTATACTGTGCAGAGTGCGTAAAGGTTATTAAAGGCTTAATGACTCAAAGGGGGAATAGTAATTTACGCTGCCAGAGATTTTAGTGGCAGCAGGGTGAGCCATCATTTGGTTCCCCCTGCACCCAGCTCACCAGCAGGGTAGATGTACTTACAGGAGACAGTACCTACCCTCTGCAGCTCTAGTCTGGATATGGCCATGTGAATTATAAAAATGTTAAATACTCATCACCCAATGGACAAAGATGGATCCAGCAACATCCCCCTGATGATGAGTGTGCCATGATCCTTCTTCCAGGCAGCAGGTACACATGATGGGCACAAATGGGAAGTCAAACGATCGTGGTACTTAGCGCGGAGTCGGCGGGAATCTTAAAGAAACAATGTGTTGTGACAGTCATCAGCGTGCGTCCCTAAATTTCATTTGTGTGTTTGCACACCTGTACCACAGTCGTAAGATTGCAGAAATGATCGCTCTTAGCTCAAAACAAATCACTGGTCATCGAGAAAATTGTGTAGTGTGTATAGGCCTTTAGATATGTAGGACATGGCAGCACATTTTTGTTCTAGAAGTGTCCCACTATGGGAACTGCAGTAGAAGAATTAGAGGTTGGTTACTAGCAGAATTGGCCATTGAGATGCTATTTTTTGGGGCTTGAATGCAAATTTTATGCACATTGTGCCTAGGTTAGAATTGGGCCAGTCAGAATCAGCAGGAAGTTAATTTCACTACCCCAATTCCAAGTTGCATACAACGTGCATTTAATTCACATGTAGACCAGAAAAGGTAGCATCTCAGACTATGTTTCATTGTTAATCATTCAGCATGAAAGACCAGTAATATTATCAGTTGCTTTGTGGCACACTAGTACCAGATTTTTAAATTACCATATTTTTTGGACCATTAAATGCTCGAAATAATACAATTCGGACCGGATTCTGACATCCACCCAGGCCCCTATAAGTACGGTAGATACTGTACAAACCTGCAGCGGTCCTCCTCTGTCTACATGTCGTCCTGTGTCCTCCTCTGTCCCCCATGTGTCCTTCTGTGTCCCCCTCTGTCTTCTAGCTCCACGCTGTGTCCCCAGCACAGCTTCATTGGGCTATGGGGAAGAAGTACGAAAACTTGAACTGCTGTGTTTTTACTGGAGCCAATGGTCTTGCGGGCGGGGCTATTGCTGTCATTGAGGCCAATCAGTGCACTCGCTTAGTAGCAGTGACCCATCAGGTATCAGTGGGCTTAGTTCCTTCAGCAACCCATGGACACCTGAAGCCGTGTTGGAGATACAACACGGCATGGAGCAGAGAGGTAGAGGATGATGCAGAGGGACACCAGAAAGACACTTAATGTACAAAAAGGACATAGAAGAGTTACAAAGGGGACACAAGGCGACATAATAAATGGGGGGAGATGATCCACAAGATGCCCCTGTAATTCGTGTTAGAGACAGTGGATCAGCATGACATTGCAATTTGCAATTTGTATTGTTTTGAAGTAAATACGCGTCTGCCTCCATATGTCTCTTGCCTCAGGTTCCCTTTAAAGAGAATCTGTATGGTTAAAATCGCACAAAAGTAAACATACCAGTGCGTTAGGGGACATCTCTTATTACCCTCTGTCACAATTTTGCCGCTCCTCGCCGCATTAAAAGTGGTTAAAAACAGTTTTTAAAAGTTTGTTTATAAACAAACAAAATGGCCACCAAAACAGGAAGTAGGTTGATGTACAGTATGTCCACACATAGAAAATACATCCATACACAAGCAGGCTGTATACACCCTTCCTTTTGAATCTCAAGAGATAATTTGTGTGTTTCTTTCCCCCTGCATCTCTCATGCACTGAAGTTTCAGGCTGCTCTTTTCTTCCTGCAAACAGCTTTGCCCTTGTCTGTAATTCCTCAGTATGTGAAAGCCCAGCCAGCTCAGAGGACGATTTATCCAGCTTGTAAGAGAGAAGAGAGAAGCTGCCCTAATCTAAATAATACACAGGCAGTGTGCATAGAGGGGCCTGGAAGGGGGAGTTCATAGCAGAACCACAACACTGAAGAACTTGGCAGCCTTCCAGACACAGGCTGACAAGTCTGACAGGGGAAAGATACATTGATTTATTACAGAGACTGTGATAGCAGAAAGTGCTGCAGTAAGCCAGAACACATTAGAATAGCTTTTGGAACTTGTAGGATGATAAAAAACAGGATGCAATTTTTGTTACGGAGTCTCTTTAAGGTGTGCACACACGCACGATTAGTCACCTGCAGAGGTTAGGACTCAATCCCTCGAACGACAGTTTGCCGCCAAGTTTTTCTCATAAAATATTTTCTACTGGCTTTTGGTTTCCATATTAATTTGTCCAGTCCTGAGTTATGTTTTGGTAGGGAAACAAACCACAGCCAAAGCCTGGAAAATGTCAATGTGGCCTAGTGCACACCAGAGCGGTTCGGCAGCGTTTTTCGATCCGCTTGCGGATGTGGAAACACTTGGATAATGTATTTCAATGGGCTGGTGCACACCAGAGCGGGAGGCGTTTTGCAGAAACGCAAACTCCCGGGCTGCTGCAGATTTTGGATTGCGGAGGCGGTTTTGCCTCCAATGTAAAGAATAGAAAAAACGCAAACCGCTCTGAAAAAGGCAGTTCAGAGTGGTTTTGCAGGCGTTTTTGTTACAGAAGCTGTTTATTAACAGCTTTACTGTAACAATATGGCTGGTTTCACACCAGGACGTTGCGTTTTAGGGGACGTTAAGGTCGCATAACGTGCCCCTAACGCAACGCCTGGTGCTCTCTGATGTGGACGTCAGAGTGAGCCGCGTTGTGCAGCTCACTCTGGCGTCCGTGATGCCTTGTTGCGCACTCTTGGACGCATGCGGCATCACGTGGTCCCGCCCGGCCAATCACTGCACAGAGCGGCCGCTCCAGGAAGTAAACACTGCATGTCACTGAGTGCAGTGAATATTAATTAGCCATGTGCCTGGCCGCTCTCTGCTCCTCCCCAACTTTACTGAGCATGTGCAAGCAGTCTAACGCGGCCCTGCCGCGTGTAAAGTATTGCATGCAGTACGTTGCCTTATGGCGCAGCGTTACAATGTAACGCAACGTGGGCGCTGTGAACAGCCCATTGATTTTTCATTGCGGTGCGGTGGGGTGCGTTACAGGCTGCTCTAACGTGCGCCTGTAACGTCCCACTGTGAAACCAGCCTTAATGAAATCTACTACACCAAAAATGCTTCCCAAAACCGCAAAATGCTAGCTGAAACGCTACAGAAAAATAAGAAAAAGCGTTTCAAAATATGCTAGCATTTTGAGGATCTGCTAGCGGGTTTTGGTGTGCACTGGGCCTGTGAGTGCTTTGAGCTTAGATCCAGCCTGATAGACGTCCTCATTAACAAAACTCTTCCAGTCATCCTGATGGTCACCCCTGCCAAGTTTCAAAAGCACCGCAACCTCCATTTATTTATTTATTTTTACTAATAAATATTCTGTTTACCTTTTTTTTTTTGTTTAGCTATGTAAGGTGATCCTGGGGAAAGTTCAGCTCCACTTTTATATTTCTTTTTTTTTTTTTTGTTTTGTTTTGTTTTATAGAAAATGTTCAAAAATACAGTTTGATTGTTGGGGATTACCAGTACAATTTATCCCATAAATAGATTCAGCAGCGCTGGTCAATAAGAAAACTATCTTCATACTGTGAGATTAGTCCTACCAATGGTATGCTTCGGTAACAAAAAGAGAAATGGAGGCTTACCAGCACATACGGTAACCCACATTAGAAGGCCGTTACATTAGCGTGTTCCGCCAGTTGGGTGCAATCTCCATAGCAATCAGACCCTGTGAGCAAACTTCCGAGGGCGATCCCCACAATCATCAACCTTCAGGAACAGACTCGCACCAAACGAAGGGGCTTGATATTGCTTTTTTTCCCTTTTCTTTTTACGATACTTTGATTTTGGTTGTAGTTTGTGTTGGCAAGCTTGTATAAAAGCCCGGGGTCCTGATGCTATAAGAAATTTTTTTTTTGTTTTGTCTGTTTCCCCTTCAATCAACCAATCATATTCCTGAACACATCGTTATTTATTCTTTTGAGCGTCAGGCCCAAGGTGAGATGACTCATGAGAAAAGTTTAATTCATGGGGGCCATTGGTGCTTCATAAGTGAATATAAATAACTTTCCAAGTGAATATAAATGACTTTCCTCCTTTGATACTTTATTCAGTCTTTGCTAACAGAAAAAGTTGTATTTTTGAAATGCCTCATTAATGCAATGTGTGTGTTTGTTGTTTCAGAGATGTGCGTACTGTAAGCACCTTGGCGCTACAATCAAATGCTGTGAAGAGACATGTTCGCAGACCTACCATTACCCCTGCGCTGCTGGATCTGGCGCCTTTCAGGATCTCGCCTGCTTTTCTCTTCTCTGTCCAGAGCACATCGATCAGGCTGTTGAGCGCTGTAAGTTTTGAAAGGCTTTGGAAATCTTCTGAACTTTGAAAACGCAGCTCAGTTGCTTTGGGATACCTTTGCTAACATGCACTTTTCATTTTTGAGGGTTTAAACATTTTTTGATCTTTCCTTGCATCAGGAGTCTATTGTCTTTCCACTCTCCCTTTCCCATTGCAGACATGCCTGTAAATATGCACAAGTCAAATGTTTTGCATGTGTTTTTTCATACGTTTCAAGAATTGTTCAGATATATCCACATATTTTTGAAGTTGGCTACTGAATTAACCTTACCTTTTCTGTTTTTTTTTCTCGCTACTACAGTTAAAGGTGAAGCGAACTGTGCATTGTGTGACAGCTCTGGAGAACTCCTGGACCAGCTCTTTTGCACAACTTGTGGTCAGCATTATCATGGAATGTGTTTGGACATAGTGGTGACCCCTTTGAAACGTGCCGGTTGGCAGTGCCCAGACTGTAAAGTTTGCCAGAACTGCAAGTAAGTCACAAAGCAGTTATATCTAAGCATTTAGAGATACACAGCATCAGAGCTTCTCATTTGATTTTTTTTTTAATTTACTTCCATATCTGACTCCGCCATCAGAAAAGTGTAGGGTAAACCATGATCCTACATAGTCAGCTCTAAAGTATAATAAGAACAGTTATCCTATACAGTATGATGATTAGCTGAGTTCTCAGGTAGTCGTAAGGCCTTTAAAATCAACATAGCCTGAGTAGTTTCCTCACCATGTTCTTTAGGAATGAAAGTGTGGGGTCTGCTTTACATGGAGCAATGGCTATATATTACTGAAATGTCACAGAATGCTTTCTTTTTGTTGTAGAAAGAATGCTCTTTGATGTGCTCAACATTGGTCGGCATGGTGTCCAAGCGGTCCTCTTTCACTAAAGGACACCATCGCTGGTCAGCTCTGAAGTCACAGACAGCATTTTACAATTCTGACAATCTTTGGGCTTACAAAATACTTATTTTCAAAGTTCCAGTTCTCCGTCTTAACATTGAGAACAAAAGTACCTAAAGTACAAATATAAAATAACATGTTTTTGTTTAAAGCAAACCTGTAGAAATGTAGATACTTCTCGGGAGGGGGAAGCCTCTGGGTCCTCTAGAGGCTCCCTCCATCCTCCTCCACAATGCTGTTCCAGCGCTGAGACCCCCAAAGATTGTGAACGCACTTCGCCTGCGTAGTAGCACGGACCTACTCAGGCTTCTGTGGAGGGAGGTGAACCTGATCGGCTCTGCGTTACTGTGCAGGTGCAGATGGCATGCGCAGTAGCATGGACCCAGTCGGGCTCTGCTTTTCAGCTGAAGTTTGATCAAGCCCGTGCTACTGCACATGCGTGAGCTGTCGACAAGACCTTGTCGATAGTTTTGTGGAGGGGAAAGTGCTGGAACGGGCAGTGGAGGAGGATGGGGAAGCATCTGAAGGACCCTGAAGCTTCCCTCTCCCGAGGTGAGTACAGGAGATTTTATACATGACTGCAAAAAAACTGAAAATGAGTTTTCCAAGCTACCATTTTGACTTCATGCTATCACTTTAATTGCCACATTGTACTAACCTGTAGCAGTTAGTTCATCAGAGCAACTGAAGTCAAATAATTAGAGATTAGCTTGTGATAATATTTATAATAAGATCAGTGAAATAGGAAGTTTTGATGGTTGCTTTGGGTTATGACAGTTGATAGTTTGCCTGCTTGACTTGCTCCTTTCTTCAATTGTTGCTTTGTATTGTAGACACTCTGGAGATGACAACAAGATGCTTGTGTGCGATACCTGTGATAAAGGTTACCATACGTTTTGTATGCAGCCGGTTATGGATTCAGTACCAACAAATGGTTGGAAGTGTAAGGTGAGTGTCTCTTCTTGCTCAAAATCTCAGGACAAATAAACTTTGTCTTCTAAGGCAACGTGTGAGGTATACCTGTGTGTTGTAAAGACTCATTCACATGTACCAGGATGTTTCCCCGCAGGAATCATCACTCGATCCCTCGGGTGACCATTCCAGGCTGAGTTCTGTACAGATGTATCCCTAATCTCTGCCCCAGAGCAAGAACATCTTAAAGGAAACCTGAGATGGCAGATAATAAAAAAGTGATACATACCTGGGGCTTCCTCCAGCCCCATTTTGGCTAATTGTGCCCTCGCCGTCCTCTGCAATCCCTCCCGCTAACTGTAGTAGTTGGCGAGTACTGCTCATGCGCGGCCTGGCCGCTCTCCCGGTGCTGTTTTGCTCCTGCACAGTACTACTGTGCAGTTGCAGAACTTTCCCGGCTACAGGAGAGTGCCCGGCCGGATTGTGAATGCGCCGACTGACCAGATTAGCCTGAATTGGGCTGGAGGAAGCTCCAGGTATGTATAATTTTCTTAATATCTGCCATCTCTGGCACACTTTAAGGTAGCCATACACACATCAATATCCCTACAATTTGTTAAAATGACAGACCCTTGAGAGAGAGATAGAGTTTGTCCACACAAAGCACATGGATTCTTATTAGATTTTATCTGAAAATCGATTGAACTGCAAAGCTGCACTGTTCAATGAAGCGCTATGGCCCATTGACTGCCCACTGCTCCTGCCCCACTGCTGATCGACCTCAATTTTCCATCCTGTAAAATTGATTCTTGTAAACAATCTTGGGCCACAACCAGAATTCAATCATTAAGGCATACTGGTGCAATAGATTCCTGGCATTCGGCTGGGAATCCAACGTGAAAATAAAAGTATGTATGGCCTACTTCCGGAGCTCTTCCACACTTGCCATACCAATGCACGTACCGGCGGAAGTCAGTCTCAGCATGAATCGGCTCACACCACAATGTAACCCGATGAAAAATCATGTGATAAAGTATTCAGTTGGGTTGGAAGTGTAAGTTAAGAATGTTATTAATATTTAATTATGTGCATGTATGTGTAATTTTACTTTTTGGCTACTAGATGGCACTGCAAACACTCTCCTGTTTTATAGGAAGTGTTCATTTTTATTTTAATTTTTTACATTTTACTGCTTGACTGTTTCCTGTTTTATGAATGAACATGGCCCCTGATCATGTCCATTCATTTCAGGCATTGCGGTTGGGTAGAGGAGCGTTTGCTCCTCTACCCCAAACATGGATTGCAGTGTCCCGACAGGTAATGTAAATCTGATCAGAGGGCGATTGAAACCCCTATACACAGCACACAGATCTTCAGTAGATTTCACCATAAAATCTATTGAATCGCAGTGTTGCACTGTTCAATACAGTACAATGGCATGGGCCATTGATCTCCTGCTCTTCCTCTGCCATGACTGAACGACCAAAAATTTCCATCTCATTCAATCGAGATTAGGATCAATGTGGCTCATAGCTCTGTAGATCTGCTATAGAAAATCAAAGCCTGTATGGCCTGCTAAATTAGATGTGGGATTCCTTATAAAATTAGATATGTACCTGTGTATTTGTTTTAGACTTGCAGCGTATTTTGTGGTGAAAGGTGGTGTTCTCCTTTCTCTCATACCCGTCTTCTACACATTTTAAATATGCTCTAAATTGGTCATTGCTTCTATTTCTTTTAAACCTGCTAATGATAATCTCTTGTTTGTAGAACTGCAGAATATGTGTGGAATGTGGTACACGGACCAGTCGCCAGTGGCACCTGAACTGTTTGTTATGTGACAACTGTTTTCTGCAGCAAATTAGCATACCGTGCCCGCTTTGCGACAAGCCTCTCCAGCCAGATATGCAGAAGGACATGCTGCATTGTCAGTTGTGCAAAAGGTAATATTTGCTCTGTGCTAAATCGTTAGAACATTGCATAGCATTGTCCTCCAAGCTTCTCAAGTGTCTTATCAACTATAAGGAAGGACAGATAACCATTAAAGGACTTCCGAGGCCAAATGTTTAAAAAAAATTAAAAAAAGTTATGTACCTGTATAACTTTGGAGGACACGGAGGACGCCGTCCGCGCCCTCCGTGCCGTTCTGCCGGGTCCCCGCCGCTCATAGCCCCCCCGGACGTCTCCCGGCCCCACGGCCAGGGTCGGGCTCTCCTGCCTGTATAAAGATGGCCGCCGGCCCTGGCCGCGGCTGCGCACTCCGCATAGCCGCTAGTGCGGCTGCGCAGCTCTAGGGCCAGCCCCCCGATCCACGCTACAGGAAACAGCCTGTTGCGTGGATCGGGGGGCTGGCCATGGAGCTGCGCAGCCGCACTAGAGGCTATGCGGAGTGCGCAGCCGCGGCCAGGGCCGGCGGCTATCTTTATACAGGCAGGAGAGCCCGACCCTGGCCGTGGGGTCGGGAGCCGTCCGGGGGGGCTATGAGCGGCGGGGACCCGGCGGAACGGCACGGAGGGCGCGGACGGCGTCCTCCGTGTCCTCCAAAGTTATACAGGTACATAACTTTTTTTTTTTCTTAAACATTTGGCCTCGGAAGTCCTTTAAGAAGTTGAAGGGGAATAAATGCACTGGGTCAATTTTGGCTCTACCATGGGTACTGCCTTGTGCAACTCAAGGATCCACAACTTAAAGAGAAACTTCAGTGAAAATAATGAAATAAAAAAGTGCTTCATTTTTACAATAATTATGTATAAATGATTGTTAGTGTTTGCCTATTGTAAAATCTTTCCTCCCCCTGATTTACATTATGCCATTTATCACATGGTGACATATTTACAGCTGGCAGGTGATGTCAGTGGAAGGAGATGCTGCTTGCTTTTTTTGGCAAACAGCGGTTATTTCCCACAATGCAACACGGCTCCCACAGTGTGATGTCAGAACCATGATCCTGACATCAAACTGTGGGAGGAGTTTCACCACAATATCAGTCATACAGCACCCCCTGATGGTCTGTTTGTGAAAAGGAATAGATTTCTCATGTAAAAGGGGGTATATCAGCTACTGATTGGGATAAAGTTCAATTCTTGGTCGGAGTTTCTCTTTAAGGTTTCTTTTTAACTCCTTCACTCACAAGCTATTTACAGTTTAATAAGCTCAGAAGTTTTTCAGGCATATTTGGAAGGAGCGTATTAGAGACAACTGTGCTTTGATTCATAGTCAGTATGGCCTACCTATGTATTTATTAGAGGACAGATGGGATGTTATTTTGATACTATGGGCCTGATGCACTACACTGCGGTAAAGTTATGTGTCTTTCACCGCGTGTTCTCATAGCAACGCGCGCATTAACCTGTAACGCCTGCAGTGCTAAAGCGTAACGTGCAGTGTTCCCCTGGCGTTAGTAACGGAAAAAATTGCAGTGCCCTGTGCATAGCAACTTTACCGCAGTGTGTCAGCGCACAGAATATGTTGGCGCTTTATACGTCAATAATAAATACCTTTATTTAGTTCATGTTATTCTCCTTGGGGATATTTCACACCTTATCAGTAAAATGCCTTTTAAGCCACCAGCAAGCAAGAAATATTCAGAATATTTTGACAGTTTGTTTCCCTTACTTTCTGGTACTCTTTCAATTGTAAATTGCTGAAAAGTTACTTGAAGATGAAAAAGGAGAAAAAGTGAATTGAATAAGGGCCTATTTTAATTTAACAACAGATAAAGGATAAAACAATTACCAGAATTATGAAAAATGCAACACTTTTTTCTTAATTTTGGGTAGAAAAAAACATTTGAAGTGAGATCTGTTGTGACTTTTCTGTCTTTTTCCCCACAAAATGCCCTTTTCTATTGGTATGGAATGCTACAGCTTCTATTGGTATGGAATGCTACAGTGCCAAATGTGTGGATTTTTGATTATGTTTTGGATTGCATACTCTAGAATAATTAGCACCATTTTAGGAAGGAGACAGCTGTTGTTATGCCATCAGGGAAAAAAAAAGCTGTGTAAGGCAACAATTTGACACCTACATTTTGGGTGGGCCCTCTGTATGCAGAGCTAACGCTGGAGCGCACAATGTACAGCTACCTCTGCTGGCTCAGGTTTACATTTTTGTGTGTCCCCAGCAACACCTGAACAGGCCACTAGAGCTGCGGGCTCACTTTAGTCACATGACATTGAGCTTGGAGCTCTAGTGGCCTCTTCAGAAGCTGCTGGGAACTCCATTACAAATCATTAGATATGGTCAGTGATATATAAATAAAAATCTGGCTTGCATGCACATTTGTGAAATATATGCAGCTTGGAGCTGGGCCAGTTAAATGTACATCCTGCCAATTTTCAATGAACCCATTCCAAACTGTATTGTTTGTATGAATAATTAACATTTCATTGATCATCTCTACAAATCATGGTGACAGATATACGCTGTTGGGAAGTGGATTTTCATCCCAAGAAAATGTTTTGGAATCCAACTTTGTACATACAGTATATATTTTTTTAAACCAGTTTCTAACTACATTTTTTGTTTTTAGGTTTATGGTAAGCAGTGGGAAAGTTATAGACCCGTCGGTCCTTCTGTAGGGTTGCTTGTAATTGAAAATTCGAGTAGCACTTCTTGCCAGCGGGAAGGGGGGGGGGGGCGCGGCACTAACTTACTCATGACGCCGCCTATAGTCCATGTGCTCCACTTGCGTTCCGCATCACTCCCATGCTTCCTCCTTCATCCTGGAAGAAGAAATAAGAGAGACGTGGAGCAAATTGGCTAGAGGCGGAAGCATTGTTAGGTTAACCCCCCTCCCCCTGCTGTGGGCAGGAAGTGCTACTTGTCATTTCAATTTATGAGCAAGCCTACCTTTCTGTGGTCTGCCTCTGCTAAGGAGAATTCCCCCATTGCCTCTCCTATTGTTGCCTGTCATGAGAGCCCTTGGTTGTTACTAGTGTGGAAATCTGGAGATGTGAATGAATGGAAGTTAAGGGTTTGTGCGCACACGCTGTAGTGCAAACACCTGCCGCAAATTGTACTGTGGCTTTAATTCAAGTACAGTTTAAGTGCAGCAGAATAGACAGTGGTATTTGTGTACGTGAGCCCAGAACCTGACATGGCAGAAACATTCGTCTTCATTCGGTTTTGGGAAAATGGGAAATGGCCATCCATAGGCACATACAGGATGCAGCAGATGAGGGATGTCCTCCTAAAAGGCAAAATAAAAATGGAACAAGAGATACATATGTAGTGAAGGAATTTTGTGTCTTAAATGTGACATCATTTTCTTACTGTTCTTTTAAGGTGGATGCATCTAGAATGTGAAAAGTGCCCAGATTTAGATGAACACTTAAAAGATGATTACATCTGTCCGTTATGTAAGCAGCTGGAGGTGGTGGAGGACCCAGGGGAGGAGTGCATTGAGATGGAGGTCACAGAATCAGATGCCGGTGAGTATTCTGCAGGACGCATTTGCTTGTTTTTTTTTTTTTATATTTTCATTTTAGGGCCAGTTTTCATCATGTCCACATGAGCATTATGAACTGCATTTAAAGGACCACGCCAGCGAAAAAAGTAAGCAGTTAAAATTTGACAGAACCAACAGGTTTTGGACTAGTCCATCTCCTAATGGGGGGATTCACTGGATTTTCTTGGTCTTCAAAAGCATTTCCTGAATAGCAGTTGCTATGTCTGACAAAATAGTGCGCAAGAGAGTAGGATGGCTGGCTGGTATCTTACTATTTTGGCATGACTGCCACTGAGGAAATCCTTATGTAAACAAAAGAAAACCCTGAGAATCCCCCATGAGGAGATGGACTTGTTCAAAACTGGTTCTGTCAGATTTTAACTGCGTACTTTTTTTTTTGCTGGAGTGGTTCTTTAAATGCAATGGATCAGCAAACAGTATAGTGTGGACTTTAAATGGGGCCAGTCTCACTTCCACAGCTGCCATTGCAATTCATTGTTGCGCACACTTTCATCAAACAGTGGTTGTATTGCTATTCAATCAAATGCTCTGCCACAGACCTATTCTGCTTGCGTTAATAAAGAATGCAACACACAGGTATAGTGTAAACTGGCCCTTTAAGAGCATCTCCAGTCAACAGAAGTGGGGCAATACTGCTATTACTGTGTATAGGCCTGAATGCAGTGGCTTATTATTACTACTGTGCTATCATTTGGTTTTATTAAACCCTGCAATTGTAGCTGGAGAAAACCGCCTGACCACAATTGTTTTATGAATGGAGAAAGTGAGAAGTACAGATATAAGATTGACATTTGATTCTTTTATTTGCCACATCCAGTCTTCGTCAGTGAATTAATTTATTATATATTATTTATATAGCTCTGACATCTTCCGCAGCGCTGTGCAGAGTACATTATCTTGTCACTTAACTGTCCCTTAGAGGGGCTCACAACCTAATCCCTACCATAGACATATGTCTCTATGTATGGTAGTCTAGGGCCAGTTCAGGGGGAAGCCAATTAACCTCCTTGGCGGTAACCCCGTGTGTGACACTGGGTAAGCTGCCGGAGGGTGCCGCTCAGGGCCGTTTTACATCATTTTTTTTTCCGAACACGCAGCTAGCACTTTGCTAGCTGCGTGTTTGGTCTGATCGCCGCATCCCGCTGCGATATAGGCGCCCCCCCCGCATACCCCTTGCGCAGCCTGGTGCGCTATGGGGTCGATCGGGATTCCCTGTGACGTCACGACGTCGGTGACGTCACTCCGTTCGTCGCCATGGCGACGGGGGAAGCCCTCAAGGAAATCCCGTTCAGAACTGGATTTCCTTATAGGCAGGGGGCGCCGGGGGCGATCGGAGACTACGGGGGGACGCCGCAGGGAGTGGGGAAGCATGTAGCTAGCGCTAGACTAGCTACATGCTAAATAAAAATTGAAAAAAAAACCCTCCCGCGGCCGCGCAGCCGCACATATCATAGCCAGGGTGGTTAACTTATCTAGTGATTTGTAAAGGGTGTCTTGAAAAGCAAACTATGGAAACTGGAGCACCGGCAGCAGTTAGAACCCTGCCAGAGACGAGTGTTGCCAAGTTCAAGTAATATCACAAAATAGCTATATGATGTCACAACTAATGGTATTTGGAATGGTATATTTTTCAGTAGATATTACCTTATTTGGGTAAAATGCAAGCAGAGATAAAAACAACCTATCTGTAAGGGAGTGGTTCCAGGAACTGGAACTGTGACTGTGTCACTAATATATGAGGATCTGCTGTTATTTATCCCACTAGGGGTCAGTCACAGATGCAGCAGTTATCAGTGGTTAGCACTCATTTTCCATCTAGATCACACTCTGAGTGGGTTTCCTTCTACAGTCTAAAATCGCAGTAGTAAATTAGTAAGCTCCCCCCTTCCTTTAAAGCCATTTTTCCTGGTTGGTGTAGGTGACTTTGTTCACAACAATTCGGGGAAGGGATGGAGGTTAATTGTTCATTGTTGGTAATTGTGCAGTGCTTTCTGTAAAGTGATGTGATACAGAAAATAACTTTTAACAGTTTAATAAAATAAAATGGCTGACCTTAAAAAAATGATGATGAAACACTGAAGGACATTGGACTTAGTAACTTGAGAAATTACAGAGGCGCCAACAGGATAAAAATACACTAAAAACGTATAAAATGGAGGGCAAGGGTGGACTTACCTCCCCAGGGAGAACACAACAATCGTATAAGATCAAAAAATATACTTTACTCTTAGTCCAACAATCTGCAACGCATTTCGCGGGTCTCAAGCCTGCTTCCTCAGGCAAAAATACAAGAAGGAGCAACTGAAGAGTTGTGTACGCTGGTATAGTGCCTCTGTGTGACAACTCTTCAGTTGCTCCTTGCTGTTGGAAATCTCTTCATGTGCATAAAGTGTATCCATCTTTTGCCTTCACATTCGTTTTCTTTTGGTTAACATGAAACATTCAAGTTTCTGCTCTGCATGAAAAGAGAACTCAAGCCTATCTCTTTTGAATATGTACCTTGGCGTTGTCTGTCTTCTGTTATTAAGCCTAGCTGTGGTTGACAATTTTACTTTTGCACAGTTTGTCACGTTATGAAACTAACACTCTTTTATGAATTCAGTTTGCACAGATGAGATTGAAGTGGACACGGGCAGAAAAATGTCAGTTCAGGATGACGCACTTAATCATAACGCTATTGGACCAGATGCCACAGCTATGTGTCTTGATGAAGGTATTTTTCAGTTTCGTTTTAATTAATTGGTAGCACTGTTGTTTTATCTTTTTAATTTAAGAAAAAAAGAAAACATAATTGATGACTATAAATGCCACCATTTAAATAAGTATGGTACGTTTTTTAATTGCATTTAGTGAAACCCCAGTCAGCTTTGAAATCTTTGTTTGGGAGAGACCTTGCTGATGCTGTATAACTACCTTGTGTCTTGTTGCTGTGCTCAATCTTGCCATGACATGAAACTGCCTTCCACAACCTCACCTTGGTAATAGAGTTGTTCTGTTCCTCACCCAGTCTTAACCACTTTGGTACCAGGGGTCTCTGGCCCCTCAAGGACCATAGACAACTGGTATGAAAAACTGTGTTGACCGCCATCACGCTGTATGGATTCGCTAATCCGCGCAGCTCACCCATCACTGAAGTCCACTTACTAGGCTGTCACTATGACTGCAGAGCTCTGTGGGCCGGCTCCTGACGCTGTGATCAATGTGAGCCAGTGAGATTGATTCACACTGATCACGGGGTCAGGAACCAATGAAATCGGCTCCTGTCCAGCTTACAGAGCTCTGACGGCAGGACAAGTGGGCTGCAGCGGCGAGAGAGCAATGGGAGCATGCAGTGGCGAGAGAGCAGTGCGAGCATGCAGCAGGCTAATTGAAATCTATGTCCTGGCAGGGATAACTGGTCCAAAACAGGAAGTAGATTTCAATTGGCTCAGTCTAGAAGCAGTTAGGCGTCCTACACAGCTGTTTCTGTTTCAGTTAATAACTGTGTTTCAACCTACGTGTGACATTGATGATCATTGGCACGTGGTTGGTTTAATTGGCTTGTCATACACCTGACTAATCCTACAAAATCCCTGACTGTGCAAGTGTACCTATAAGAGTCGATGCTGGTTTGAAGGCAAAAGGTAGCAACACCTGACTTGTGACATGGGGGATTTTACAGAGCTATACTGTATGTGGTTTTCCAATACAACTGTCTGTTATCTGTATAGAAGTCAATCGGTCCGCAGTTGATCTCAACAGGAAATAAGTTTATTTAGGACATATCCCAACACAGCAAAAAGCAAATCTTTTCTTGTTTGTTATCTGTGCTGCAAGTCATTTTACAGCATGTGCTGATGTAGACCTTAGATCAGCAGTGACCAGAGAGTGCACAATACACACGCAGTACACTTTACATGCAGGAAGTGACCAGTAACGTCACTTCCAATTCTGAAGTGCTCTCCAGTCACTGTGTGCCATCTCTCTGTCTTTGGGTTCAATATAAATGTGAGGTTGGATTCAGTATAAATGGCAAAACCAGCCAAAATCTATTCATAGGGCATTTACAGTTGGTACTATTACCAAAAGCTCAATTGTCCAGGTAAGCCAGTTTTTTGTCTGTTTTTGCAGGGTGGGAGCATTATGTGCTCAAGGTTCTGGAAGATTTCAGCAAACTCTGATAGTCCTGACACAACAGAGCGCTTTTGCAAATCTTTTTATTTAAAAAAAAAAAAAAAGCCTACATTAACTTTAAAATTGCGGTAAAATCACGCAATCGGGGCCATTTTCTGCAATTTTAATGTAGGTCGATGGAGGCATTTGTTAAAAAAACTACCTGCAAAATGCACTCCAGTGTGTCAGGGCCCTCAGAGAAGCATAGAATATCCTCCAGTAATATAAAGTTAGTTAGGCACAGATCTCTTCCATTTGCTCCAGCATCAGCCTTGGCACCTTATGTGACAGCATGGGAAAAGGGGGTGTTTCTTCTGACTGAATTTGTCTGTGGCTCTCCAGTCAATAGATTGGGTTTGGCTTCAGATTCTTCTTTATTTTGCTGAATTTTGGAACGGGTGTTCATGATCACCTCCCAGGCACAACTATGCTGTGTACTAGTGAGTACCATCCTTTCCCACTGTTACATACTGACATTTTTTATTTTTTTTATTTGGCAAAAGAAAATAGTCTGGATTATCCCTATTACGCATTTTCCTATATATCTGTTCCTTTCATTATAGAATCACCAGAGCATGGCAGCAAAGTAGATCTGGACAGAGAGGCAACCACTGAAGCTGATGTCACCAGCATGGATCTGTCGCAGTCTGACTCTGACATGGCACAGAAATTACCTGATAATACTGCCGATAAGGCCACGGCTGAGAAGAACGCATCACCTCAGCAGCCGACGTGTTCTCAAGAAGCGGAAGTTCCGCTTCAGCAGCATGAATTACGAACTCCAGCGGAGGACACATGTGACTCTTCACTTGCCCTCGAGAATTCTTGTAAACCAGTTTGCAAATCTGAGCACACGGAGGATTCTTTTTCAAAGTTAGATGAGCACTTTGATTTGGGCAGGGGTCATGAACACATTTCAGCTAAGAAGGACGATCCTCTTGTTTCAGAAAACATGGATGTTCAAGACATGGAAGCCACTCCGAACAGCGAGGCTTCAACAGAACTGAGCTCCCCGTTAGGGCTCAAAACTCTGAAGTCTCCAACTGGGATGGATTCCCCTGCCACCTCTGTTGACACCAGTAAGACCAGTATGTCCTCCTCACCAGCAGTCTCCATAGACTTTCACTCTTCAAATGAGATGTTTCAAATTCAAACTCCGGCACATAGTTTTAGCACAGTAAATGCCTTTCCCACCACATTTTTTGCCGTAACTCCAAAAATCGGCATGGGTAAGCCAGCTATTACCAAAAGGAAATTTTCTCCTGGCCGACCAAGATCTCGACAGGTACGTTTAATTTTTTTTAGTGACTTGTATGACGATAAAATAATTCTGTAGTGTAGGGCTCTGAGTTACAGAACTGTAAATTGATGGTTTTAGTTGCGACACAAAATTGGAGAATTTTTACATTGCAATAACTTAAAACTGCAATAACATTGCAATAACTTATGTAAAGAGAAATGTAGTGCCTGAACCATGATTGAAAAAACAGAAGTGACAAACACCTGTTTGACCTCATGAATGAGATTTTAGAAAATTTTGGTGAAATGTAAATAATTAAAATTCTGGTAAAACTACAAATATTTGGGGGGGGGGGGGGCAAAAAGTGTATTTTGGAGGTTTGTTCAGTGTTCTGGCAAACTTTAATTTGAGCACACTTTTAAAGACTGCTCTAGTTATTATTTGGAAACATATTTGGGTTTGGCAGGCTTATTGTCACTTAAAGTGGCAAACCATATCCTGTATTTCCTTGTATTAGTATACAATATTTCAACTGAATTAGCAAAATTCTACATTGTTGACGATTTTTTTTTTATATTTTTTTTTAATTCCACTGGATCAACTGTATACATTACAAGGATTTATATGAATGTCTGCAGAGTTTCCTACACAAAATGTGCATGCAGCTGTCAGCCTGCTGCAATCAGGTGATCCGACCAGATGTGTAAAAAGGAAAACCAAGCTTCTACATCTGTGCAGCAAATTGCTCATGCAGGAAGATGGGATTTTGGGGCCATTCTATACACAGAAGATTACATCTATTCATTAAAATAAAGCTTGCTTGCTTTGTATAGTTGGCGGATTAACATTAAAGCCAATCTGCCTATGCAAAACTACAAATTGTTTTGAAAACTTTACCTCAAGTACTGTACTTTGCTGGTAATATTTGCTGTCACATGACTTCTGTATTGGTCTTCCCACTGCGACCTCCTTGCGCTGGGAATTGTCTCCCCCTCTAAGGCTTAAGGCGCAGTATGCCGTAAACCCTTGTGGGAGCAATCGGAGGGTGCCACGCCTTGCCTGGCAGTTTGGGATCTAGAGGGGTAGAACGTTCATGTGACTGTGTACAGAAGTTGCAAATGCAGTACAGTGGACTGCGGCCGTTGCAGGAGGACACAGACATATCATTTTGCACAGGACATTCCTCTATGTACTATTAAGATTTAATAAATCCGCTTTGGGTTCTCTATAAACAAACAAAATGGAACTTTCAAAAGGGCTCTTCTTCCCTTTTAAAAGCTAAACTATGGGGAGAAAAGGTGACACCCACCACACAAGCCCACAGGAAGGCTTTATTCAGTCACTCATGTATTCATCATCATACAGTGATAGTCCCACATTGTTCTCTTACAAGTTGGCTGCCTGTCCTGGTGCTGATGTCATTGGTGACGATGACAAGAGTGGCTATGGTTGACAGGGTTGCTACCCACTGTTATTAATGTAGTAATACTATATGTGTACGCTGGCACAGTGTGAACTGAGCCTTATGCCCTGACGCAGAGTCGCCAAAAAGACAGCTATCCAAAAATCAGCTGCAGTAACTGCTGTAACGTGTGGTAAATACATACATAATATACTTTGAGTCACTTGCCTGTAACAGGTTTGCAGATCATATGTCGTCAGTGGGTTCTTCAGCAAAATTGTCACCTATAAAAGGTGTCAACTATAAAATAAGATCACCACTCACTGAATAGTTTGCCACGCAAACAGTGAGAGTTTAATTTCTTCTACCATTCAACTCAACCTTAATCTAAAACTGTTAGTAAGCATATGGAGAAGACGTGGCCAATTACTGATGGAATGGAAAGACTTTGAGTGTGTGTGGTTGGGCTCCTATTGAATTATACACTTTGATGTTCGAGAAGGTTCTACTATTATGATTTACTATCAACAAAGGTTCATGACTCAGTGGTGATGCCTCATACTTTTGTTATGTGAGCTCTTAGTGTGAGGTCAGAGAAATGGAAGTGTTTGTAATTATAAGTAATTTAAAAGAGCAAGGTTTGCAATAGATAGTGATTGCTAAAATGGAAACCGATTATTTGTATTTCGTTGTGAATTGTGAGGTAACCTACGCTTGAGTGTTCTAAGAACAACTAGCCATTGCTTACAGTGCTGCTTCATCCCGCAGTGACCCCTTGGTCATACCGGTAGCGGCAGGAAACTGAGGTTTCACAGCCTACGGGTCAGCAGTGACCAGCAAAAAGTTGGTTGAAATTGCAGTTTAGAATGGTAGTAATGTGCTGGAGGTAATCGCATTTGGAACCACTTATCAATTACCTGGTAGCTCGTACCTTCAGCAGCGGCTGGTTAATTGATCAGAAATTCTCAAATCGGATTAGCCCATTGCTGGTCAGTTTAATCTAGCCCAGAGCTGACTTTGGGCCGCTACACCGGCTGTTAGTGTATCGATGGACAGCTTGTCTTTTGCTGCAAGTTATGAAGTTGTCGTGCAACTTTTGTCTGTTTACACATTGGTCAGAGATCATGAACAGATCAGGCAGTTGTGTCCAGGCTATATCCCCTTTGCTTGCTATTACCATCAACCTTGAGTTGTGATTGGCTTGTCTTGGCCTGCGTGTCCGCTACATCTGTGCATGAGCATTGAAGCTCAACCATTGCTGACTCCCACACACCATCTTTTTACTGTGCTTTAGTTTTGTGTTATTGTCTGCTTTGCAGTAGGTAATATTACTTTTGCTTTTCATATTAATTTTTCTAAAATGTGCCTGGTTCCAAAAATCAGAACACAGAAATGAATGGATTCAAAAATATCAGGGCAAATTTCAGTAGAAAAACTGATAAAATATATCCAACCATCAGTAATCCATTCTGTTGCATTATCTTTAGATTTACAGAATCAAATCTCCGGAAATATAGCAAGAGAAAAGTACTTTTCTCTCTGCTTCCTCCTTCAGCCTGATACTAGCATGGGGCAGAGATCCACCGTACCCCTACCCCACAGAACCATCGCCCCAACTATTTGTTGTACAGATGTCCCATCAATATTGGGAGAAAATTAGATATGAGAAAAAAATCACTTCTTATAAATGTGGTATACAATTTGTCACAAAATCAAGAATCAAAATAATTATTTATGAAAAGGCCATGAGTTTTTAAATGCGGTTAGGTCTGATTGTGTGGACTTTACCAGAATAGACACCAGCAGTGTAGAGTGGATTAGTAAAGATCAATCTTAAATGAAGAGTGCCAGTGCTAACCAGTAGTCTCCAATCGCATTGTGGCAGAAGTAGTTCAGTAAGTGGAAAAGGCTCAAGGCCTGGTCCCTGGAAGGCTGTTAAGCTAGGTCTACACCCAATGTGCTGCATCCATGCCCTTTTTAGTGGAATGGCAATACAGATGCTGTGCGATAAAAGTGCTTGCAGCAGTGCATTGCAATAGATGCATTGCCATTACATTGTATTGACACCACATCTGGGTGGCATGAAGTATGCTGACATGCATCCGGTTAGCTGCCCTGCCTTTGCTGCACTGACAGCAGTGGGATTGACTTTAAGGCGGCACCCAGTATGCTGACATGCATCTGGTCAGTTTCCCTAAGGCTGCCACTCTGAAAGCAGTGGGATTGACTTAAAGAGCTTCCGCAAAGCCGCTCAGAACAGCTCCAATTATATTGGTCTCAGATAGGCAGGTGAACAGGTGCCCTTCATATGTAAATGCAGTCTTGTCACCGTTAATCTCTTTCTGCTCACTTGGTGAACAGGAGACAATACAATGCTTTCTGTATCACATAGGCCTCAATTCACTAAGCTTTATCAAACACTATCAAACGTTTGATAATTTACTTCATGGGTAAAATCTAATTTTGAATTCACTAGGTGTTATATATTTATTGAACATCGATAAAACATTTGATAAATATAGAACACCTTAGTGAATTCAAAATTAGATTTTACCCATGAAGTAAATTATCAAACATTTGATAAAGCTTAGTGAATTGAGGCCGTCTTTAAGCATGTAAGCCAATGTATGTCCATAAAAAAAGTAAATCCAATGTTTACAGTCCTACACAAAGCTCTTAAAAGATCTAGTGGTTTATACATTCCAAAAAGGCAAATTGTGAACATTAACTAGATATGAAATTTCCTCAGCCATGGAAGAGTTAACCACACTTTAATGATCTGTGATTGGTTCAAATGTGTATCATGACTCTTCGCGGTATTTGCCCCCTGGAAGGTTCAGATTTTCTTAGTGGCATCAGAAGAAGAGTAATGAGACCATAAACAGGTGTCTCTACCTTGTGTATAACCGCTAATGCTGATAGGTCTGCTTTAAACTGGTTCTAATTGCTTTTGCCACAATTGTTAGGACAGTGCATGTTGTACCATGTTTCAGAATAATTGCGGCAGCCTTGTTGCTTTCATTCGCTTGGCTTCTCTAACCTTTTATGTTGCTGGCTTTATTTCTGTTGCTGAGTTTATACATATATTTTTTCACCTGCCATGTCTTAGGCCTCTTGGAGTACCCATAATACAGTGAGCCCACCTTCCTGGTCCGTTGATGGCTCAGAAGGTTGGGACACTTATAAATCCAGACAGCTTTTCGGCAGTCCGTTATGGAGCATCACAGTGGTAAATAAGCTGCAATTTCTACTTATGTGTCATTTTCTTCCTCCTGTTATCTGTAGAACTAGTTCAATCTCTCCTTGAAGTTTGTAGACCTCTTTTTAGGATGTGCATTACCTGTAGGCTTTCCAGCTTTGTCCACAGTCCCTGAAAGCATTTAACCTGCTCTCTGATTTCCCAACTAACTCCACTATCATTATGTTCTGCTAGTGCTGCTTTCTGCCTGAGCTTTGTGAGTTCCATAATCTGTGCTAGCGTAACCCTTCCTGTTACCTCTCACTTCAGTTTTGTCTCAATCTAGCTGTTATTTTCTTTGATGTTAGTTCTAAAATTACCGTATGTATTGCAACGCTGTTGTTGCCCATTGTACTTTATTCTGCACATACACATTCACATGCTGTGGGCTAGGTACTCACTCATTTTAACAACTTGACAAATAACTATGATATTTTTCTGACATTTGTATAAAGCAGGTATGTCAAACCTTTCCTACGAGGGCCGAGATCCTCACACATTTTTGATACTGTCAAATGAATTGATGGGTCTGAATCAGGAAAGGTGTGGCCCATCAGGTAGAACACATTCTTTTCTTTCACAGTCCATCCTAAACACTGGCATGGATCTGGCCCTCCAGGCCTGGAGTTTGACACATGTGGTATAAAGCATCTGTTTTGATAACTGAATGAGAGGCAGTGAATAAGCATCACAAATGGTGGCCACACATAACTTTTTTTAAATTGGTTTGATTTTGATTTTGTTCTCACGGATGCGGGTAAGCAGCATTTCCTGACTGGGCATGCCTGAGTGAGGTCCGCACATGCCCAGAAGATCTGAGCTCATAGCTTAAAAATAAAAAACTATGCACGAGTTGCTTTGATCTACTGGGTATGTGCAAGACCTTAAAGGGAACCAGAGGTGAAAGTGATATGGAGCCTGCCATATTTATTTCCTTGTAAACCATGCCAGTTGCCTGGCAGTCATTTGATCTTCTGACATATGTAGTGTCTGAGTCAAAACCCTGGAACAAGCATATGGCTAATTCAGTAAAACCTAAGTCAGCTGAGTCAGAGTACCTGATCTGCATATGCTTGTTCAGGGTCTATGGCTAAAAATATTAGATACATAGGATCAGGAGGACTGCCAGGTAACTAATATTGTTTAAAAGGCAATAAATATGGCAGCCTCCATATCACTTTCACCTCGGGTTCCCTTGAAATTATTTATGAGTTGAATAAGTTAAGAGGCACTGTTCTTTTGAACGGTGGGCTGGAAGGGCTCATTTACACTTTTTGACATTTTTTTAAGCGCTGACGATTTTCAGCACTTGTGCAATTATTCTCTATGAGAAAGTTCACATCTGCGCGATTTGTTTCCAATCCGCTCAGAAAAGTGGTGCATGGGCCATTTTTTGAGGTGATTCCGCCTCAATGGAAGGTATATGAAAACACTAAACGCTCACAAAATCGCTTTGTGTAGCGATTGCGTGAGCGTTTTTAAGAATAAATATATTGTATTTATTATTTTCCGGATCAAAGAGTTCACTTCCTGACACGTCAGGAAGTGAAAAAACGCAATCGCTCTGCAAAAGCGCTTAGAAAAGCACTTAACAAAAACGTCCAATGCACAGAAATCGGGGAAAAAGGCGTCAAGCGGCCACACGAGCGGAACGCAATAGGAACAAGGCCTAAGAGGGTCCAAAGGCTTCCAACTGTTGAGGAAATTATCTACAGCTTTAGGTGTACTTTAAAGGGACCCTGTAATGAAACCAAGTACATGAATCTGCTTTATCATGCATGTGTTTACAAGAAGTACTGTTACTGTCTCTGAAACTTACTGAAACTTCATCCATTCCATGGTCGGATGTGCAGCTCTGCCCAGCCTACTTCCTGATGATTCATGCTGTCTGTTCTGTATGTGTGACAAGACAGCTACTTTGTGTGATCATTGCTTTTTCAGGAGTAAGCCTGTGTCTGCACACACTAGAGCAGACAGCACATGACTCATCAGAAGCGAGGGCTTGAGGCGATACTTAGGGCCCTTTTACACTTAATCAGTTGGTATGCGTTAGTGTGCTTTAGTACGCGTTAGTGCGTGTTGGTACGCGTTTTTTCCATAGCAGTGCATTGGGAAGAAGATTTCAGTTAAAACGCGTTAAGTGTGAAAGGTGCCATAGGAAAACATGGGACTTACTTTGTAAATCAGTTTTCTTTCTGTTTTAACTGAGAGCAACTGATTAAAGGAATACTATCGATGTATGCATTTATTTTTAAATGCTGTATGTTGTAGCACACATTAGGACAAGTACTAGGAGCAATTTGATTCCTCACACAGCTGTTCCTCTCAGCTGTAAAATCCTCTGTCAGTTTTGGCATGAGTGTTGGATACAAAATGTATCTAATACTGAGGCTCCCAGAGGGCTAGACCATGTCTCTGCAGAGGGGAGTTGCTATCAACTCCTCAGTTATAGTTTAATTATCACCTTGCTGAAAGAATCTTGTTGATATGGTGGTAAGGGGTTAAAGATTCTAGCAATGTGTGTTTATTATCTTTGCTTCTCTTGACTAATAAAGATACTAATAATGCTAATTGTAAACAGTGGTCTGCCCCTCTCACCAGCTTGTAAAGTGGATGCAGCCTGGAGTTAATCACCTCAAGCAGGCAGCCAGTCTTGAGTGTAAACACAGACTAGTGTTAGAGCTAGTTATATTCCAGCAATATTCCAGCTCCTTTAGTTACCTGTTACCACCTCAGATCAGCCTATTTCTCCTCATGTCTGCTGCATGCTGTGAGTGACACAGTGAAATATATTTGTGAGCTGTGTGACAGAGTAACGTAGCAGCTCAGGGTGACCCACACTACTATGAGCTGTGTGAGAAATGAATTTTTAAGCAGGGATAGCGAGAGAGAGACCTGGGTGAATAAGTAAAGTCCCCCTAGCACTAGTGGTAATGTGTACACTAATATAGAGTATTAAAAAAAAGTCGTTTCAATCGATAGTATTCCTTTAAGTGTAAAAGGACCCTTAGTTGAATGGCTGGGCAATGCTGCAAACCTGAGCATGCTATGCATTGATTTTCAGATGGTTGTGTTGGGAAGATTACATCTAATACAGAGTTATAAACAGCACCAGTACATTTGGTAAACACATCTCTTCTGAGATATACAGTTAGGTCCATAAATATTTGGACAGACAGCTTTTTTTTTAAATTTTAGTTCCTTAAACTACCGCAGTGTGGTAACTTTCCGTTTTAAAGGAAACCTGCATCAAAAAAGGGCCCCTGGGGGGTACTTAGCTCAGTAGTGGGAAGCCGCTGGATCCTAACGAGGCTACCTCCGTCCCTCGGTTGCAGTGCCGGGACCTCCCGAATAGCAGCAAGGTAAATCTTTACCTACCGTGATCCTGCACAGGCGCACTAGCGGCTCTTCATTCAGGTCTAAGGCGGAAACGGCTTAACCCGATCGATCTGCTCTACTGCGCAGATGCGAGTCCTTTGCGCCTGCGCAATAGAGCGGATCTGATCGGACTTGGCTGTTTCTGCCTTAACCCGAATGAAGAGCCGCTAGTGCACCTGCGCAGGATCGCGGTACGTAAATATTGCCCTCGCCTGCGCCCACTTGTCGAGCACCTTTCAGGGGAGCCAGTGCTGGATTTCCTGAAGCTACAGGGGAAGGGGAAGCCTCATTGGGACCCTGAGGTTTCCCCCTCCCGAGGTAACTAATCACCAAGAGGTTTTTTAATTTATTACTGAGTCTCTTTGGACCTGAACTCTTGCACAGGACACAAGGAAAACAACAGAAATGCTCCCTGTATTTATTTAAAGAGTTTAGCCTGTGTAATTCCCCCTCATTTGTGTCTAATCACTTGTTGTAATCTGATCTCCCCCCTGTGTCACATGACTGCCTATGGCAGATAAGCAGATACGCCCATTTTGAAAGCACAGTCTGCTTTCATGAATCGGGAAGTAAAAACTGTGCAGATTTATTTAAGGATTTGTATCAGCTGTAACAAAGAAATGTTTTTTGATTAAATGTTATTATGCTGTTGTGTATATTTTAGAGCAGAGAGGAGTTCTAAGTTCAGGTCCACTTTAAAGTGTACCTCAGATGTAGAAACAAAAAAATACATACCCCTCTCCCCGGGGGCTGGAGGAAGCCCCAGGTATGTTTTTTTTTTTTTCCGACATTTCAGGTTTACTTTAATTCAGTGGGTTGAACAAAATGATTGCATAAAAATGTGAGGCAGCTAACGCAGTTATTTAACACAATCTATCGCAGCTTCGCTGCTGCGTCCTAATTTTGATAGATCTTTCCTGAAGATTGAAATGAGGAATAATGTGGCTTGTTGTGCTGTATATCTCTGCCAGCTTCTATCAGAGGTATTGAATCCACTGGTAAAAACCAATGCGTGTATGGCCTGCTTTAGGCACTATAACTGTTTGCAGTGGGGTCAGACAGAGCAGATCATGAGCAGTGAACACTACAGACAGCAGTTAAGAAGCCATAGAAAAACAGGGAATTTCAGATTTCTGCCTGTCTGCACTGTGTAAAATGCTGCACACAATCGTTGCTGGAAAATGTAGCCTTTAAAACTCAACCAAACACATTTATTTTTTATTTTAGATAATGTGAGGAAGGGTTAGAACCACTGTCTCTTTATCAATGTCTGTATCCTCATTGGGTTGATTTCTTCTCATTTCCTGTCTTTTGGTGACACCCGAGGGCTCAAACCCACTAGAAGCCTCTTCTAAGCGCTAGTGATTTGAAAAGCTCTTGCTAATGCAATGTTATGGGGGAATTTTATTAAACCACATTGCTCAAGTGGGATCACACCCATCACATTAGCAAGAGCTTTTCAGATCACAAAGTGCTCCTAGTGGGTTTCAGGCCTGAGAGAGAAAGGAAGTGACTGAAATTTCACAGAGGACATAATAACAGTAAAAATTGTGTTTTTTTACATTCTTTCACTACTGGTTTTCAGTTGGTCTTTGTCATTTTGGAGGAGATTTTTCCTCCATTACTCCGTGTTTTGCGACACCCAGGAGAGCAACAGGTAGGGACTGAAACCACCATAAGGCCAGAAAGCACTAGGAGCGCTTTTCTGAGCGCTTTGCGATTTGAAAAGCTCTTGCTAATGTAATGCTATGGGTGTGATCCCACTTTAGTGATGTGATTTTATAAAAATCCTCCATAGCATTGCATTAGTGGTTGCTGGATGGTGTGTGGTGGCTGGATGGTGTAATGGTTAAGGGCCCTGCCTCTGACGCAGGAGACCAGGGTTCGAATCTTGGCTCTGCCTGTTCAGTAAGCCAGCACCTATTCAGTAGGAGACCTTAGGCAAGTCTCACAAACACTGCTACTGCCTATAGAGCGCGCCCTAGTGGCTGCTGCTCTGGCGCTTTGAGTCCGCCAGGGGAAAAGCGCGATATAAATGTTATTTGTCTTATTTGTCTATTAGCAAGAGCTTTTTCAAATCTCCTAGTGGGTTTCTGGCCTAAGGCTGGATTCACACTGTGGCCATTGCATAATGCTGGTGTCAGGAGTGTGAACTGCAATGGAGACTGGACATAGATTTTAATACAAAGCCTGCATACAGAGTAAGGCCACATACACACATCAGACTATAGTCTTTTGAAAATGAAAGATCACAGACCAATTTTACCCCCTTCCATGTAGTATGAGAGCCATACCTACACAGTCTTTTCTATGGAGCTGAACTCCCCATCAGAAAAAAATCTTTGCAAGATGCTGCACACACAGATGCTGTACAAACACAAAAGATCAGTATCTGCAAAAGATCTGTTCCTGCCAAAGATCCGTTCCTGCAAATTGCATTCATAGTCTGAGATCTGCAGATCATCATACATACCTTGTTTAACTGACATTCATATGCAGATCAATCATCTGCAGATCTGAAAATCCATCCTGGTGGATCTGATCTGCAGATGAATGTCTGTTAACCAAGGTGTGTATGATGATCTGCAGATATCATAAACTATGAAGGCATTTTGCAGGAACAGATCTTTTGAATGTCTACAGCACCTTTGTTTGCAGCATCTTGCAAAGATTTCTGTCTGATGGGGAGTTCAGCTCCATAGAATAGACTGTGTAGGTATGGCTCTCATACTACATGGAAGGAGGTAAAATTGGTCTGTGATCTTTCATTTTCCAAAGACTATGGTCTGATGTGTGTATGAGCCTTAAGAATAACACATTCAGTTACAACGCAGTACTGTGAACAGGCCCATAGGATTGTATGGACAGTGAATTGGCATGCAGAATTATTCTGCAGCGCAACAGACGCACTGTGAAAGGGCCCAAAAAGCAGACCACAGGGGAAAAAAATAACTCAAAAAAGCTCAAACTTCTGCCCGGCTAATCCTAATTGCTTTCTCATCTCCCTCTATTATTATTATTATTATTATTATTATTATTTATTGTATTTATAAAGCGCCAACATATTACGCAGCGCTGAACATTAATTTAGGTTACTGACAATATTTAAGGGTGACATACAGCAATATGACAATACAGGAATACAAGAAAACCAGATCACACACCATAGTATGAGTACAAGGTAATGCTTAGTCAGTCACTGGATGGAGCATGGAGATTAGGCAGGTTAGGTTCACTCAGATGCATAGCATGGGTGTACAGTAATGGAGGTGCAAGATCAGGTAGGACACAAAAGGAGGAGGACCCTGCCCAAAGGCTTACAATCTAGAGGGAGAGGTAAGGACACAAATGGTAGGGGACCAGAGTTCAGCTGTAGGTTTAGAGCACTTGTGAGGGGTGGTAGGCCAGAGTGAAAAGGTGAGTTTTGAGGGCTTTCTTGAAGATGTTGAAGGAGGGGGCTGCCCTAATGGGTGGAGGTAGGGAGTTCCATAGTGTTGGAGCAGCTCTTGAGAAGTACTGGAGGTGTGCATGGGACTGGGTGATTCGGGGGGCGGTTAGGCGTAGTTCATTGGAAGAGCGGAGTGAGCGGCTAGGTGTGTACCTCTAAAGAAGATCGGAAATGTAGGTTGGACAGGTTTTGTGGACAGATTTGTAGGTCAGACACAGTATCTTGAATCTGATTCTGGACTGGATAGGAAGCCAGTGGAGGGATTCTAGGAGGGGATCCGCCGTGGTGGAGCGATGGGAGCAGTGGATAATTCTGGCTGCCGCATTCATGATGGACTGCAGTGGGGCTGTTCGGGTCATAGGGAGACCAGACAGCAGGGCATTGCAGTAGTCAAGGCGGGAAATTATGAGGGCATGGATGAGGAGTTTGGTGGTGGCAGAGGTCAGGAAAGGGCGAATCTTACAGATGTTACGTAGGTGGAAGTTGCAGGACTTTGTGAGGTTTTGGATGTGGGAAGTGAAGGAGAGTGCGGAGTCCAGGGTGACACCCAGACAGCGGGCTTGAGAGGTAGGGCGAATGGTAGTGTGGTTAACAGTGACATGCACATCTGGGAGGTTCATGGATGGCCGGGGTGGGAAATTCATAAATCCCTCTTTCTCCTGTTTATGTGAGGGGCCAGGCAAGTAAGCCAAAATAAGACTTCTGATGTTTTATATCTATCCGAGATGTTTGAATAAACATGGCAGCCTCCATACGCCCCTTCAGGTTCTCTCCAAGTGAAAAATAATCATGTTAAAAGTGAATGTGTTGTATCCTGGTAACATGGGTTCCTGAAATGCTAGTTTTCTAGCTGGGTGTTGGAGGCCATTGTCCTTAGGACACCTGTAACACAGAATAGTTGGGCATTTCCATGAAGTGCAGCCACATAAGTTGAATTTACATGACAGCTGTGCCTCTAGTGTAGGTAAGGCAAATCATTAGCATTCTGTGTGCTCTCTGAGCTGCCTCCAGGTGTGCCAGGTGTAAATCACTCAAACATGGCTCCTGCATAGGACACCAAACATCCGGGGACTGAGAGGCAATGCTGCAGGCAACAGTTCAAACTGTCAACGTAAAGCATACATTATTTTGTGTAGTAGGCTCTTTGCTTCCCCTTTTTTCTCCACATACATTCCACACACACTTCCTTTCAGGCAAGGAGGAAGTAATCCTAAACGTTTAGAGGAGGGTGTCTGTCATAAATCTAGAAGCTTGGATTGAACCATATTGCCCCAGGCGGTTTGGCAGGCATAGCCCTTTCCTTGTTTACCAGTCCCTCATTGGGAGGAGGGAGCGAGAGCACTTGTTGGGGGTGGAATAAGGGGGGGAGCACTACACCTGCTGCACACACCAACTGCATTCATTCTTGTACACCTGCTTGGTTTCTGTTCCTCTTAGGCTACTTGCACACTAAGACGTTGCGTTAGGTGCCACGTTAAAGTCGCATAACGTGCACCTAACACAACGTATGGTGCTGCAAGAGAGGACGGTAGAGTGAGCCGCGGTAGGCGGCTCTATCCCTATAAGGTCTCCCAGAATGGCGCTGATTGGCCGGCGGGACCACGTGATGCGGAGCGAGACACTCCGCATCACATGGTCCCGCCGGCCAATCAGCTGCCGCCAGTGCAGTGAATATTAAGTAGCCATGTGCACGGCTACTGTAGCTGGCTCTCCCCGCCTCCTCTCTGCCCCCCACTGAGCATGTGCAAACAGTCTAACGCGGCTATAGCCGCTCTAACGCCGTAGCATGCTGCACTTTCCGGACAACGTGCAGCGTTACATGTAACGCAACGTGGGCTGTGTGAACAGCCCACTTGTGTTACATTGCTGTGCGTTGGGGGTGCGTTACAGGCGCACTAACGTGCGCCTGTAACGTCCCTGTGTGTAAGCAGCCTTAAAGTAAACCTAAATAGAGAAAAAAAACCTTATGATATAATGAATTATATGTGTAGTGCGGATAAGGAAAAGAACATTAGTAGCAAAGAAAAGTCTCATTCTTATTTTCAGTTATATAGCTATTTGTATAACTTTCTATCATAATGTCTGTTGCAGTTCCAAAACCACACTCTGCATTTTAAGCTATAACGCAAAGCAGAAATAATGACCCTTTGAACTCTCCTGCAGTAAAACCTTATCTCAAGCTGTCTCTCACAGTTTCTTGGCTGTTTAATACTGGGAATGCATCATGAGTTTTTTTCAGCAGATAGATGGTTCGATAGATAATTTCTGACATTTTTCTGATCGATTTCTCTTAGAAGTGAATGGAAATTGATAAAAGATAAGAAAATTGTTCAGAAAATCAATCAAAAATAAGATCGGACAGTAAATCGACTGAAAAATCTCATTGTGTTTTCCCAGCATAAGAGATTCAGGAAAGAGGACTGTATTTGACCCAGTGGTTTAACCCTCTGGGCGATACAATTGCATCGCCCAGGAGGGGGCGCAGCACTTTTTTTTTAATTTTTTTATTTTTTTTAAATCCTGTAGCGAGCCCTGGGCTCGCTACATGATAGCCGCTGCGCAGCGGCATCCCCCCACCCACTCCGATCGCCTTCGGCGATCAGAGTAAGCAGGAAATCATGTTCAGAACGGGATTTCCTGCTGGGCTTCCCCGGTCGCCATGGCGATGGGGCGGGATGACGTCACCCACGTCATGGACGTCATGACGTCAGAGGGAGTCCCGATCCACCCCTCAGTGCTGCCTGGCACTGATTGGCCAGGCTGCGCAGGGGGGGGGGGGGGGGCTGTGCGGATCGGCGGCGAGCGGCGGCGATCGGAATTTACACGCAGCTAGCAAAGTGCTAGCTGCGTGTAACAAAAAAAAATTATGCAAATCGGCCCACCAGGGCCTGAAAAATCCTCCTGCGGGATATACCCCGAGCTCAGCTCAGGATCATCGCCCAGGAGGTTAAATAGCTCAGAGAAACTCGTTTGCATAGATAACTGAACTTTAACCCTTCCTGTACTGGAAAACAATCTGAGACTCTTTTCTTTGCCACTGATGTTCTATTCTTTACGCGTACTACACATACAATTATCTCATAAGTTTATTTTCGCTTCAGGTTTGCTTTAACAGTCATACTCACATGTGGAGAGAGGACAGTTTTGGCTACAGATGTGGTCTTCCAAGGAGGATAGAGGAGGGGCTATAGGTGGTGGATGAGCCAGCTGGGTCCTGTAATGTGATCATCAAAAGAAGGTGCTCATTTAAAGAGAAACCACAAACAAGAATTGAACTTCATCCCAATCAGTAGCTACTGTATATTCCGGTGTATAAGACTACTTTTTAACCCTTGAAAATCTTCTGAAAAGTTGGGGGTCGTCTTATACGCTGGGTGTCATTGATGCGGGGTGATACGCCCTATCCTGTTACCGCCTCTCAGGTCTCCCTGCTGAGGGAGCGCAATCTATTTATCCATACCGCTCTGATAAACAGGTAGACAAGGAGAGCTGACCAGTCTACTTAAGGAGAGTTGACCAATGCAACAAGTCAATTGACTATATAGTGTTATATACTGGGTAACACATACAGTACAGCACCAGTATCTGTTCATACATAGCACCAGTACATGATTTTTTAAAATTTATTTTAATTTGGTGTGCGTTAGAGTGGTAGTCTTATACGGCGAGTATATCCCAAACTCTATTTTAACTGGAAAAGTTGGGGGGTCGTCTTATACGCCCAGTCGTCTTATACGCCGGAATATACCGTAATACCTAATTTCCCATGAGAAATATTTTCTCAAACTGATCATCAGGGGGCTCTGTATGGCTTATATTGTGATGAGCCCCCCTCCCACAGTGTGATGTCAGGACCATGGTCCAGCTGCTGCGTTGTGGGATATAACAGCTGTTTCCAACTGCCAAAAAAAGCAAGCATCATCTCCTTCCACTAACATCACCCGCCAGCAGTAAAATGTCACCATGTGATAAATGTCAGTATGTGAATCAGGGAGAGGAAAGATTTTACAATAAGCAAACCCTGAATAAATCATTTATACATAATTATTGTAACAATGAAGACTTTATTGTTACATTATTTTCACTGGAGTTCCTTTTTAAACGGAAAAACAAAAGTTTGCTTTCCTAAAACAGAAAGAATTTGCGATAATTCAGGTTAGAGTGAGCTCGAGATGTCTCCCAGGCACCACTGCTGAATATATGCAAATTAACCATTGTACCCTTAGAAGCTAAACACACCTCCAGAACCGCTGGAATGCAATGATGTGTCAGCTTGTGAATATGTACAGAGCCATAATAATCCAACATGCATACAGACTGTTTCGGATTGTTTGATCCTCATCAGTGCATGGCATGGATTAATTTGGCTCTATGGAGTAGGGCTTGTGAATCCGAGAGGCACAGACTAACCAGCAAGCTCATGGTGACCCAGAACTCATTGGAGTGTGTAAGGGACTACAATGGTCCTAAAAGCCCCCTTACTAAGATGTTAAGAAAAACAAAAGTTTGCTTTCCTAAAACAGAAAGAATTTGCGATAATTCAGGTTGGAGTGAGCTCGAGATGTCTCCCAGGCACCACTGCTGAATATATGCAAATTAACCATTGTTCTCTTTAAACGGCACTCACTAGTTTCTCACCCGAAATGGCCCAGAATGATTGTCTCAGCCAATGTTTATCCAGTGTGTGAACAGTGATGCCCCCGAACAGTCTGTATATAGCTGTATCACACAGATCTTCCAGATTCTAGGTGCTTGCTATGGAAACTTAGGAGCCAGCCATCAGGCTGGGATGGGCAGTATCTTTGTTTGAAGCGTATGTTTAGCATAGTGTGTACACAGTGAGCATCAGTTAATGGGCTCAATTACCGAACAGTAACAGATGCTGTAAATTAAAAATCTGATTTTGATTGAATGTTTGTTCAAATATTATTTCTCAGCATGTGTGCATTTATATGTATCCCTATGTTGTAAAGGCTGTGTAAACATGCACAACTTCAAACAACCATTTGTGAAGTAAATTGCCTTCTTGAGAGGTAAATATCTATAAGGCTGGGAACACACTAAGCAGAAACACTAGCGTTGTGTAAAACGCAGCGTTAACACATATAATGGTAAGTCAGTGGGACACATGAAAATATGCATGTGTATGCGTTTTTTAATACGCATTTTTAAAACGCTACTTTTGCTGCATATTTGCAAAAACACAAACGCACATAATGACTCAATGGTGACGCAATGTACAGGTAGCCCCCGGTTAACGAACGAGATAGGGACTGTAGGTTAGTTCTTAACCTGAATCTGTTCTAAAGTCGGAGCACTGTGCCATCTCTGTCCCCTATACCTCCTCTGTGCATCCAGTGTCCCCCCTCTGTGTCACCTCTGCACCTGCTTATACAAGTTTAAAAGCCATTTTTTCTCAGAATTTTTCAAAATCGATTTTCTCAAAAACTACAAGTCCAATTTGAAATTATTTTTTTTGGCTTGTTCCCATAGAAATGCAGAATTCATGCCATTCGTATCAGTGGGTCGTTCGTAAGTCGGGGACTACCTGTATTGCGTTTTGTATGCGATTTATATGTTTTTTTCTGAAAATCAAACAAAAAAAAAAAACTTGTTTTCTGATGTATTTTTGCTTCCTGTTGACTTCCTAGTGATTTGCATAAAACCCACACAAAACGCATGTGCGGGAAGAAAATGCAAAATGCAATCCCACATAAAACATAATTAAACGCACAAACGCATGTGACAGAAAACGCAACCTTTTTCGCACTGCCAAGTGTGCACCCACCCTCTAAAGGTGCTAATTCATGAGCAGCTGAAGTGATGTTTTCAGTCATTTTACCTCCAGCGGGAGCTGCCTCAATTCTGGTAGACTTACCGTCCGTTTTACCGCATACATGGTATTTTACCACATCATGTAAAAGCAATTTGCTATTCTGGTAGATTTTACTCATAACTTACCACATGCAGTAAATTAGGTAATAAAATGTGCTTTATTTTTCAATATTTTACCGAAAATCAGAATATGAAAATAGGGGACATGTTGGCACATAATTTACCAGTCCGTTTAAGACTTGCCTGTACCTGGCGGTAAAGTCAATTTATATGAATTTTGCAGTTTTTAGTAGAGTTCCTAATCCTCTTTTGGTCAAATCCTATTCAGGCTGTGTAATGGAAAAGTAGAAGAAATAAGACTCAATATTTACTGGATTTTTTTTTATTTATTTTTTTTTATAGGGAATGCCTAATACTTTCCATAGGATGCTACATAATCAAATAAACCTTGTATTTATTGCAAACAGTATAAAACTTTGTGCAGCGCGTTACAAATTAATGCAAATGTACTAAAAATGGGCCACTCAACTAGGGTTTAAAAAAAACTAAAAATCTGTGCATCACTCTGAATGCGCCTTACAAACCTGAAACAATCATGCGGCTAATATGGCTTGACTTTAACCTTGGCACTTGGTGTCCATACCAGTTTTGGGTCTGTGGCTGAAAGTATTAGAGAGACAGGCTCAGCAGGACTACCAGAACATTGGCATAGTTTAAAAGGTAAAAAAGAAAGCCTTCACATCCCAGCACATTAGTAAATACTAATTACATCGCAGCTTAATTTTATTTTCTAATCACTGCATTTATGAATCAAATACAACATGATTTTTTAAAGTACTGTATGAAAACCATCTGTATGTAATATAAAGCACCTTTCATAAATGGCACACATTGACATAGTCTTAGGATCTTACATATTATATTTAAAGTGGTATTGTCATCAAAACATTTTTTACTCTAAAACATTACTCACGGTAAAAAAAAAAATTGCTGCCTGGCTGCAGGAAAAATAATCATATATACTCCTAGAGAAGTAACTAGTAATCTATTCAATCTGCTTGCCACAGTGGATCCCATGCAGACTGACTACTGTGAAAGTCTCCTAGTTTTGTGATGAGCGGAGAACGGACAAAAAAAGCTCTCAGCTCAACTGGGAACACAGCCTCACACAGATGTATACACTTTCAGCTCAATCTGAGCAAACAAGAAAAAACTCCAAAGAAGGTTGATACTACTTTTCAGCCAATTTTGTAAAAAAAAAAAAAAAGTTTGTAGTTATTAAAAAGTTATTTTGTTAATTGGCCACCTCTGATCTCTCTTTATATTCCGAGTCATGCCTTACTGCCTCAGCTGGTCCTGACACTGTTGGCTCTCCTCGCCCCATACTTTTACTTCATCCTTATGTCTGTATCTCTTTCTTTACTCTCTTCTCTTTACTTCCCCTTCCTGTCTTTATACTCCTTGCCTCCGAAGCTCCTTTCAATTTTATATACCTTACCCGTATAAGCACTTAAAGGGACACTTAAGTCAAACAAAAAAAATGAGTTTTACTCACCTGGGGCTTCCAATAGCCCCCTGCAGCTGTCCGGTGCCCTCGCCATCTCCCTCCGATCCTCCTGGCCCCGCCGGCAGCCACTTTCTGTTTCGGTGACAGGAGCTGACAGGCTGGGGACGCGAGTGATTCTTCGCGTTCCTGGCCACAATAGTGCCATCTATGCTGCTATAGCATATATCATATACCATATAGCAGCATAGAGGGTGCTAATGGGCCTGGGAACGCGAAGAATCACTCGCGTCCCCAGCCTGTCAGCTCCTGTCACCGAAACAGGAAGTGGCTGCCGGCGGGGCCAGGAGGATTGGAGGGAAACGGCGAGGGCACCGGACAGCTGCAGGGGGCTATTGGAAGCCCTAGGTGAGTAAAACTCATTTTTTTTGTTTGACTTAAGTGTCCCTTTAAGGCGGATTAGATCCGCTGCCCATTCCTGCCTCCGCTGGGAGTCAGGTTCTACTAGCTACTTATTGTAACCTAACAGAATAGGCCTTCGCCCAGCCAAAATATTGGTCCATTAAATGGGTGAGAGGTATTTTGTTTAATCTATGCGAACATTAGCCACTCCTTTTCAGAAATAACACTAAATTGGTTGTGCTCTATCCTTAGTTATTCATCTGATCTAGTGTTACAGTTTATAATGTTTCCATAACATAAACTTCCTCTAGGCATTTTGTTCTCTCAATGTTTGTTAACTATTGTCTAATTCCATATTTGGCAATAATTTGTTATTGGTTACTACCATTCCTGACTGTTACTGATTGATTGTTTAGTTTCTGTATACATCTTGTCTTATAAAATCTAATAAAAACGATTGAAACAAAAAGTTATTTTGTAACGAAGGAGAAAAAAAAAGTTAATCGAATAAGGGCTGTTTTACACGGGCTTATTCCAGTGTGTCACTCAAATGCTTTTTTGCAAGTATGCAGAAAAGCATTTGACATCTTCCAGCAGTTTTGGGCATCTTTCACCAACCCAGGCAAGGGGGACATGGAGACGCGGCAGTAAGCAACCCTGGAAGCAGCATGTTGCTTCCATGGTCAGCTGAGACGATGGGAAAATCGAGATCAGAATGCAGTGCTTGCTTAAACTAGGGGTAAGGAGTTGACACAAAAATCATCCGACTACTCAGTTTGTGGAACCTCCAACTCCAGGTACCCAAAAATTGTTCAGACTCCTCGACTCCTACTCCATAGCCCTGGCACAAGCGATGGTAAACTACAGTACAGGCGCTGCCCATCCAGTTAAATGGGTAGCGCTTTAATGAAAATGACCACGGCCATCGGGAAACATCGAGCAGATGCCCGTTTGAACCTGCCCTTAGGGCCCATGTGCCTTATAGCATGACTGTAAAACAATAAATACTTAAATTAGCTTAGATGGTTTTCATCTACGAAAGCAAAGAGAAAAGGGGAAGTCACCTTTAGAAGACAGTCAAATGCTTTCTCTTGTTTTCATGTTTCTAGTAAGTGGACTGAGCATTATAGACTTTCCTTTCCACTGGTTCTTGTATGATTGTGAATGTAGCACTTTATTTCTCTCTGTCTCCCCTTTGTCTGCCAATGTCTGATTACTGAAAATAGTTTGGCATTTTTAAAGATTGTTCTTTTTTTACGCTTTCTAAATAGGGTCGAGGCTCGGGATTTCCAAGGAGGAGACCGAGGGGTTCCGGCCTCTCTGGCCGTGGAGGAAGAGGTCGATCAAAATTAAAACCACCTATTGGCAACTATATAATTCCAGGGGTACAACAATCTTTTTACTTTTTCATCTTTCATCATTCACTACTGACTTCTGAGATCTAATGTGTGTACCAAACTTGTGTAAGAACTGTGCTACAAGTCTCTGTCCGTGTGACATTGGCTTTAATCTCTATCTGTGTGACATTGGCTTTAATTCTCTGTGTGACATTAGCTTTACTCCTCTGGGAATCGTGTGAACCTCTAAATCGTGTCAGAGCAGCAGTTCTCTTACCAGAAAAATGGCATACTGACTCTTGGTACTTGGACAGAGCACTTGTGCATGTCTGCTTCAGTCTGTACCCTATTGTATGTAACTAGGTGGGTGCATGTGCGTGATGTGTATGGCAAGTGTCCACAGTACTTAGACATGTGTTTACTACTGTTTTTCTGCTGTTTGTTGTTTTCCTGACAAGTTACAGATCGATAGCTGCTTCTGCTGGGTTCCCTGGTTACCAGTATTACATAGTCTGGGATAGTGTTGTTTGGGAAGATGTGTTAATACTTGAGCATGCTGGATATTCCTATGAGACTTCTAAGCATTCTCTGTTCCTGTTGCAGATAACCCCAGTTGATCTTTCATCATTCAAGGAGGAGGAAGAAACCTCAATGCACAACACAGTTGTTTTATTTTCCACAAGTGACAGGTTCACCTTGCATCAGGTTGGCAATTATTTTCACATGGATATTCTAACAATTTATGTTTGTTTAATGCATTCTTCGCACCTAGGAATACAGCCTAAATTTGGACCACTTCAAGGGAACCTAAACTGAGAAGGATATGGATATTTCCTTTTAAATTAATACCAGTTGCCTGACTCTCCTGCTGATCCTGTGTCTCCAATACTTTTAGCCACAGCCCCTCAATAAGCATGCAGATCAGGTGCTCTGACCGAAGTCAGACTGGAATAGCTGCATGCTTGTTTTAGGTGTGTGATTCATCCACTACTGCAAAGAGATCAGCAGGACTGCCAAGAAACTGGTATTGTTTAAAAGGAAACATCCGTATTCCTCTGAGTTAAGGTTCCCTTTCAGATATACTTTTAATTGTTTGGGGGGGGGGGGGGGGGGGATTCATTTGAATCCTGTTTATTTATTTTTTAATTCAGTAACAAGAATATTGTCATTTTGTAGATGTTACTTGAAGATGTATGTTGCTACCACATTTGTTACACAATGTTTAGTTTCTTGTATCTGCTGCTTATACGTGAGTGTAATGCATGTCCCTCTGCCTGACAGGATATGTGCGTGGTGTGCGGTAGTTTTGGTAAAGGTGCTGAAGGGAGACTACTTGCATGCTCTCAGTGCGGGCAGTGTTACCATCCATACTGTGTCAGTATTAAGGTAAGTGACTTCCTTCACACAGATATCCTTTCTTTGGTTTCTTCTCATTATGCTGAACTAATGATAAAAATGCAACAATAGATCCTTCAGGTAACTAAAGTTTGGATAGAAACATTTAATAAGGCGGTTCTTCACCCATTTGTGTGGAAAATTCTCAAATTTTTCTGTTAAAAGTATTTGTCATTGTTAGACGGAAGTGAACAGCAAAACACCAATAGCTCCGACACACAAATCTTATTGTATAATCCTTCACTTCCTCCACTGTTACAGTGCTGAGCACAATGACACTCCTCTGATGTCCACCGCTACAGTGCCTTCAGAACAATCTTCAATCTGCACAACTACACGTAAAACATGTTTATTAAAAAAAGCTTAAAAACCCCACATGGATCAGTTCTGTAACACACCTACAGCCCGCTGTTTTGGGTGTTATCCTGTATGCAGATGAAAAAATAAATCCTAATAAACTTTTTTTTTTTACCTACACTAAATAGGTCTATAATGACCCCCCCCCCCTTTACCTATTTAATGGGTGAAGGATGTGCATCTGGTGGTCCCCTTATTAAAGGGGGCTCCCTGATACCACGAAAAGCCCCCCTTCCCAGTACTTAGGAGTGGATGACTATTTACCACCCCTCTCTTACGCCCCTATATTGTGCACCATGTAGAAAGTGAAAGAGCTCCACGCTCTGGGTTGTTGTTTTTTTTGGCTTTAAAATGGCTTGTTTCTTAAAGGGGCACTATGGCTAAATGTTTTCTTTTTAATCACTTTAACATAAATATTTATAGGTGGAGCAGAGTTAATGACGTATTATGGCTGATCAAAAGCATTTTTTACACTGCCCCTATCCATTTTTAGCTTTAGAGTCACATCGAAAGATTTACCTTAATGACGCGACTCAGGCTAATCCATTGTGCAGTAGGAGGCATCTGCTTCTACTGCTTGAGCTGCCTTTACTGTCCACCCCTATGGCTAACTCAGCTAGGATCATTCCATCTTCTAGGTTTCATTGCCAGCTTCAGGGGACGCAGCCGTACGGATTTATGTTTAGATGTTTCCCGTCAAGGACCCCTTTAGTGAATCTAGCAATGAAACGGACACCTATTGTCCGTTTCTATGGCAACCAAACTTCAGCTTTTGAAGGCAGCGGCGGCATCAAAGCTATAGTGCTTGGGTCTGCACTGTACGGCGGCTGCGTCCTGCACTTTATGGCGGATGAAGTGACCTCAGTAACTGCACAATAGCGCAGTTAAAAGATGGAATGATCCTAGCTGAGCTTCGCACAGGGGTTGCACAATAAGCTGAAGTCTGGTTACCATAGAAACGGACAACAATAGGTGTCAGTTTCATTGCCAGCTTCACTACAGGGGTCCTTGACGGGCAGCATCTAAACATAAATCCGTACGGCTGCGTCCCCTGAAGCTGGCAATGAAACCTAGAAGATGGTATGATCCTAGCTGAGTTAGCCATAGGGGTGGACAGTAAAGGCAGCTCAAGCAGTAGAAGCAGATGCCTCCTACTACACAATGGATTAGCCTAAATCGCGTCAGTAATGTAAATCTTCCGACGTGACTCTAAAGCTAAGAATGGATAGGGGCAGTGTAAAAAATGCTTTTGATCAGCCACAATATGTCATTAACTCTGCTCCACCTATAAATATTTATGTTAAAGTGACTAAAAAGAAAGAAATTAGCCATAGTGCCCCTTTAATTCAAAGCTGCAGTTGATCAGTGTTGTCATACATGCTTTCATTTTCAAGATGCACTGAATTTTTTCATGTTCTGTTAGTCTGGTCATTAGAAATTGTGCAGTTGAACCTCACTCATTGTGACTATTTCTCCAGCTTAGTAAAGTCATCCTTCGTAAAGGCTGGAGGTGTTTGGAATGCACGGTGTGCGAGGCTTGCGGTAAAGCCACAGATCCTGGCCGGCTGCTTCTCTGCGATGACTGTGATATTAGCTACCACACATACTGCTTGGATCCACCTTTACAGACTGTCCCCAAGGGAGGGTGGAAGTGTAAATGGTGAGTTTTATTATCTCTTCCTGCATCACTGTTTCACCTATTCTTTGACTTCCTATCTCAGGTTTCATGTGTTTGCCTCTGTAAAGCCCATGGATTGCCTTTGCCCACTGTTGTTGTTGTTTTTTTTGTTTTGTTTTGTTTTTCACACAGATGTGACTTGTGATCTTAAAGTTCTTTTAAGTAAATTTTGTTCAGATTCAGTTTTTTGTTTTTGTTAGAATTAAATGTCTAATTTAACCTATTTTGGTTCCTGGACGTAGAAATTACGTCCAGGAACCATGCGCGCTCCCGCGGCCGATCGCGCGCATGTACGCGCGCTCCCGGCCCGCGGTTCGTTAGCCAGGCAATCAGTGAATCGGGCTATGATGCCCGATCACTGATTCCTCTCCCCCGCTGAAAAAGCGACAGCTTCTCTCGAAGCTGCGCCTTTTCTGGCTGTTACCTCCCCCATGCGTCACTCTAAGCGTATGTTACGCTTAGCGTGACGTCATGTAAACAAACTCATGGCCGCCATCTTGTGGCCAAAAAGTAATACTACAACTAAAAGTTAAAAAAAATTAAAATCAACACATATTTACATTTTAAACCTATTGTTTACATCCCACCCTCCCAAAACTACCCAAATAAAATGTTTAATATAAAAAAAAACCATTACAATAAAAAAAAAAACATGTAAATATTTACCTAAGGGTCTAAACTTTTTAAATATCAATGTAAAGATGATATATTTCTATATTTTTTTAATTTTAAACTTGTAAATAGTGATAGATGCAAAACGGAAAAAATGCACCTTTATTTCCAAATAAAATATTGTCGCCATACATTGTGATAGGGACATAATTTTAACGGTGTAATAACCGGGACATATGGGCAAATACAATACGTATATGTATTGTATGGAAAATTGGTTTGATATCAATACAGCAGTCATTGATCATTTTTCACCCAGACTCCAGGCGTCATATGTTATTTAAATACAATACGTGAGTTTTAATTATGGAGGCATGTATTATTTTAAAACTATAATGGCTGAAAACTGAGAAATAATGATTTTTTTTCTGTTTTTTTTCTTATTCTTCCTGTTAAAATGCATTTACAGTAAAGTGGCTCTTAGCAAAATGTACCCCCCAAAGAAAGCCTAATTGGTGGCGGGAAAAACAAGATATAGATCAGTTCATTGTGATAAGTAGTGATAAAGTTATAGGTTAATGAATGGGAGGTGAACATTTCTCAAGTGAAAACGACGTAACGCGAATGGGTTAAACAAATGTCTGATAATCTAAGGCAGGGGTCCCCAAACTTTTTCGGCCAAGGGCCGGGTCAACATACTTCAAACTGCTGGGGGGCCAGAACACATAAAATGATGTTGAAAAACATTACATCGAATCAAGGTATTGATTCCCCCCAACCATGCCCAGAGGAGAACTCCCAGCAGCAGCTATTCAGTCATGTGGCGCCCGAAGAATGCCTTTGTGCACCAGACTGTGAAGCATACCCAGGTGACAAACTGCGATCCAGTTGGACAGAAGTGTCACCTGATGCAGAATTGGATTGGTAGCCAGCAAATTAATGCTCGCTGGCTTATACGGTATGTGGATGGGTGGTGCCAGCACTGCTATTCTATATATGGGCTGCCGATATTTAAAGGTGTAGTGGGCCACATCTATAAGTGAAAAAGCCTCAGGGGGCCGCATTCAACCCGCAGGCTTTAGTTTGAGGACCACTGATCTAAGGTGTGAATTGAAGATATTCAGTATTTTGTGTGATGGGCTTGAAATTAGCCATCAAAGCATCTTTTTATTTTTTTTCCCACAAGAGAAATTCCGTATGTATTATAAGCGGCGTGATCTTTCTCATGCTCTTGACTCTCCCTGTAGGTGTGTATCATGTAACAACTGCAAAGCAATAACGCCGGGTCTGAGATGTGAATGGCAGAACAACTATACCCAGTGTGCCCCGTGTGCAAGTCTCTCTACCTGTCCTGTGTGTGCTCAGAACTACGTAGAGGATGAGCTGATTCTCCAGTGTCGGCAATGTGACCGGTAAGAGTTGTTCTTGAGCTGCTAAATATAGCGGCTGTACTTTCCATGCATGTAGATATTTTTCTGTGAATTGTCATGTGAATAAATTTCTCAACTGACAATTTTCTCTCTTGCCTGACTGTTTGGTGTACAGGTGGTCCCACGGTTCCTGCCAGGGCCTAAACACAGAGGCAGAAGTGGAGAGTGCTGCAGACAGTGGGTTTGACTGTGCCATGTGTAAGCCATTCGCAGTACCAGTACAAGGTAAATGTGCTATTCAGATGTTGCTGAGGTGTTTAAATAAATGCCTTGCCATCCCTTCCTCTCACAAGAGGCTACTAAAATGCTTGTACCTGACTACTATGACACCCGCAGCTTCTTTGGAACGCTCTCCCACAGCTAGTCCATCATGCTTACAACCTGGAGATTTTCAAATGTACTTTCAAAACACACCTGTTCAGACAAGCCTATAATTTGCTATAGGTAGCATTGGTGGTAAACTGCCTCATCTGCTAACACTTGTCTCCAACCCACCACCCTCTAGATCAGGGGTGTCAAACTCAAATACAAAATGGGCCGAAATTGTACACTGAGGCCTAGTCGCGGGCCGAAATTGTACACTAGGGTCTAGTCTGTGGGCCAATCTCAATTTCTACAGGCCACATTCTTCCCTTATACAGTTCCCTGGTGTCTAGTGGTCCTCCCTCCCCTATAAAATTCCCTGGTGTCTTAAGACCCCCACCCTCCCCTACACAGTTCCCTGATGTTTAGTGCTTTCCCCCTACCTCCCCACATGGCCTCCCTGGTGTTATAGGGCTTCATCTCTAATATAACTTCCCTGGTGGTCTAGAGTGGGCCAAACATAATGCAAAGTGGGGAAACCTCTTGAGGTCCAAATTTAATGGCTCTGAGGGCCAAATTTGGCCCGCGGGCCGAAGTTTGACATGTATGCTCTAGATTGTAGGCTCGCAAGTGTATTGGCCCCTCCTAGTACTTCTTATTCTAGTATAATTCTTCATATGATTATGCACCAGTATTGGTGATGTCTCAAACCACACATCACCAATGTTTATATTTGTATTTGCATTGTTGGATGTCCTGATTGAGTTTTGGACGTCTCGTATCTATGCTCCCCACAATTTGTTTGTACTATGTACAGCACTACGGAAGATGTTGGCACTATATAAATAAAAAATAATAATTATATGAAATAAATACAGTTTAGCTCTGTTTCCTTTCCTAGTCTTGAGCCTTCAGTGATGACCCTGCTAATGCCACTGCCGAATTGCTGCAGCTGAACAGGAATGTGGGATCTTCTGATAACAGCTGTTGGTTAAGGAATTAAGCATTAATCCCTTAGCCTCACCCATCCTTTAATGCTCGCCATAACTAAAGAGTCTAAAGTAATCCTCTTCCCCTCTGCTAGCTTTCTACATAGTGCTTTCCATATAATAAAAATGGTGAATATTTCTTCAATGTTGTTAAAACTGTGCTCGTTAGTGCTGCAGGAATTGCTACCGGCTCTGTACCCACTGTAAAGCTATATACAGTGCAAAAGGTTTTGCTCCAGCTAAACCTTCTCACCAGATTAAGTCTGGACGGGTGCGTAGCATCATGCGCCATCCGCACCAACCATATGTGCATCAAGTAAGGATCCAGACAACCATCCTTTGCTCCGTTATTCGACATCAATAAGCAGGGTACACAAATGAGAATAGGCTAACCTGTTTCACACACCCAACAGTCGCTTTCTGTATGAGTATACACCTGTTGGTGTGAAACACCTTAGGGCTATTCTCATCTGTGTACTCTGCCTATTGGTTTCAAATGAAATCTGAGTGAGCAATGGGCGGCTGTGCAGATCTTTGTTTGATGCACATGTAAAGCTATACACTCTAGATTTTCACCTAGTCCATTTTCTTCTATTCTCTCTCTATAGCATAGGATAGCAGAGCAGCTATACAGTAATTATTCCTAAAGCTGTGTCTGTACGAACAATCCTTTTGGACAGTAGTTATTGTCTGTTCTTTATATCCTCGTTGTGCATTAATACAGACCTCTGTTGACAAAGCCAAAGCTTCCAAGCTGGCTTCACAGTAGGTAATGTTCCTTTCTGCAGACAAAACTTACATGCTGGAATTTTATATTTTTTCAAGGTATTTCATCGTAGTTTTAGTGATGCTGCTGTGCTTTAGTGGTTGGAGCATTACTCTGCGCCTAGGAATTTGCCTATTATTTTCCTTCACTTATAAGGTGCTGACATACCTGCCAGTGCTCTCAGGCCTGGATTTACCTCACAGAAGCCTATAGGCACAGATCTCCTGGAACCTTAGACTTCACCGTCCATGAGCCTAACTTGCAAACACCCACCTGCAACTGCACCTAAAGTGTGCTGGCTGTCCCAGATGTCACTTCTCCCTTATTTCCCTTACTGTCATAGGTAGCTACAGGTGTCTCTTAGTATTAGGTAGCCAGAAATACCCTCAATATTAAGTAGGTAAAGGTGCCGCCAAGTATGAGGTAGCTGGAGGAACCTCGCTATTAAGTAGCTAGAGGTGACCCTGACTGAAGGGAGATCTCATCACCAGTGGAATGCCAAGAGCAGAGTGAGTAAGCGATCATTAACACTCTCATCAGGACTCTGCACAGGGAAAAAAGGAGTTAAGCAATTGTAGAGTGGAGTGAGCGGCCTTTCCATCATCAGGCGCCTATAGGGAAATCCAGCCCTGGGTGCTCTGCATAAAAGGTGCCGAAGGAATATTCCTGTCTAAAGCTTTTTAAAGCTAGTTGGCTTGGCTCTCGAGGCTAGAGGATTCATGTGAATTATGGTAGTATGTCACTTCTATTCTTTGTATAGCACTTTATTAGGGCACCCCCGATAATCCTCCCACAGCAAGGGGCAAAACATGATTTGGGGTGGGTACATATATCCAATTTTGATTGGCCAGTTTTACCACCCCACTTAGTATGAGGGCTAACCTACACAATCTGTTCTGTTGTATTCTAAATCTGTTGGCCCTCGTACTACATGGGGGAGGTAAAATTGGTCAATGGTTGGCCAAACAAAATTGGATGTGTGTATGCATCCTTAGTCTGGTTGATTTGGTCTGTCTTTACATATTTAGCAGTTTTAGTGGATAAAGGGCCCCATTTTTGAGCCCCATACAATAGCTTTGTGACATTAGACCCTCGGACGCTTGCAGTCGAGTCACCTTATGTTCAGATTCAATCATTTATTTAGGTCCGTCATTCATTAGTTTCATATTATATGATACAATAAAAGTGAAGTTTTAATGTATTTTAGACGGGGTATTGATGCACACTTGCACATTGAACCATCTTTTTTCTGTCATGTTCCAAATTCCCCCTCCGATTCTATACTAACATATAATTTGAAGTGTGTATAATGTATCCAGCATCATTAAAAAATGTGTTAACACTTTGTTTACCTTTTAGAAGAAATCGAACCTCCTGTTGTTGAAGCTCATATTGTTCCAAAAACTAGAGAACCTGGTAAGAAAAGGATTATTGCCATTTCCTTCATCAATCTCTGCAGTCATTTAGCCAAATCTATCCATCTATCCATCTGTCAATCATAGATATTTATTGGCTATTTAGCATGCAAAATCAATTGTTTACCGGATCTTTTGTTCCATTCCCTGAGAAAATACCTTTTTGTCATAATGTATAGTGGAAAATAACCAGGTAGTCAACCTGATATGTGGACTTAACCCATTTATTCAAGAAGTGGCATACCATAGACAACTCGGCAATTTGGTCACAATTCACCGTACCTTCAAGTATTTCCGAGGTGAAAATTGAAATGTAGCTTTACTTACCTGAGGCTTCTTGCATCCCCTAGAAATCATTTGTGTCCCTCACCGCAAATCTGGTGTTCTCCTGCATCCTGCTGTAGGCTCTAAAGGAGTGCTGAGATGGGCCAGCATCTTGTGTGGCCACATGTACGTTCCCGCGTGTAAATGAGCCCATGTTGTTGGGAGCATACTGCACCTGCATCTCCTCAATCTCTAGCTTGATCTCAGCCTGCACGTTTGATGAGGTGCGATAGGGGCCCTGCCGTAAAGGCTTGTAGGTCCCTGTGTCAACTCGGTGAGCTGCTAAGTTGGTTTGGCCAAGGAGTCCTGAGAATGTGTCCTGGTGTGCACTCAGGAGTGTGGTGAGCTGAAGTTGCTGGGAGTACGAGTGGTGGGGGTTGATGTCCCAATCCTCTGCCACTTTTTGTAGTTCCACCTGCAGGTCTATCAGTTGGTCTGGTCTGGCTCTTCTCGTTCTAGCTGACTGCACGTTGCCAACACATACTGCTCTCTCTCACGTACTTTTACCGTTTTGACATGGATAGTCTTTTGTTCATTGCTATTAAAATTTGTTTCACATAGTATTTTACTTGCAGTGAGTTTGTGCCACTGTGTTGGGATGTACTGGTCTGAAGGACTGCTGGCAATTGGCAGTTAGGCCTGTATGTCTACAGCCACCCCCGACAAGGGTTCATCACTAAGTGGCAGTGGGCATAGGGGAACTCTGGCCTTTCCCTCCTGACAAACAGCACATGGCCTGTGCAGTACTCTCCTTGTGATGTGTGCCCCTCCCTCGCATGGTGCGGGCGCACTCCCGTGCATATGCAGAAGATGCTGACCCATCGGGGGTCGGCGACCCTTCAGAGGCTGCCAGAGAGAACCAGGAGAACACCAGTGCTGCGGCGAGGTACACAAATGACTTCTATGGGCTGGAAAAAGCCCCAGGTAAGTAAAGCTACATTTCACTTTTCACCTCAGAAATACTTTAATGTGTACCTGGAGTGAAAATAACCTAATGAGGTAAGCAATTGTATCTATAGAAATAATCCTAAACGAGGTATTTCCCAATGCAGACAGCCAGGATTCCACTGGTTGTATTGAGGGAAGGAAAGGAAGCAAAGTGTTGAGAATACTCTGGTTCGAGGATTGTGCATCAGATGAATACCGTAACAGATTAAAAATTGCTGTACATTTACCCTCTTCTTTGTATTACTACATATGCTCAAAATCAATCCCTAATTTTGACCCTTTAAAGTGTACCAGAGACGACAGATACTTAACTTTCTATACATACCTGGGGCTTCCTCCAGCCCCATGGGCACAGATCACTCACACGCCGCTGTCCTCTGCTGCCTGCAGCTCCGGTACTGGGTTCTGTAACTTCCTCCAGTCGCTGCCAGTCTGGCGCAAGTGAAGGGCGCTATTAACGCATGTCTCCAGCAGCCACTGGCGTTAGTGGTTAGCGCTCTCGCCTTGCAGCCCTGGGTCACTGGTTCGAATCCCAGCCAGGTCAACATCTGCATGGTGTTTGTATGTTCACCCCATGCTTGCATGGCTTTCCTCCGGGCACTCCGGTTTCCTCACACATTCCAAAAACATACAGATAAGTTAATTGGCTTTCCCTTAAATTGGCCCTAGACTATGATACATGCACTACATGATACATACATAGACATATGACTATGGTAAGAACTAGATTGTGAGCCCCTCTGAGGGACAGTTAGTGACAAGACAATATACTCTGTACAGCGCTGCGTAATATGTCGGCGCTATATAAATACAGTAAATAAATAAATAGGAAAAGGCCTGTGAAACATGATGCACAAAAAGCAAACAACAGGATTGGGATGAGTAGCACCATCTAGCATCAGAGAGGACTCCAGGGTCATCAGAAAAACTATTTTTATATTTATAAGCACAAATCCTTTAAATCTGAAACTACCAGCTTCACATTGAAAACAGGACATGTTTTAAGCTTCTGTACTCATGTGCATTTGATTTGATTTTTTTTCTTTATTTTTTATAGATATTCTTAAAACCTTCACTCAGGATGGAGTATGTCTGACAGAGTCCGGACTTACACAGTTGCAAAGTTTAACCATCATGGTACCAAGGAGGAGGCGGTCAAAACCAAAGCTGAAATTAAAGATCATCAACCAGAATAGCGTGGCTGTTCTTCAGACCCCTCCAGACCCCCAGTCTGAACATTCGCGCGATGGGGAGATGGATGACAGCAGAGGTATAGTTTTGTCTCCATTGCTTCGCATGTAGTCTTGATCACTTTGCCAGAATTATGACTTTTCACCTGTCTTCAGCTAGCCTACAGTACATATAAAATAAAAATTGCAATTGTGTAAAGAATATTTTATTATGGATCGCTTTATTGGACTTTTCAGATATAGAAAAGTATGTTTTCCAGTGTATCTCAGATATAAAAAGAAATATTAAGAATCTGCTAGTTTACTGTCTCTTTGAGAGATTTAATATGAGAATATGAAAAGCATACAGAAGCAGAGCATCAATTTAAAGAGTAACTGTCGGGCTTAAAATCAAAAATCAATTCTTTATTTTTAACTGGTAAACAAGTAATAAGGATTCTAACCAGGCAATCCAAAAGTTAAAACCTCTATTAGTTTTCTTGTTTATAAATGATCATTCCCCAGTTTACCTGACTCTTATTTGGTACGTTGCCGCAAAAAGGAAGTTGCAGGGCATGCCGGGTTATCTTTTTTTGCTTCTGTACATAAGTTAAGTCTGAGGGGCGATAAAGAAGCAAAAGAAAAAAAAAAAAAAAAAAAAAAAAGATAACCCAGCATGCCCTGCAACTTCCTTTGTGTGGCAACTTACCAAATAAGAGTCTGGTAAACTGGGGAATGATCATTTATAAACAAGAAAACTAATAGAGGTTTTAACTTTTTGATTGCCTGGTTCGCATCCTGATTACTTGTTTACCAGATGTACCAAATGAAGAATTAATTTTTGAGTTTATGCCCAACAGTTACACTTTAAAGCCCTATGATAAAATGAAATGCATACGCACAAAGATATATATATATATATATATATATATATATATATATATATATATATATATATATATATATATATATATAAGATCAGTCTTTAAAAGGCATCAGTTTTTCATTTGTGACCCTCCATCAGGTTAGTGCGTGGTCAATGCGACGCGTCTGTTGCTCCGGATTTATTGCAGCCTCCCCAAACATGCAGTACATTCAGCGAATTGTGCCAAACGGATCCGTTGTAACCGAGCAGTGTGAATAGATCCTATTGATTTAACATAGGATCCATTCACCTCCATTAGGATTTGGTCCGCTTAGGTACGCTAAACGGACCATTTTTAGTGCCAATGTGAACCGGGCCTAAGAGCTACAAATTGTGGCGGTGGTATTTGAGGGAAGGAAATGTTAATGGTTGGGTTTTGACCATTCCCTTCTATAAATGATCAGTTTATACTGCAGATGTCTATGATTGTCTCTTTGTGATTGTGCAGTTGTCTCCTTTGTGTCTCTTGTTTTCGCCTGCCCAGAAAGCAGACATGAGGCATGATCATGGCAGCTAATCAGGACCTTCTAAAACAATTACCCATCAAAATGTGGGCACAGACTTTTCCATGACTGCTTCTCATGGAGGATATCTGCATGATACTAAGATTCTCTCCTTTCCCTAGAGGTCCCATTCAACCAATACAGCAGATTGGTTAGCTCCGTGGAAATGAGGGAGACATTCCAAATGGGACTAATCTGGTTTAAATCCCTTTTTTTGGGACATCAGGTTCATGTAAACTAACTACCCCCCTCCAAAAAAAGGGAAAAGAAGTGAATTTCCCTTAAAAGTTTTTGTATTTGTTGTATTAACAGATTCACAGCCTAACATTGTAGTAATGTGTTTCAGAGGGAGATCTCATGGACTGTGATGTGAAATCTGATTCCAGTCCTGAGCGAGAGCCTATTGATGATGATCCTAAGGGTGCAGAAGTGATGGATGGAACAAAGAAAAGGAAGAGAAAGCCATACAGACCTGGTATAAACGTTTTACTTAACTGGAACTCAGAATTCTTGCTAGGCTTGTCTGTAACATAAGCCTTTCCATCATCAAACTGCATTCCATTGCCTACACTACCATCAGTAAAAGCCATCTCATGTGGCAGAACAATTATTAATTGTGATCATGACCAAGTCTGCATGCTGTTGTGCCAGATCATAACTGCATTGTTTGTTAATAAGTGTCTGTTACATTGAAGAAAAAAAAACCTGGGCAAAAGAAACTGAACATAGGTAGAAAAGCTGCATTGTTAAATGATGATCAGTCTGAGAGATACAGGCAGCTAAAGTTCATGTTAGGATTCTTGAGGCTTCTTAATCTATTAGCAACTTCAATAGAGTTACCTCGTTTGAGATAAGTGCACTGCTTTTGATCTCAGTCGGCAGAACACGTGCTGTAAATTCTAAGAATGCTTTGATATCTTTCTACTAGCAGAAAATATAGAAACTGAAAGCTAAAGTCCCCTGTTGTCTCACACTGCCCCCTAGTGACAAGTGGCCATAAATACACATTACAGCAGTACTAAGGCCTCTGTTACATAGACTGTTGATAGGCAGTGAAATGCCTCTCAAACTCTCACAACTGTTCACTGCTGCCTGATAACGGCTTGTTGCTGCCTGGTAACTGCTCACTGCTACCTGGTAACTGCTCACTGCTACCTGGTAACTGCTTGCTGAGCACACCGCTCAACTGTCCGTTGAAAAGAGGCCTAAATGTGCTAAAATAAATTGGCCTGGATCACTTGCAAGCCTCTTAAATAAATTGGCTGCTAAAGTGTTAATAATCAACAACCAAGGCCAAGCTTGCTTAAAACAGGGAAGGAAGAGGCGCCCCAAAGAAAAAAGTAAAATCTTCATAAACCATATAAGGGTACGAGGCAAACAGTCTTTTTAAGAGAACACTTTTTAAAACAATGCATTTCATGGGTTTGTGCCCACTTTTTCAGGTTAGATTAAAGGGAACCCGAAGCAATAGGTTTATGGAGGCTGCCATATTTATTTATTTTTACGGCATACCAGTTGCCTGGCTATCCTGCTGATTCTCTGCCTGTAATACTTTTAGCCATAGACCCTGAACAAACATATGCAGATCAGGTGTTTCTGACATTGTCAGATCTGACAAGATTAGCTCCATGCTAGTTTCTGGTGTGATTCAGACACTACTGCAGCCAAATAAATCAGTAGGGCTGCCAGGCGAGTACATTTGAAATCGGTGCCGGTAGACTTGGGCGCAGGATACAGCAGTATATGGCTGATCCTGCTTCTGCACAAGTCCGGGCCGATTTAATTACTATTCCCCCTCCAGGCCGCCATGGATAGTGGGGGAATGAAATAATTCGGCTTCCAGCGATTGCTGGAGGCCGAATTATTATGTTTTTAAGCAACCTCGGCTCCGTCTTCTGACAGAGCCGACGTTACTCACTGAGCGCTGCAATAGGAGTGATTCCTATTGTAGTCTACGGAGGAGCCGGCTGCACCCAAATCTAGCAGCGCTGAAAAGCACTGCTCCGTGCCAGGCAACTGGTATTGTTTAAAAGGAAACACATCTGGCAGTGTCCATATCCCTCTAACTTCAGGTTTCCTTTAAAGTTAGCAGATAGGCGCTCTGAACTGCTGACAATTTTTTCTCAGAGACTCTGTTGTTTAACCTGAAGAAGTGGACACAGACCCGTGAAACGCGTTGTTTTAGTGTTCTATTAAAAAGATTGATTGCCTGATACAAGTTGTTTATCGTCTTTTTGAACCACTCTTTCATATATACTACACAGATCTGATGTCCTAAAATACTACACTACAAACGGCTCCTGGGATCTCACGTGTCTTTTTTTTTCTTGAAGGTCCTACGGACTCTTCCACACACATTACAGGAAACATTGACATTTGTATGTTCAGCAGCCTGTATTTCTGATAGTACTGATCAGTACTCCATATACTTTTCTGTTAAGGTAGCCTCTGATAATAGTTTTATTTGCTGTGCTCAGTTTCCATTGCCCAGGCTTTTGACACACATACATGAAATTGGCCGGAACCCAGTAACATTAGTTGCCAGTGGCACTGGGCACTAAACACCCGCCAAGGCTAAATGTTCTGTAGTCTTGAATGTACCTGTTCATTTCCATGGTCAAACAAGGAGAGGCAGACTGTTGAATTGTGCTTGGCACTTACTAGCGGATACGTTTTTCGTGATGCTGTTGAATTAAAACGTCTCAACTTGTAAAGGGCTGGAAAAAAAATCCCTACAAGTGATGGGGTTACATTTTTGGAATATGGAATGCAGACAGGCCTGGAAAGGGTTAGTAAGAGCACACTATATTCTTATACAAACTGATCAGTGTTAACCTCCCTCCAGGTATTGGTGGATTTATGGTGCGCCAAAGAAGCCGAACAGGTCAAGGGAAATCCAAGAGATCTCTTTCCAGAAAAGATTCTTCTGGCTCAGTTTCTGAACTTGTGCCGGGCAAAGATGATGGTATGTCCATTAAGTAATAAAGTTATTTTATAGTACGTGGTAGAACTCCGCCCGACACACAGTGGGCTGTATGTATCTGTCTCTCAAACAACTAGCTGTCTGTGTCACCCCCCATAGCAACCAGTCAGGTGCAAGCAGTCACTCTAGCTTTCATTTCCTGCTGCAGGTTTGAATACATTTGTTTAGAAGTAATACAGACAGTTCACCATTTTAAAAAATCAAGAAAAACATTACATTGGAGTCTGCCTGTAGTAAGATGGAGGTTTCTTTTTACACTCTGGCCCCATTGTGCTATTGTTGTCATCATTTGGCTTATTGGAGCCTGATCAGAGCAGAATAGAGGCTCCCGTACAGCTGATGCTGCTCTTAAAATCAATAAGCGCCAGCTGTGCGTTATGACTCCTTTATTATTACTTGAACAAGTACCAAGGAGGATTTCCTGTAAGATCCCCCATAGTGAGGCTGAGTGAGTTGTAACACTGGACAGTTATCAGTGTTTCCCTTGCACTGAGCTGTGAATCTGTGTGGCATTTATGGTGTGCTGCATGTCTTGCTTATTAGTACCAACACAGCACAACACTGCCTGCTACTGCGTTCTATTGAGAGAACATCTTCATTGTTATTTCTTGTCTGCCTTCATTGAACGTCTCTATATTTATGGTGTTGACATGCTTGTGTTTTCTTCTTCTAAACTGCATTCCATGTTCGACTTAAGCTTGGAATGAGCCTTTGCCTGACACGCCGGTAGATGAATGTGTCCCTGGAACTGAGACCACAGAGAAAATAAGGAAACGTTACAGGAAAAAGAAAAACAAACTTGAGGAAACTTTTCCTACATATTTACAGGTACCTTCTGAATGTGTCCATAAAAAAATGATTGCCCATTTCAAACAAGTTCTGAAATTGCTCTCACACAAAGAAGCTGATCCATTTTATGTGTATGAAGTCTGTTCAACCTTTCAACTGCTGATTTAATTAGTGGCTTGTTGGTGCTTCAGGCCAATTTATTGCGAACAACAACTCGGCCACAATTTCAAAGCCTACAGCAAAATTGATCATGGGGCCCCCTGCAGATCAAACCTTTGACCCCAACCTCCTGCAGGAAGTGGCCAGGCATCTTTTTGGCCACCCAAAAACCCTTTCCCCTTGCACAAGTAGTAGCTACCCCCACAGGTAATGGCCAGTCATGTGACCAACCACTGGAGGATATCTGCATACAGCGGGGCTCCTAGGAAGGGAGACCCAATGCAGCGTATCCATTCGGGTAAATATCACAATGATCTCTGCGCTATTCTGCATTGAGGAGGGGGTGATAAGTGGCATTGCTGCACTGTGCTACCACACACAAGGTTTGTGCACAGCAGCCAGAAGTTGCTGCCAACAGGACGAGTGGAGAAGACGCAGTTCTGTTTCTCAAACATACCTTTCCAGCAAGTCTTGTTCAGTCCATTTTCCTGAAGTGACTGCTTAGAGCTTACATATCAAACTCCGGCCCACGGGCCAAATCTGGCCCTCAGAGCCATTCAATTTGGCCTCCAAGTGGTTTACCCACTTTGCATTATGTTTGGGGGGAGGGTGGGGGCACTAGACACTAGGGAACTGTTTTGAGAACCACTAGACACAAGAAACTGTATAGGGGTTGCAGGGGAGCCAATTAGACACCAGGGAACTTTATAACAGAAGAAGGTGGCCAGTAGACATCAAGGTTGGCACTGTGACCCAGTGTTCAATTTCAGCCCACTTTTTTTTTGAGCTTGACATCCCTGGCTTAGAGAGTAGGTTGTTCATTATATGGTGGATGTGGGGGGTAGGTGTTTACATACCCATCCTTGGGTTAAAATTGTGTTAACTGTGACTAGGTGTTCCTATACCATTCAGAAGATGCCTGTTCGGATACATGAATTATTTGTTGATGACTGGGAACTTGAATGCTCATATGCTGTTTTACATGTCAGTAAATAAGCATAATACTGTATTTGTAATTTGGAGTACAAGTATATTATAGGAATCCATTTATTCCATTGACTGTGGTCAGCCATAGGTCTAGCGGAAAGCTGTAATCTGGAATTTTAGCAAGTGTATAAAAACAGACAGGTGGGTTATGCAGCAGCAACTGGACTTCAGTGAGAAACCTCAAAGATAAATGGTGGTTCACTCAGTCGAGAGTATAACTTGTTTACAGAAGTAATGGACAGCGCAGTTACACAGCAAACAATAACAGAACATTGACTTATCTTCCGGATCCAATGCATATCGTCAATGAAGTGCTAATAATTTAATTTTTATACAGCTTGAAAATGGACCAGTCATAATAACTTCTGCATTTGATCGGCCCATTTCCAAACTTCATATGCAGTAGAATCTCATTATAGTAAATTCTGATATAAGAAACCTTTTGGATATAGTAAACTTATTCAGGTCCCAGCAAATGCATATTTATAAATATACAAAGTGACCAATTCTGATATAGTAAACTAGTTTTCCTAGCCCCTAGGAGTTTACTATAATGGGATTCTAATGTATTTGTTTAACATTAACCTAAAATTAATGTTATTAAAGAGGATCTGTAACATAAAAAACACCCTTTGGGGGGGGTACTTACCTCTGGAGGAGGAAGCCTCTGGGATCCAGCGCTGGCAGCACCAGAATAGTGGTGATGTAAATGTTTACCTTTCGCTCTCCTGCGCAAACACAATAGCAGCTTTCCGATGAGCTCCGATGGAAATCACCGAGCCCAATCTGGTCCGCTCTACTGCGCAAGCGCGGGTGGACCTGATCAGGCTTGGCTGTTTCCCCCGAAGCCCATCGCATAGCTGCTACTGCAGCTGCGCAGGAGTGAGGTAGGTAAGCGACAAGCTTGTTGGCAAATTTTTCGGGGCTGCCATCGCTGGATCCTGGAGGGTGAAGAGGAAGGAAGAGGCCTCATTAAGATCAAGAGGCTTCCCCCTCCTGAGGTAAGTACACCCTGTTACAGATCCTCTTTAACCACTTGAGGACCACAGTCTTTTCGCCCCTTAAGGACCAGAGCCTTTTTCTCCATTCAGACCACTGCAGCTTTCACTGTTTATTGCTCAGTCATACAACCTACCACCTAAAGGAATTTTACCTCCTTTTCTTGTCACTAATACAGCTTTCTTTTGCTGCTATTTGATTGCTGCTGCGAGTTTTAGTTTTTATTATATTCATCAAAAAAGACATGAATTTTGGCAAAAAAAATGACTTTTTTAACTTGCTGTGCTGACATTTTTCAAATAAAGTAAAATTTCCTATACATTTGAGCGCGAAAGTTATTCTGCTACATGTCTTTGATAAAAAAAAAAAAAAACATTCAGTGTATATTTATTGGATTGGGTAAAAGTTATAGCGTTTACAAACTATGGCGCCAAAAGTGAATTTTCCCATTTTCAAGCATCTCTGACTTTTCTGCGCACCTGTCAGGTTTCATGAGGGGCTAAAATTCCAGGATAGTACAAATACCCCCCAAATGACCCCATTTTGGAAAGAAGACATCCCAAAGTATTCAGTGAGAGGCATGGTGAGTTCATAGAAGATTTTATTTTTTGTCACAAGTTAGCGGAAAATGACACTTTGTGACAAAAAAAAAAAAAGTTTCCATTTCTTCTAACTTGCGACAAAAAAAAATTAAATCTGCCACGGACTCACTATGCTCCTCTCTGAATACCTTGAAGTGTCTACTTTCCAAAATGGGGTCATTTGTGGGGTGTGTTCTGTCCTGGCATTTTGGGGGGTGCCTAATTGTAAGCACCCCTGTAAAGCCTAAAGATGCTCATTGGACTTTTGGCCCCTTAGCGCAGTTAGGCTGCAAAAAAGTGCCACACATGTGGTATTGCCGTACTCAGGAGAAGTAGTATAATGTGTTTTGGGGTGTATTTTTACACATACCCATGCTGGGTGGGAGAAATATCTCCGTAAATGACAATTGTTTTATTTTTTTTACACACAATTGTCTATTTATAGAGATATTTCTCCCACGCAGCATGGGTATGTGGAAAAATACACCCCAAAACACATTATACTACTTCTCCTGAGTACGGCGATACCACGTGTGGCACTTTTTTGCACCCTAACTGCGCTAAGGGGCCCAAAGTTCAATGAGTACCTTTAGGATTTCACAGGTCATTTTGAGAAATTTCGTTTCAAGACTACTCCTCACGGTTTAGGGCCCCTAAAATGCCAGGACAGTATAGGAACCCCACAAATTACCCCATTTTAGAAAGAAGACACCCCAAGGTATTCCGTTAGGAGGATGGTGAGTTCATAGAAGATTTTTTTTTTTTGTCACAAGTTAGCGGAAATTGATTTTAATTGTTTTTTTTCACAAAGTGTCATTTTCCGCTAACTTGTGACAAAAAATAAAATCTTCTATGAACTCACCATACTCCTAACGGAATACCTTGGGGTGTCTTCTTTCTAAAATGGGGTCATTTGTGGGGTTCCTATACTGCCCTGGCATTTTAGGGGCCCTAAACCGTGAGGAGTAGTCTTGAAACCAAATGTCGCAAAATGACCTGTGAAATCTTAAAGGTACTCATTGGATTTTGGGCCCCTTAGCGCACTTAGGGTGCAAAAAAGTGCCACATGTGGTACCGCCGTACTCAGGAGAAGTAGTTTAATGTGTTTTGGGGTGTATTTTTACACATACCCATGCTGGGTGGGAGAAATATCTCTGTAAATGACAATTGTTTGATTTTTTTTACACACAATTGTCCATTTACAGAGAGATTTCTCCCACCCAGCATGGGTATGTGTAAAAATACACCCCAAAACACAATATACTACTTCTTCTGAGTACGGCGATACCACATGTGTGACACTTTTTTTTGCAACCTAGGTGCGCTAAGGGGCCTAACGTCCTATTCACAGGTCATTTTGAGGCATTTGGATTCTAGACTACTGCTCACGGTTTAGGGCCCCTAAAATGCCAGGGCAGTATAGGAACCCCACAAGTGACCCCATTTTAGAAAGAAGACACCCCAAGGTATTCCGTTAGGAGTATGGTGAGTTCATAGAAGATTTTTTTTTTTGTCACAAGTTAGCGGAAAATGACACTTTGTGAAAAAAAAACAATACATATCAATTTCCGGCTAACTTGTGACAAAAAATAAAATCTTCTATGAACTCATCATACACCTAACAGAATACCTTGGGGTGTCTTCTTTCTAAAATGGGGTCACTTGTGGGGTTCCTATACTGCCCTGGCATTTTACGGGCCCAAAACTGTGAGTAGTCTGGAAACCAAATTTCTCAAAATGACTGTTCAGGGGTATAAGCATCTGCAAATTTTGATGACAGGTGGTCTATGAGGGGGCAAATTTTGTGGAACCGGTCATAAGCAGGGTAGCCTCTTAGATGACAGGATGTTTTGGGCCTGATCTGATGGATAGGAGTGCTAGGGGGGTGACAGGAGGTGATTGATGGGTGTCTCAGGGGGCGGTTAGTGGGGAAAATAGATGCAATCAATGCACTGGGGAGGTGATCGGAAGGGGGTCTGAGGGGGATCTGAGGGTTTGGCCGAGTGATCAGGAGCCCACACGGGGCAAATTAGGGCCTGATCTGATGGGTAGGTGTGCTAGGGGGTGACAGGAGGTGATTGATGGGTGTCTCAAGGTGTGATTAGAGGGGGGAAATAGATGCAAGCAATGCACTAGCGAGGTGATCAGGGCTGGGGTTTGAGGGCGTTCTGAGGTGTGGGCGGGTGATTGGGTGCCCGCAAGGGGCAGATTAGGGTCTAATCTGATGGGTAACAGTGACAGGTGGTGATAGGGGGTGATTGATGGGTAATTAGTGGGTGTTTAGAGGAGAGAACAGATGTAAACACTGCACTTGGGAGGTGATCTGATGTCGGATCTGCGGGCGATCTATTGGTGTGGGTGGGTGATCAGATTGCCCGCAAGGGGCAGGTTAGGGGCTGATTGATGGGTGGCAGTGACAGGGGGTGATTGATGGGTGGCAGTGACAGGGGGTGATTGATGGGTGATTGACAGGTGATCAGTGGGTTATTACAGGGAATAACAGATGTAAATATTGCACTGGCGAATTGATAAGGGGGGGTCTGAGGGCAATCTGAGCGTGTGGGCGGGTGATTGGGTGCCCGCAAGGGGCAGATTAGTGTCTAATCTGATGGGTAACAGTGACAGGTGGTGATAGGGGGTGATTGATGGGTGATTGATGGGTAATTAGTGGGTGTTTAGAGGAGAGAAGAGATGTAAACACTGCACTTGGGAGGTGATCTGATGTCGGATCTGCGGGCGATCTATTGGTGTGGGTGGGTGATCAGATTGCCCGCAAGGGGCAGGTTAGGGGCTGATTGATGGGTAGCAGTGACAGGGGGTGATTGACGGGTGATTGACAGGTGATCAGGGGGGATAGATGCATACAGTACACGGGGGGGGGGGGGGGGGGTCTGGGGAGAATCTGAGGGGGGGGGGGGTGATCAGGAGGGAGTAGGGGGCAGATTAGGGACTAAAAAAAAAAAATAGCGTTGACAGATGATGACAGGGAGTGATTGATGGGTGATTAGGGGGGTGACTGGGTGCAAACAGTGGTCTGGGGGGTGGGCAGGGGGGGGGGGTCTGAGGGGTGCTGTGGGCGATCAGGGGGCAGGGGGGGAAATCAGTGTGCTTGGGTGCAGACTAGGGTGGCTGCAGCCTGCCCTTGTGGTCCCTCGGACACTGGGACCACCAGGGCAGGAGGCAGCCAGTATAATAGGCTTTGTATACATTACAAAGCCTATTATACATACGTGCAGCGGCGATCCGGGTGCTGGTAACCCGCCGGCGGGTTACAGCGAGCGGTGGGCGGAGCCAGTCCCCGGCGGCTGATCGCGTCACGAATGACGCGATCGCCGCATAGCAACTCCCGCAGCCGCCCCCGCCGATGGGCGTATTGCGGTCGTTTGGGCCCGGACTTTGCCGCCACCCATCGGCTGGGGGCGGTCGGGAAGTGGTTAACATCTGTGTGAGTGGCTGGGATTCTACATAGCTAACCATGGGCTTTAAATCCCACAAGAGAAAAACACATTACAAATGTTAGAATTTATTAACTAGCAAATTGGTAGCCGACTGAATGGTATTGTGACCTGAGCAATATTCTGTCTCTGACCAAAACTTAAACTGGTTCTGTGGATATTATTAACAACAAAAACTGACACTTACCTGGGGCTTCTACTGGCCCCCTGCAGCTGTCCTGTCCCGCGCCGTCCTCTACAATCCTCCGCTCCCCGCCATCGGTCATGGCGCCTAACTAGACGAATACAACTGCACCTACACGCCCACGCGCGTCCTACCGCCCACTCACGTCTCCGGGAGCTTACTGCGCAGACGCAGTATGATGTTTTCGCCTAGCTCTGAGACGAGAGCAGGAGCTAGGACGCACACAGCCACACAGGCGCAGTTGTATTCGTCTAGTTAGGCGAATAATTGGACCGTGACCGGCGGCAGGGAACAGGGGATCGTAGAGGACGACGCGGGACAGGACAGCTGCAGGGGGGCCGGTAAAAGCCACAGGCAAGTGTCAGTTTTTGTTTTTAATAATATCCACAGAACCCCTTTAGAAGTGACAGCGACTTCTCTGTTCAGTATAATGGTGAGAGCAATACCGGCAATGATGATTGGCAGTTGCAGAATCGCTCATATGCCATAGCCTTTATCACTTGAAAATAGCGGTTTCATTTTATTAAATGCATCAGTAGTTTAATTTTGACATGCTTTGCCAATCTTTTTTCACAGGAAGCTTTTTTTGGGAAAAATCTTTTGGATACCAGTCGACAAAACAAGCCCAGCATTGAGAATCTTTCTGAAGAACCCCAGCCATCGTTTAAAGCCAACATCAACACGAGCTTTCTGGATCCTTCATCTGACCCGCTGCTCAGCTCTGCTGCAGCATCACCCAAGAACACAGAAAGTAAGAGTTTATACCACGTTATTTGTGGGTATTAATATTTTACATACGACATATGCTCTAGTAAATACTGGTAGATAGTGCAACTGTTTATCCATAAAATACAGGTAATAAGACCTTTGTCCATCTTCTCTAAAATTCAGTATGGAACTGCTAGAGCTATGTCTAGTAGACTGCAGGAGCAACTCTATTCTCCTTCAGCTTTCTGAGTGGTATAATTCTTTTCCCCGGCATGCCGTGTTGGTGTTCCGAGGCAGGTCAGGGGATATGAAAGCAATATTTAGTCTCTTAAATTACCTAATAAAACAGTTGTGTAACTGGCGACCCGTGGGCTGCACTCACTTGATCAGACTATTTTTTTGTCTCGGCCCTCTTCTCTGGCAGGCCCATCTTTTGTTTGCTCTTGGCAATCTTTTTCAATCTATTTTCTGTTCACTTCTATGGAAAATCGATTGGAAATCCGATCTGACATGTTGGAAATAATTGAACTGGTAGGAAATCTGCCTGAAAATCTCATTTTGTGTACCAGGCATTAGGAGTGGCTCACACTGGAGGTAATCGTGATGCTAAGTGCTTAGCGACTGCAGGAATTAATTCAACCCGACGGGAAACCGCTGGCTCCTGACGATTAAAAGCTCCCAGGTGCGCCGAACTGCAACGCATTGAAAGGCAGCATCGTGTGTGAAAGGTAAAATGAAAGTCCGTGGACTTTCATTTTACCTTGGTTAACGCAAAGAGCCCTTAGATTTGTTGCCAGGAGAGTGACTGACCACATCCTTAAAAATCACAAGGCAAACCACAACCTGTCTGGTGTGGCCCCTCCTACCCTTGGCCACTAGCAATGTTTTTTCCTCCTCCCATTTCCAGGTTAGGATGTCTAAGCAGGTTGTAGGATTTGCTGGTGAATTTAATTTTACTAAATGTATTGCTTTGATAACCAATTTTGTTTGATTGTACAACATAAGCAGTACAGACTTTTATTTCTGGAGGAACTATTCGATTTTGTTGATTTGGACAAAGACTAATGCTTGGTCATGCATTTCAATGACAATTGTTCGATGTTGGATTTTGAAAGCTCTATGCAGAATTGAGCATAGCGTACGTCTGGTTAAAATGACAGATCCTGTCAATGATAGGCTCTGTATGAATGAGGACAGATGGGGGGAGGGGGTTTAAATCCTGACCTGTCCTGACATTTTTAGGGCTCAGTAGACGCTCCGGGACCCACCTTGGCAGGGTGGGGGTGGCCATGTTTTCGAAGACTGCAGAAGCTCTACGGAAAACCTCGCCCGCCTGGCCTTGGCCCGCCCCCAGCTCAGCAGCCACCAATCAGGCCGCCGCTGCTGAGCGGGTGGTGCGCCACGGCCACATGGACATGGTAAGAACCTTGGCGGCCAGTTTAAAAATAGCCAGATTGCAAACACTTAAAGGGGAAAAAAATTATTTGCAGTGTTGTGGTAGCGATTGATTCCTCTGAGAGGAAATAATCATTTTGCCACATTAGGTAGCAAAAGTGTATGGGCAGCTTAAAGGACAACTGAAGCAGGCAGGTTATGAATTCTGCCGTATTTATTTCCTTTTAAGCAATGCCACTTGCCTGGCAGCCACTGCCTCTTATACTTTAAGCCATAGACCCTGAACAAGCATGGTGGCAGATCAGATGTTTCAGCAGCCAAATAGCTCAGCAGGGCTGCCAGGCAACTGGTATTGTTTAATTGGAAAGAAGTATGGCAGGCTCCATATTCTTCTCACTTCATTTGTTCTTTAGGGCCCTTTTCCACCAGCGTTTTGCTGATCGTTAGTGCACCTGTGCACTTTTTCCATTAGAGCGTTTTGATTTTTCCCAAACGCAATCGTAGTGTTGCGTGATAATTGCTGCAATTGCATTTCACTCGTCCCAATTGCGCTGAGTGGAAAAAGAAGCTTTTGCGATTGCGCTTGCAAGGGGAAAAGGAGCCTTATGCTGGGATTCTCCCGCTCCATCAATTCGCCGCAGTCAATTCTCTTACCTTCCACTCGTTTTTCTTATCTTTTTCCATTCACTGCAATCGGGAATCGAGCAGCGAAACGATCGGGCAGGGGATCGGACATGTCGGAAATTATCTATTGAGCCAGCTTGATGGCTCAAAAACGAGCCGTGTATGCCCAGCATTAAGTACTTTGCTGACTTAGCATTTGCAGACTTAAGGCTCCGATGTGTGTTATCGATTGATAAGATCCAACAGGTCGGATCTTGCTACCGCCGATTCCCTGCTCGTTCCCCGCGAAGGGTCAATGGCAGGGTATCGAGTGGAAGATAAGCGGCGCCGGCGGGGACGCGGAAGAGGCGATCTGGCAGCTAATCGAGCCGCTGGATCGCTCCGATGTAGCTCCGTGTAGATGGGGCTTAAAGTTTAAAATGGGTAGGCATAAAGCGGTTTCTCCCTGACAACAATAGGAAATTAGCGTTGGACCTGCCCAGTTCTCATTGAAATAACTGGATCATTATCTTGCCCCTGGTGTGCTGCACAGATAGTGAAGGGTTTATTATATTCACTCCATATAATAGCTGTATATTTGCTTGAATGCAGATAGTATTTCTTTTTCCTTCATGTTTGCGGTCTGTGCATGTATAACAAGCATTCTGAGTGTCAGGTTGTTTTTTACCCATCAACCTATCTCTGGATTGGAGATTGCAGTTACATCATCAATTTATATTATTGTTTGCAGTTATCTATTTGCACATGTTTACTCATTGGCATGTTTGTGATTACATTGTTATTGTGGAGTCTGGTATAACTGGCAGCAGTGTCCTAGCTTGTGATTTTCCCTGGAATTCCTGTTGAAAGAATATTGTTTGGTAAAGATTACATCTTTGGTCCATGATTGGTCCATTTCCAAGCTGTACCATTTTGCATAAAATTTGCATCCGCTCATCATATTTCATTGATCGCACCGAATCACTATCTGTTGAGGAGATACAGTGACATCCAGGTTAAATTGAAGTTCTTTATGAAAGGACTGAATAAGGTGAGTGCTTTGCTTTTCTATGACCTGAATACTGGAAATGACCAGGCCAGATCACTGTTTTGGGGAGCTAGTGTGCATAGTGCTGATAAGATGGTAACGCCTGGGCAGACTGAAATAAGCTGTGAGAAATACAAAGTGATTTCTACTGCCTACCAAACATGCATTTCATTCCAGCTGCTGCACGTGGTGTGTTACAAACAATGTTTTTTTTTGCCATGTCTGAGCGCAAGCATGTCATACGATATTCATATGCACAGTTTCATGTCATTCTTCATCCTTCCTATCTGGTCTTCCCCAAGGTGGAGCCCAGGATCCTCTTGCTGACCTCTCTGAGGTTTTGAACACAGATGATGACCTTTTTGGAATACTTTCTGATGATCTTGGAAAATCATCAAGCCAAACTGGTACGTTTTTTTTCCTACGCAGCCGGTTCCCTTGTACTGATCCTCCTCCTCTATCCGTCACTGGTCCACACTACATCTCAGTGCCACAACCACCCATGTACATGTCAATGTTTTTCTCTTGGTTGCCCTTTCACTGCTTACACTGTTTTTAGTATTTAGCTTTTTTTTTTTCCCCTTTTGATTGATTTTGTTTTTGCTTTGGACATTGATATTAAGCATGCTGCCTGACAAATTCACATCCACTCTTTATTTTCTTTTTTTATAATCATCCATTTTATCTGGTTTGGGTTCTGTAGGTCTTGATTTATGCACTTTCCAGGTTGAGAATTCATCCTCTCCTTTTGGTAAGATGAACAAATCTAATGTCTCTTCCTCTAGACCTGATAGCTCTGTCTGTATCTCTGCTAGCGCTATGTATGCATGCTTCAAACTCAGCTGCTAATGCTTATTTGTGTTTGTTTCTAATTATCCTTCACTGTGCACAGAAATACTCCGTATAGGGAGGGAATTTCATCTGGGTCTGTTTTAAATACTATTTATATGAAATAAGAGGTTATTGGTTTTGCTATAGTCATATGATACTTGTAGAAGCATTTTTTTATGTCCTGTTTTGGTCTGTTTCTACATTCTCTGATTGATCGTCCTGATGGTCCCAAGTTTGCCTTTGTTAGTGAAGATGTTCATGCAATATAAATGCAGAAAAACCACTACAATCGTGTACAGGAGGCTTTACGTCATTGGGGACAGGAGTCTGTCTACCTACTGGCAACCTCCAAGTTGTGCAGCAGCCAGCAGGTAGCTTCTAGTTTTTATTTTCTGCCATGGGAAGCCATGCTTATTACAGCAAGAGATAAATGTCCTCTTGTTGCCTCCATATCGCCAGCACAGAGCACAGCATATGTATGAAACATGAATGTACTGCTTGAGGAAGACCTGGCATTCCCAGAATTGCAGGTTATTGGCAGCAAAACTGATTCAGGGATGATAGCAGTTTATTTATGAAAACAGTATGTACTGCAGCAGTCAGAGGAATCCAGAATGACTTCTATATGGAGACTGTTGTACGCTGTCTGTCTGTAGTTGTCCACTGCCTATCCGTAGTTGTCCACTGCCTGTCTGTAGTTGTCCACTGCCTGTCCGTAGTTGTCCACTGCCCAGGGCTGGATTTCTGGAAAGGCCCAGGCCTTAGGCGGACGGAGCCCAAGGATGCACCTAAACATGAAAGAGGGGTTGATAAATATGAAAAAGAAAATGAGGAGCAAAACATGAAAAGGGAAACTGATGCCCAAGGGAGCTGTTCATGAAAGAGAGGGGCTGCAGTACATGGATGTTACACATGGAAGTTGGGGGCTGCACATAGAATGGGAGGGGCACTGCTTTACATGGATGATACACATGGAAGAAGGGGCTGCACATGGAATGGTAGGGGCTGCTGTACATGGAAGCGGGAGCCCCAACATACTTGGCCTAGGGGCCCAAAAAGTTTAAATCCAGCCTTGACACCGCCTATCCGTAAGTTGTACACTGCCTGTCCATAGTTGCGATAATATAAACCCAGGTGTTGTAAGAAAGAAAATCATGGACAGCTGTAAGAACCAGGCATGGCAATGGTTGATATTCTCTGGTGGGAGTACAGACTGTATACAGACAAGAGGTTCTAATCACTTAACAAACCAGCACCTCCCCCAAAGCTGAAATGTTTTATTTTTATTCTGTAGATAGGCTCAACAGTGTTAATGTGTACAATACATAAGTGTGGTTAATATGGTTTAAAATGACACTCTGATTCAGTATGGCCAAATACATGCATAACTGATTTAGTGCTGTGTCAGTGCCGTTGTTTACATTAGGAAATGCCTTCACACAAGTCGCATGGTGCAGCGTTTACTGAAGTGCTAATAAGATTTGCACATGCATGATAAGAAATGCAGAAAAAAACGTTGCTATGAGTTAGGGGCAGGAAAGACTTTAAAAGCAGTGAGAACTTTTGAGTAGCACATGTATCAAATGAGAAACCATATACACTGTAGACAACACTCACACACACTCACACCATTTTTTTTTCCTCGAGCAATCAGCTGCACAAAGCAGGAGGTGTTATTAGTCTCTTTTTCTTTAACATACTTGCACTTATTGAAAGCCTGGCAACAGCAGGGGTGTTCAAAAGAGGGCAGACTGTATAAGGATCATGATGGTGGGGCTAGCGATTTCTTTAAAGAGAAACTCCGACCAATAATTGAACTTTATCCCAATCAGTAGCTGATACCCCCTTTTTACATGAGAAATCTATTCCTTTTCACAAACAGACCATCAGGGGGCGCTGTATAACTGATATTGTGGTGAAACCCCTTCACAAGAAACTCTTGAGTATGTACTCCTGGCAGTTTCCTGTCTGGGAACCTTGCTGCATTGTGGGAAATGGCTGTTTACAGCTGTTTCCAACTGCCAAAAAAAACATGCAGCAGCTACATCACCTGCCAACAGTAAAAATGTCACCATGTAATAAATGTCAGAATGTAAATCAGGGATTTAAAAGATTTTATAATGGACAAACACTGACTAAATCATTTATACATAATTATTGTAAAAATGAAGCACTTTTTTATTGCATTATTTTCACTGGAGTTCCTAAGTGTTGTGATCCACAGGGTAGATTCTGCAAACTGTGTGCCACCTCGCCTATTTTTTTTTCCGCAGTGTCAATAGCTGGTATAATGTTTATCTGTTGTCACAACTAATATCTTACTAACATTATCTTGTAACTCACTGGTTTGCCTATAAATGCGACAAGCTTATAATGAAGCTTGTTTACTGTGACACCAACTTGCATGTCTGCTAAAAAGTTGCATTGCTTTCCCTTTGTTTTCTATTTGCTTTCTTCTGTAAAGTCCAACTAAATTCAAAATTAAGCCAGATAAATTCGAAAAGATTAATGTAAACAGGGATAGAAGCAAAGTGTTGGCAAAAATACCTTCATTCATTCATTCAGATCTATTTGTCAATTTACTGCAGTTTATTTTTTCCTCCTCTGTAGTTTATACTGGTGTGTAGGTTCGTTAGGAGTGACCATGTAGCTCCCGAAGCAGAAAATTCATTGAATATCAGACTGCATTTCACAACATTATAACAGAAAACCTGCATCTTAAAGAGAGTCTGAAGCCCCCGAAAATCACCCTTTTTTAGCCATTCTTGTTCACACTGCACGCGTTTCGGGAACACGTGCAGGAGGCTGACATGCACGACATCAGACAGTGCATAGACTGCACTGTCTGATGTTCACACTGCATGCGTTCCGGACCAGTGTGGTGCTGCACGCATTTTTTCCTGAAACGCACGGCTGACCCATTCACTGCAGTGAATAGGATCAGCCACGCAACGCATACAAATGCGGATGGCGTGTGTTTGTATGCGATGCGTTCCGAACGCACGGCTGTCCGCGTTTGCTAATGTGAACAAGGCTATAGACATTATTTTAAAGCCTGCATGCAGTGAGTTAGAATAGCACTATACCTTACAACACAGAGATGTGAACAGGCCCATAGAACTGTATAGGCAGTGAGTTGACACATACAGAATTATTTTTCAATGCAATGCACTGCATCAAGTTCACACCAAGCAAACTGTGCTCTCTGAATTTACCAGCTTTTTATTTGGGTTTAGTTGGACTTCAAGTAAAGGGTCAGTCCCACCAGAATTGTAATTTGTGGGAAGAAAAGACATTTGATCATTCTGCTATAGTGTTATGCATTCCACTTGTCCACTTGGGTATTTTAGGATTCCCAATCATCTGAAAATGTTCCCATGCCTCCTGTTAAATGTTATATAAAATAAATTGTAAGCTCTACAAAGGCTGCTTTTGCAGATTGTGCAGAGATACTTGATGTTAATGGAGTGTTTAAAGAGAACCTAAACCAAAAATAACTTTCTAAACGAAACACATGAGCAAGTAGCCTACCTTCTGTTATTCCTATTGATCGTTTTCACCACTCCTCAGTGGCTGTAACAGCTGTAATGCAGACTTGTTTTTTTGTATGCATCATCAAAGATGGCACCTGAACTGCTCTGCTTCCCAGCGCAAAGCGGGAAACTTCTTCTCCGAGCTCATGCACTGAAGTGGAACTGTGCACAAGTGCCTTCTTGTCGGGCGCAGGGAGTGCCGGCGCATGCGCATTGCTTAGAAGGGGCCAGCTGTGTTTCTCCTGGAACGCTGCACACAGTCACCACAATATGGTCACGTGAGCGTGTGCACACATGACGCGCACTCACTAAAACAAGCCACGTGTGTACCTCTTTTAAGGAGAAAGCGATCTGTGCTAAGACACAGACAGGTCTTGGCGACATTGAGTGACTGACTCATCGACTGGACAGTAGATGGGGAACCACAGAAGCTATTAGAGAGGACGGAGGGCAAAACTAAAAGTGCAGACACTGCGTTAAGTGCCTGCTTTACTTGAAAAAAATATGTATTGAGATATTTTTGCATAAAACCATTGGTTTAGGTTTCCTTTAAGATATACCACTTAACATCATTATTATGCCTCTGTGATTGTAAGACCATAAATTCTATCCCCCTTGCAATTGTAACCTTGAGACTACAAATACAACTAATTTCAACTTTGATGTTGAAACTGGCCAAAAGTTTTTTTGATAGAATGGAGAGGCACCACTTTTTTGTAGCCACTTGGTTTCCATTGTGGAGATTTTTCCCAACTTCCTGTTTTCAACGACAACAGTCACTGGAACAGGAAGTACGGACACTCTCAACTGGGGGCATAGAGAAAGTAGAATTGACAGCTTCTTTTACTGAATTGCAAATTGTATTGTTAGTTCAGCCTGTGTTCCCAGTAGTGAGTTTCCTTTCTTCCTGTTCTTTATGGCAGCGGTTCAAACCCTTCCTCACTATCCCAGAAGCTGAACTGTAAAATATGAACACTATGGTCAGGGCTCTGCGATAGCCTTCAGTGATTCATGGACTTTAGCTTGTAGGTGGTCATTTCCTCATTTTTAGCATTAAAAAAAATCAGGTCTGTGAATTAAAAAAAACAAAAACTTTCAAGTACCTTTTTAATGATGAGAAAAAAGGCAAAGGAAAAAAAATGGAGCGCAAACAGTGATTAGAGATGAAACCCAACGAGGTTTAAATACAGAGGGCTCATCTGGTTATTAATGCTGGGGTACACAGCCTTTTAATCACCAGTCTGGTCTTCTTATTGCGGGTAATACCGCACTGCCTGGCCGACTGCCTCCCAAGCTTACGACATTTATTGCCAAGTATTTAACCCGTACTAGCTGGGTACACTCCTCACCCAGTGCCATTCCATCTACCCACACCGGATTCGAGGACGAATATCTCCAGGGATTTCTCCAACCCATCACTGAACACTGGACATTGCTTCAGGCCAAGTCCCCGCCGCAGGTGGGACAAAAGTGTGACAGCTGGAGGACCTCCACAGGGTACCCTGCATTAATCACCAGGTGAGACCTGTCCATTTGAGCCTGGTTTGGTTTAATCTTCAATCGCAGTGTAGGCTCCTTTTTTTCCTTTGTCTTTTCTACTAGTACTGTATTCATACTGTATTACATGCATTCATTGAGGCAGCACCTGAAATTCTAAAAGCATCCTGTTGATTGCTCGTTGATCACTTGCTAACAGTCAATCTCACTGTTCCTACTCACCTTTTAATAATGAGATCTCTGCTGCTACCTTCTGGAATTGCAGACTGAGCCCAACATCCCAGGGTAATGATGCACCACTACTCACCCCTCTGTTTTATAGGAAGGGCATAGCTTGGACTGCCATAGTCAGGCGATGTCAGATTTAGCCTGGTAGTGTGAGCCAGCAAGAGGAAAACCGTGATCACATAATTACTGCTTTTAACTATTAAATTGGCACTTAAATACCAGGACTGCCAGAGTTCATGAACCCTGTGAATAAATCCTATTATTAAAATTAATTTCTATTATTTAATGTCTATAACACTTCCCTAAACTTATAATGTTGCTTTGCACTATTCGTAATCCCTTTTGTAACATAACTGTAGGCCTAATCCATAATACATCCTCACTTTAACCCCATCCTGATACTACTGTATCTAGCTAGGAAGTTTAATCCCTTAATTTAAAATATGTTGTAAATTAAATATATGGAGTTAGAGCTCTGGAGATCAGTGGCACCAAACAGAATGGTTTCAAACATCTTAGCATTACAAATGGAATTAACACAGAATGAGCTGAAAACTGATCCATCGATCTGGAATGGACTGACTCTTTACACTAAGCAACACTTTCCCCTCAAAGGATTCTTTTTTGAGTCGGGTTTCGCTGCTGAGTTCTTTTCCGATGTGTTATCTTATGGTAGCTTTTTTATGGTTTGTCTCTGCAGCTGGGCTTGATGTAGGGACAGTGTCGGAAGAATCATCATCAATGCCTCAAGCCAGTGTCCCTCAGGGCTCGCGACACTTAAGTGAAGACCAACTGGATGCAATTCTCAGCCCTGAACTTGACAAAATGGTTACAGAAGGTAAGCACCAGTGTTGTAACTACAATTCATGGATCGCCCCAGTGTAACTTTGCTCCCCCCCCCCCTTCCACATCGTCTTCACACCTATAGTCACATAGACACCTGGGGCCATGTGCAATTCACTTTTTCACCTAGGAGATAATTTTTTATCTTCGATTTAAAATAACTTTTCAGCAATTTTCAACTAAACAAGTACCAAAAAGTAGGTGAAAAAATACTATCAAAATTATTTTCAGTATGTTCTTGCTTCAAAAGCATTTTATTGACAAGTTTAAAATAATCACCTAGGAAAAAACTCAGGTGAAAAAAGTGAATTGCATATTGACCTGATTGGTCTGAAGTACAGTCCCCTTTATGTGAGGAAGGGAAGGTTAGTAGTTGAGGGCTCCCCACAGCTCTTGGCTCCCCTGCGATTGCTGGGGCTGATCTCCCCTCTAGTTACGCCCCCGTTGAGCTCTATTTTTCTTCTACTTATTCTATTACCTACTGTATGGGGTAAGAATCCCATTTATATACTAAACATTTTTAATTTTGTGAATCCCTTTCTTTGGTTAACAATGTGGTATTTATTTCTATGCGAGTCCCCTTCCCTGTTTTTGCTTTATTATCCTAATCTTGTTGAGCAGTGAGTACTTCCCTCACCTCTTGTATGTCTAGTACTGAGGATAAATACTAGGAAGGGTATGTACACACATCCAATTTTAATTGGCCAATGATTGCCCAATTTCTGACTTCCGTGTACTATGAGAGCTTTCCTACACAGTCTATTCATAGTATTCAGAATCTGTAAGCCCTCATACTGCATGGAGGTGATAAAATTGGTAAGTGATTGGCAAATCAAAATTGGATGTGTATGCGCCCTAAGAAAAGGATGTCGAGCATATCCCAAGCTTCCCAGACAAAGTGTGATAGTGAGCCGAATTCATGGCACCTCCATCTCTTCCAGAGCTTGTTCAAGTAGCGATCCTAAAAATGTCTGTCTGCAGGCCACATAGGAGTCTCGTGATTTTGGTTGTTCCCTTAAGAGGAGCCCAATGTGAGAGGGATATGGGGACTGTCATATTTATTTCCTTTTAAACAATACCAGTTGCCTGGCATTCCTGCTTATCTCTGGCTGCAGTAGTATCTGAATCACACACCTGAAACAAGCATGCAGTTAATCCAATCAGACTTCAATCAGTCTTAAGTCAGAACCATCTGATTGGCATGCTTGTTCAGGGTCTATAACTAAAACCATTTGGGGCACAGGATGAGCAGGAAACAAATGTGACAGACAAAACACAGAACATTTATATCATGCTTTTCTCCTTGCGGACTTAAAAGGGAACTGGTGAGGTATATGGAGGCTGCCATGTATATTTCCTTTTAAGCAATACCAGTTGCCTGGCAGCCCTGCTGATCCTCTGCCTCTAATACTATTAGCCATAGCCCCTGAACAAGTATGCAGCAGATCAGGTGTTTCAGACTTTAAAGTCAGATTTGACAAGACTAGCTACATGCTTGTTTCTGGTGTTATTCAGATACTACTGCAGAGAAATAGACCAGCAGGGCTGCCAGGCAACTGGTATTGATTAAAAGGAAATAAATATGGCAGCCTCCGTATACCTCTTACTTCAGTTCCCCTTTAAAGCATCAGAGCTGCAGCCACTAGGGTGTGATCAGTAGGCAGTAGTAGTGTTATGGAGTCTTGCCCAAGGTCTCCTATTGAATAGGTGTTGGCTTACTGAACAGGAAGCGCCGAGATTTGCACCCTGGTCTCCTGTGTCAGAGGCAGAGCTCTTAACCAGTACACTACATATGTCTCTCACCTCGGGTTCCCTATAAATACAAGGGATTTGCTTTGCTCTACTTGGAACATCTACCACCTTGTATTAATGCCCAAGTTTTGGTGCATTTTTTTTAATATGCTTGTAATAAAACATTGTTTTCAAGCCAGAGTTCACCCTTCTGTAAATTTCCGTTGTTAGTTAATAGATGACCGTGCTTTTACTAGGTTTGATGCAGCTATAACAGAGCAGTTCCCCTTGTAAAAGTTCCATGTACCAGATACCCCAATACGGAGCTCCCGGCAATGTTTCCTCAGCACTGAGCCATCACCTGACCCAGGCTATTTTCTCCCTCTCCCTGGTGCACCATGTCTTAGCTCCTCGTTTTCACTCGAGCAGCCTTCATCTCCCTGCTCCCTCCTCCTCTAATCGCAGTCACTTTAAAGCCATGCTATAGTGATAGTAAACTACTTGGCCAGGTCCCTTGAAGTTTAGCATTTGGGGATTTTTACTGTAATAGCATAAGGAGCTTCAGCAACAAACAATCTAAACTTTACTTAAATTTGCATGGGGCATGTGTGGGTTTCCTCTGGACACTTTGGCTTCATCCTTTCTCCAAATGCATACTGGTAGTTGACTTGCTTTCCCCATGAGGGGCATATTGGACTATGGTAGCAACATGAACTCTTCAATAGACTCAGTATAGTTATGTGAAAAAAGTCAGCACCATACAAATGTGTAGTATTAATTAACTTTAAAGGGAACCTGAGATGAGAAGCGTTTCAGGTTCATACTTGGGACCTCCTTAAGGCTGCTCGTCCCTTGCCGTCGTCTCCCCAAGTGACTCCGGTCCCCCGCAATTCAGCCCGAAAGCCTGGCTGAGTTGCGCTTCATCGTGCACTCGCTCCCCCGTAATGCTCCTGTCCCTGTGAGCATTCTGCGCCTGCACAAGCACAGAATGCTCCCAGCCACAGGAACGACTTGGCCAGGCTTTCGGGCTGAATTGTGGGGGATCGGAGCCACCCGGGGAGACAGCGAGGGACGAGCGGCCTAATGGGGTTTTAAAGGAATCATCAACAGTTTTAAGGCTCTCCAATCTACTTAACCGTAGCTTCCTCCAGCTCCTTCCCAGGGACATCGCAGTCCACGGCTCGGTGTTCCCGCCGGTACTTAGGTCGGCCTCGTACTGCACCTGCACAAGCGCCACTGTCAATCACGGCCACGTTGTCCGTGGTGTACTGCGCAGTAGTCCTCGCAGTAGTTCTGTGCCTGCGCAGAACACCACGGACACTGTGGCTGTGATTGAAAGCGGCGCAGTACGAAGCAGACTTCGAGGTCGGCCTAAGTACCGGCGGGGACATCGGGCCACTGGCAGCGTACAAAGCTGCGTCGTGGGACATTACTCTGGGAAGGAAAGCCCCAGGTAAGTATGGAACTCCAGGTAAGTAAGTAAGTATGGAACCTGAGACTCTTCTCGTCTCAGGTACACTTTAACTTCACAAAGGCGGTTTGTACTTTACAGAGTTATATTTTTTAGAAAAGTTGGTAATATTTCAAGAGACATCATTGCCGATGTGCTGCAACCTCCATTGATCTTTCACGAGCCCTTTTCTCTGCAGTGACGTTTGTAGCTGGAGAGATTGATTGATTTATAAATATCTGTTCTTTTCCGTTAGCCGGGCGCATCCTCTAGGTGGCGATAGAACTCCAGCAGAGTTACATCTTTCCCTACTATCCATGGTGGCCTGAAGGGGGAATAGTAATTATCACCACCTAGAGGATGCGCCGGGCTAACGGAAAAGTACCTAAATATCTCTGTAATAACTGCTGACAAGATGAATAGAATTGATAACTCGACCTGGTACTAAATCACAAATGTAGTATACTGTGCATTCTTTTAGCTGGAGAAGATGGCATTGACAGTACTATCATAGCATTAGTTGTCTTTTATAATGGCAGAAAATACAGGTGAAACTCAAACAATTAGAATATGGGGCAAAAGTCCATTTATTTCGGAAAGTTGAACCTAATATATAAAATAGGAACCCTAGCTGATGAGTCTGATGAGCCTAGATTATTGAACATTTTCACAATATTTTAATAGTCTAAGATTTGGAATTTGGGATTTTCATAAGCTGTAAGCCATAATCACCAAAATTATAAGAAATAAAGGCTTGAAATATCTCGTCTAATTCATAAATTTGGTTCACCTTTTAAGCTGAATTAGTGAAATAAATGGACTTTCGCACCATATTCTAATTTTTCGAGTTTCACCCGTATTTTCTGCCATTATAAAAGACAACTAATGCTTACATCAACCAATCAAATTATTTTTCTAAACATTCACTGGTAAATAAAAAAAAAAAAAAAAAAAAAAAAACTGAAAACAATATCACATTGGTTTAGTCCAGCACTGGGCAAACTACGGCCCGGCCCATGTACGCTGCAGGTGGCCGGATTCCCCTCCTTCCCTCCCTATAAAATAGCCAGCGAGCAGCGGGGGATTTTGAATCTTGCCTCCGCTAACGTAAGTCAGGCGTCATCTCCATGGCAACAGGATGCCAGGTGACATCAGGAAGTTAAGGCAGCCAGCATGTAATAAGCTGGCACGTCCTGACGTCCCGTCATGTGACGTCCTGTTGCCATGGAGATAGCGTGGCACTTCTGTGAGCGGAGGTGAGTTTCAAAATCCCCTGCTACCCCGCTCCCTATTTTAGGGGGGGGGGGGGGATTTAAAGAATGCGGTCCGGGCCGCGTAAAGTTTGCCCTAGCCTGGTTTAGTCACTGACTATTCATATTCATCTATTCACTTAATAACTTTCAAATCTATTTTTCTACCCTCTGTCCATCAGGTGCAATTTTGGGGAAACTTTACAAAATTCCAGGTAATTATGATCATCCCAGGTTTACACTTTAACATCGCTCCAGATGATTTTCACTAGAAAGTGCCCTTTTTTAAATATTTGGTTGCTGCTTTCTTTGTTGGGTTTGCAGAGCTTGAAGGAAAAGATGTTGAAGATTTATTTACTGCTGTGCTGAGTCCTGTAGCCACCCATCCGCCATCTTTGCCACAACCGCCACCACCTTCAGCTCATCCTCATCCTCCACATACACAGCTCTTGCCTTTGCAAAACCAGGGTAAGTTGAAGTCCTGGTTCCAGCCTTTGCTTAGCATAAAGGCCTGGTGAAGATTGCTCCTGAAGTCTAGATTCATGTGTTCATTCGTTTCACATTGTCAGTTTCTTATCCTTTTTGCGGCAGTCAGTTTTACCAGAGCTACTTAAGATGACCCTTGATGTGCACTAGTTGCCTGCAATTGGTCATTCCCAGGAATTGAGGTCAATCAGTGCTAAGAGGCAGGGTCAGTGAAATCACGATTACTCCTAGTGTGGTAATAAAAGAAACATTATCACACTATAGCCGCGCCAGTATTCTGTATCACCGTTTGTGATCCAAGCACTTCCTAGAAATAAAAACACAGCAGACCAGGCCTTCTCATAGTGAGTATCGTCTCATCAGTGACACCCTTGTGCAATTGCACACACTGCGTGAGGGATTAAAGTGCTATCACCAGGGTAGATTCTATCCTTCCCTGCTCACCAGAGGATTTCTTGTCAGTACTGCATATCACAAAACGTCCATGCCGTTTAGAACCTTAAAAACAATCAAACGTATTCTCATAGCATAAAACTGCTTTAATAGGCTCCCAATGGCCCCCAAATTAAAACTGCGTACATAAAACTTTCTTGCGTATTAGCATATCACAATACCACATCGCCGCCAGCTCCGGTCACCTCTCACATGCCCAGGCCGCGTCTCCTACGGAGCCCCTGATGAGTCACAACTTGGCACGTGGCGAAACGCGTAGGGCGGAGCTTGGAGGACGCACGCTGTACTACCACCGATCGTAGGAGACGCGGCCTGGGCATGTGAGAGGTGACCGGAGCTGGCGGCGATGTGGTATTGTGATATGCTAATACGCAAGAAAGTTTTATGTACGCAGTTTTAATTTGGGGGCCATTGGGAGCCTATTAAAGCGGTTTTATGCTATGAGAATACGTTTGATTGTTTTTAAGGTTCTAAACGGCATGGACGTTTTGTGATATGCAGTACTGACAAGAAATCCTCTGGTGAGCAGGGAAGGATAGAATCTACCCTGGTGATAGCACTTTAATCCCTCACGCAGTGTGTGCAATTGCACAAGGGTGTCACTGATGAGACGATGCTCACTATGAGAAGGCCTGGTCTGCTGTGTTTTTATTTCTAGTAAGTGCTTGGATCACAAACGGTGATACAGAATACTGGCGTGGCTATAGTGTGATAATTAACGTGACTGGGACTTGTCTTCGTGCATAGTCAGCAGCCTATCAAGGAAAGTGAGGACTGAGCGCAACATCACGGTGAAAATAAAAGAAACATTACATCTACATCATTCCTATAGACAAGAGGCAATCATTTATTACCGAAGAATGTACGATCAATGCAATAGAAGACTTCTAGGAAATCGTTATAAGTACATTCAAAGCCCAGCTATACCCAAAATTTAACACTGCAAATTCTGTTGATTAGTCTAATGATAAGTTTTCTCACTGAGAGCTAACTTTTTTTTTCAATAGAAAAATATTTGTAGCTGTGCTTGCTGCAGCTGTGCAGCTATATCCATACAGGCTTAAAGCGGACCTGTTCTCAGAATTTCCTCTCTGCTTTAAAAGATACACAGCAGCATAATAACCATTAAACAAAAAACATTTTTGTTACAGCTGATACAAATCCTAAAATAAATCTGCAGCGTTTCTACTTCCTGATTCATGAAAGCAGACATATTGTTAACCTCCTGTACTTTCAAATGGCCTTATCTGCCATAGGCAGTCATGTGACACAGGGAGAGATCAGATTACAACTTGTGATTAGACTCAAATGAGGGGGGAATTAGACAAGCTAAACTCTCTAAATACATACAGGGTGCATTTCTCTATGTATTTCCTCAGTCCTGTGTGAGAGTTCAGGTCCACTTTAAAGATCTGTAATAATAATAAAATAGTGCCCCTGGGGGGTACTTACCTTGGGAGGGGGAATCCTCTGGATCCTAATGAGGCTTCATCCTCCGGGATCCAGCGTTGGCAGCCTTGTAAATATTTACCTTCCGCACTCCTGCCCAGGTGCAGTAGTGGCTTTCCGATGGGCTCTGGTGGAAATAGTCGAGCCTTATCAGGTCCACTCTATTGCGCAGGCAGTTCGCTGCTGCGCAGTAGAGCGGACCTGAAGGTAAATATTGCAGGCACTACTGTGTCACAGCTGGCAGGCTTGTCAGCATTTTTTTTTCAGAGGCTGCCAGCGCTAGATTCCCCCTGGCTACAGAAGACGGATGAAGCTTCATTAGGATCCAAAAGGCTTCCCCCTCCCGAGGTAAGTACTATCTCAGGAGTCCCCAAACTTTTTCTGTTAAGGGCCGGGTCATCATACTTCAAACTAATGGGGGCCGGACTATACTTAATACTGTATGATGTACAAAACATTGCATTGAACCTAGGTAGTGTAAACTATTACTAGTTTACACAGGCAGCCCTTTTGTCTCCAATTTAACCAAAGCAGATATTATGCCCCCAATACAGCATGTGCAGATAGTAAAAAACCTCTTTTAGCCAGACAGTAAAGCATACTCAGGGAGCAACCTGTCGTCCAATTGGACAGCAGTGTCACATGATGCCGAATTGGATTGGAAGTCAACGAATGACTGCTCTCTGGCTTCCCTGTGGATTGATGGTACCAGCAGTGCTATTCTATATGCGAGACATCAATATTTAAAGATGCAGTGGACCGCATCTACAAGTAATACATTTTGTAAGTGGGGGCCGGTGAGAAAGCCTCAGGGGGCCGAATTTGGCCCGTGGGCCTTAGTTTGAGGACCATTGTACTATCTGAAGGCTGGACTATCTGGATTATCCAAATGCTTCCCTCTACATAGGTAATTCTCTAAAAAATAATTATCTGGGTTGCCTTGGGTTCACTTCCCACAGCTATTTAAAAGAAAAAGTATAAATATTTGTGTAGCTTTAGGGTATATATTTTGCTACAATTGCTGTGCAAATCAGTGAAGCAGGGCAGCTTATCTAGAAGATGGGATCTGAAGCTGACAGCTGTGTGTCACTTTGCAAGCACTTGCAGAGAAAACCTGAAGTGTGAAACTACCTTCAGGTTTCATACTCAAGTAGAGGAAAGGTATAGAGCCTTCCTGTTCCTCCATGCGGCCAATTGTTACTCCCCTGTCTGTAAAGCTGTTCAGCCGAACAGCTCTTCAGAACTACTCGTGTCCCTGAGTCGTGTGAAAGGCAAGTCCAGACTCGCACATGCGCGGTAGCAATGCACTCGTCCTCAGAAAGGAGACACAAGTAGTTCTCAAGAAGAACGGAAAAGCTCTATACTATCCAGAGCCTTCCCTCTACTTGGGTAAGTATCAAACCTGAAGGGAATTTTCACACTTCAGGTATCCTGTAATAAAAAAAACACAGGTGAGCGGAATGTAAAGGTTGGCATACACTACAATGATACTTTTACTAGTTCTAAACCTCAAATCTAATGAAAAACTATGAAAACCATGGAGTTTTCCATCAATTTTATAATGGAGTATTATGCATTCCTGGCAGAAGCACATGGAGGAAAGGCAACCTTGGGTGAAATCTGTACATGAGCCATGTTTGCATAGCTTTGTGCTGCAGCAAACGGAACATGCACGGCTGCACAGATGCAATCGTTATTAGACAAGATTATATGAATGCCAGCAAATCTATTGTTTGCATTAAATACTGGAATGCTGTCTGTTTTTGCACAGCAATACCTGTAGACTGGACTTTGTTGGCTGAAACAGCTGATATCTGACATTTTGGCAGAGCATCTATTCTAAGAGAGATTTTTGGTCTTACGTCCCTTTGGCACCAAGCATTCGGAGAGTGTCTTGTATACACGGTGCTATAGAAATACAAAATAATAATAAAAATAGTACTTCTGCACCATAAGACATTCAATCGAGGTTTTTGGCTTATAGGCCCAGTTTTAGCAGATAATGCTCTGAGTTGCCTATGGGCTTGTTGGCCTAGCAGATGGTACACTGGCACTAGGTGCTTGCTGGTCTACCATCTGCTGACTAAAGTACTGAACTATGTCTGAGGCCAACGTTCGCCTGTGAAAATAAGTAATGTTATCACCCAAGCAATTTAGAATGAGTGTTGGATTTTTTATTTTTTTTATGTATTCTTTTATGCGTAGTGATTTATCACAAGACCACATTTCCATACAAAGGCACATTAGAATAATATACCTAATTCCACTGATAGTGTGGTTTATAGTATTTTGCAGAAGGTAGCTCGAATGGAGTTATCATAGCAGCAGTGTTCTTGGCTAGCACAGCTCGGTAAACTTTTTATATTGGACAAAAGGAAATTAATGTATCATATGAAATGTTTTTCTTTGTTATGCTTATTGAGATGAAAAAAAATACATATTGCATTCATTTATTTTTCTCAGGTGATGGCCTTTTCTCAAGAATGCCCATGGTGAATGGTTTGTTGCCACCCAATCCACACTTACAGCACAATCCCCTTGCCTCAGGGCATGGACTTGGCCCTTTCTCCCCCTTAACACAGCAACAGTTTTCAGATAACAGGTAAGCTTGTTATTAACATAATTTGTTTGATAAAATAGTAATCTGCACTGCTGTCTATGGATGCCTTTCTATGGCAGCTCTCTATTAGTAGAGAAAATTATACTCACTGTGATTTTTAAAATAAAATCGGGCTGCCACAGCTACTGTTTAAAATTAATATTGTGTTAAGCTAAAAAAAAGAAGCAGAAGTAATGGCCCTTTGAACTTTTCTGCGGTAAAACATCATCACCTGTCTTCTCCATGACAGATAATAGGCTTTTGGCTTCTATTTACTTTTCAGGAAACCTGACTGAATCTGAAAAGCTATTTCACAAGCTCTTTTGCATTATAACACCTCAAGTTTTTCTCTCCAGGAACTTTAAAGCTCTGTGTGTAACCCTTCCAATGCTGGTCTAGTAAAAAAACAATGCTGGTTGCATATAATATGCTGTAAATAATGTTTCAGAGCAAAGTTGAAATGTAGGGTTATATTCCGCTTTAAAGTGCACCCAAACTCTTGCACAGCACTTAATGAAAAGTCTTTATTCCACAAATAATTGCTAAAAAAAAACCCATGCTCCCTTGTTCCTTTGTTTGTATAGCCAGATCAACATATCTTATTAGTAGCTGTCAACAGACTATCTGTATCAAAATCTGATATCACATCTGATCCTCTGCCTCCCAAACATTTGGGAGGCAGAGGATCAGATGTGATGTCAGATTTTGATAACTTGCTGTGGTTCCTTTCAAATCTGAGCATCTGGGCAATGGGGAAAGCTCAGCAGCTCAACCCAGAGTCAAGCATTGTGACTGACAGTGTGCAAGCAGCTGTTACAGCCGGGCCCATTGCCAGTGTAGAGCTACTGCAGGTAGTATTCCTTACTTCTGTATAGCATTATCTGACCTGAGAAGAGTCACTGTGATCTTGTGACCAGATCAGGACCCAGGTGGGGGATCGCTGCAGGGAGGGTAGGAAGGTCAAAGCGGGCGGGGATCGCTGGAGGGGAAGGGGGAGAGAGAGAGAGAGGAAGGCCTGCAATTTCTCTGCTTCTCCGGGTCCGGAACAGGTTAGCTGTAAATAAGGCGACACAAGGTGAGGTAAAAATGGGGAGCTCCGTTTACACTCAGATTGCCTTTGAAAATAACGTTTAAACCATATTGATGTTTGCACAACACATCAAATGTATATTTTGTTTTGAATAATATATTTTTCTTTCTTAGGGAAAAAAACCCAGTCTACTCCGGCATGGTGAATGATCCCAGTGGTGCGTGGGGAGCACAGGTTCAGGTTGCAGAGGCAGAGGCAGATACTATGTCCAGCGCACAGAGGAGTACACTGAAATGGGAGAAAGAGGAATCCCTCGGGGAAATGGCAACTGTGGCCCCTGTGCTGTATACCAACATCAATTTCCCACACCTGAAGGAGGAGTTCCCTGGTAAGACTAAAGTTTAAGTAGTTCAGCTCTGCTTGTTATTTTTAAATCAATTATTTTTCATAACTACTAAACTCACGTGTGCTTAATTTTATCTAGCCATGATATAACCCTGATTCGCCATACTGCCCCTTTAATGTTTGTGGCCAGCATAATCTTTTGATCAGAAGTGTGTGATGAGCGTTCTGTTTTTATCTTTATACTTACATGGCGATCTAGGTACTTTAAAAAGGTGTATTTTCTTCCTTTTAAAACAGGTTTAATCGCCATTACAGATATTTTTGTGTAAAGTTGTTGTTGTTTTTTCCCGATCACGGCACATTTCTCTGTTTTATCTAGACTGGTCAACAAGAGTAAAGCAAATTGCAAAACTCTGGAGAAAAGCCAGTTCACAAGAGCGAGCCCCATATGTGGTAAGTAGGCCTCAGATTTCATCCAAAGATAAGGAAATGTTGTATTTATTTACACATACTGTATGTACTCACTAGTAGTGGTGATCATTCTGAGTAGTTACGAGTATGTAGCTACATGGAATCGAAATGTAAAGGGCAACTGTCGCAAGAGGTATCGAAATGTAAAGGACAACTGTCGCAAGAGGTATGTGGCGCCTGCCATATTAATTTTCTTTTCAACAATACTAGTTACCTGGCTCTACTGCTGATCTATTTGGCTTTTGGCTGCAGTTGTATCCGAATAACACCAGAAACAAGCATGCAGCTAATTTAGTCAGATCTGACAAAAATGTCAGAAACACCTGATCTGCTGCCTGCTTGTTCAGGGTCAATGGCTAAAAATATTAAGAGGCAGAGGATCAGCAGGTCTGCTTAAAAGGAAATAAAAACGGCAGCCTCCACATATCTCTCGCTACAGTTATCCTTCAAATGAGATCCAGCAGGGTGGGGTGTTTGGGGACAAGTGTTGTTTCTTCTCACTTTGGAGCACACAACAAGCAAACATTCCTCAGTGATGCTCCAGCAGTAAAGATGTCCCCCGACCTTTGATAAAATAAATAATTTAAATCAGGGAGTGGAAAGATTTTACGATGAGAAAACCTTGACTGAATAATTTGTCTTATTAATAATTATTTTCAAGTAAGGTGAGATAATACCAAATCAATTTTTTATTTCCAGCAAAAGGCTAGAGACAACCGTGCAGCTCTACGAATCAACAAAGTGCAAATGTCAAATGACTCCTTGAAGCGCCAGCAGCAGGAGGTTATTGACAACTCCCGCATTGACTCTGATCTCTTTAAAGATCCCCTGAAACAGAGAGAGTCTGAACACGAGCAAGAGTGGAAGTACAGACAGGTACAGGGTTTATTATTCCAGAACTTATTGTTCTGTATATTACATTTTGTAGATCATCTAGAGTATGTTGATTTGGCTTTGTCCATGATATGATGGATTGTGTGCTATAGATTCAATTTAGTGCTGAAATACATAAAAAAAAATTGGATGATTTGCTGCATGTGGCTACAGAGGCCGGTGTGTGATGCAGAACAGGGTAGATGGTGCTGGAGATTGAGGGAGCTTTTTTTTTTTTGCCATAGTGGCATTGCAGTATCATGTGTAGGTTATTTGTGTTTATTTAGGCTAGAGCCATAAAGTAAGCATTTATGATGCTATTTTTCAAGAAATTTAAAAATTTGATCAGAACATTAAAAACTTAAAGGGACTCCGAGCAGTGCAGAAACTATGGAAAGATGCATATCATTTTCAAGCTCTCTTTCTCCTCTTCCCAATGATATATAAATCTTTCTGACGACCCCTAAATCGCCGCCCTACGCCTTTTAGTTTTCGCTATTTTCGCGATTGAAATTGCCGGCTGCGATTTCGATCGTGAAAATAGAGAAAACTAAAAGGCGTAGGGCGACGATTTAGGGGGTCGTCAGAAAGAGGAGAAAGAGAGCTTTAAAATGATATCCATCTTTCCATAGTTACATTGTATAACACAGGGTGACTTTTTCCTAAAGTCAGCAGCTCCATTCTGCTGAATGATAATATTAACTGGTGGGAAGAGGTGCCCATAAAAATAAAATACATTGGAAACACTAAAAAGGAGAGGAAGAGGTTGGCCTACCTCTCCAAAAAACACATGTCAATCGTACATCGATCCGTGAAAAGGTTTTGATGTTACTTTGATTGGTTTTTTTCCTGCACACAAGTCAATGCGTTTCGCAGGTGTAACTTGATTCCTCAGGTTCAAATCAGGTAAGAAATAGTGCAGGAGCCCTTACGGACAAAATATTTTGCATCTTAACGGGGGTGCCTAGTGTAGGCCTCCTTGTACCCCCAAGATGCAAAGTATTTTGCTTGGGCTAACTCCTGGAGGATATAGCAGTGAGGTAGTTTTTGATCCTGCATATTCTGATAAACAGATGCATTTTGCTAATTATATGCCATTTTATTTAGTCAATAGACGTGAGGCAGCCAGTATATGTCAGGTGACACCTGGTCTGAGCACACACCCCTGTTTTCTTAGTTTGCAGCAAAGTATCAGGTTGTGCCTAGTAATACAACAGTATAATATCCATATATTACACATATTATTTTTTTAGCTAACACCACCTTGGTGTATATCATATTTTGAAAACATTTTGTAAACTTACAAATAAAAGAACCTTATTCAGGTATTCTTAAACATTTTTATGCATTAATGGCCCCTCTGCATACAGTTTAATTTTAATTTATTTAATTCAGCTTTTACTGTGAGAATGATGGACTGAAATCATCCCATCCCATCTTTCCTGTCCCAAAAACACAGAAAGAAGTTAGAAGAAATCTCCCCAGAGGAATTAAAAACATTTCCACATCTGTCAGTTGTCAGCCGAAAAGGTCCTTTCTTGGGAGGTTTTCATCCAATATCTGTTTAAGTAACAGTGGTAAAAGTTTGGGCTCTGCCTCATTTTCTGTTCCAGCACAGAAAGCCATAGAGACCAGAAATGAGGTAAAAATTCCCAGCATGAATAAAGTGTAAAAACTTGACTAGTTCTCACTCATTTCATTCTAAGTAAAATGAAAACATTTTTAATATTGTATAGAACTGCATAATAATAATATCCCTGAAATTTTGATATTGCAGCAAATGCGCCAGAAAAGTAAACAGCAGGCAAAGATTGAAGCAACTCAAAAACTAGAGCAAGTAAAGAATGAGCAGCAGCAGCAACAGTTTGGATCCCAACAGCATTCGAGCCAATCAGGAAGTGATACCCCAAACAGTGGTGTACAGAGTCCTTTAACACCCCAGCCTGGGAACATGTCTCCACTTCAGCAGAGCTTTGGTAAAGATATGTTTGGAAAACAGAGTGGATCATTCTCTGATGATGTTTTCCTAAAGCCACAAGCACCACCTCCAACTCCCACGAGATTACCTTTACAGGACCCTCTGCAGCTATCTGCATCTTCTCAGCCACATTCACCACAGATGTTTTCTCCTGGCTCTTCCAACTCTAGACCATCTTCTCCCTATGACCCATATGCTAAAATGGTAGGAACACCAAGACCTCCACCTGCAGGTCAAAATTTTCACAGAAGGAACTCTGGGTCACCCATGGATATTTGTCCTCCAAGGCACATACCTGGAAATGAGTCCTCTGACACTCGACCATCCCCTATAAGAGACTCTTGTTCATCCCCTTCCAGTTCTGACCTCTCATTCAAAATGGAGATGCAGAGGAGCATGGGTTCCTCGGAACCTTTTTCCAAGCCTTTAGGATTGTCAAGATTGCCTCATAACACAGATCAGATGTTAGATGGCTCATTATGTCCAGTAAACAGCGAGTCTTTTTCAAAGCATTCTTCCAGAACTGAAATATATCAAAGACAACAAATGCAACAAAATAAAGTAGATACTTGTTCAAGATCTCCTCTCACTCCCACAACAGGTCTTTCACCTGGTAGCCCTACTCCATTTAAGACTCCTATGCGACCACCTCAGTCTCCACAGGAAACGTATAGTTCACTTCCCACAACACCCCGACGTATGTCTGCAGATCCATATGAAAGACCTGTTTTGACCCCAAGACCCACTGAGCCTTTTTCCCATGACCCCTACAACCAAGCACCTCACAGCAGTCGTCCATCTCTCAATGAGCCATTTGCACACCCTAATAGACTAATGCGTCAACTTAGTGACCCTCAATCAGTTTCTTTGTCTAGATCAAGTGCCCAGGATCCATATTCTCAGCCTCCAGGAACTCCACGTCCAGCAAATAACCCATATTTGCAATCGCCAAATGCTCCAAGACCTTCAGCAGTTGACCATTATCTTCAACAGCCACCTACTCCTCGACCACCTGCACAAACACTGGACCCTTATAGCCAGCCTCCATCCACTCCTAGACCAGTTATGGGAGATGTGTTTGTTCAGCCAAGCATAAATAAAAGACTTCATGATTCCTTTGCAAGTTCACCTGCAGCTGCACGGGTTGCTGCAGATCCATATGCTCAACCACCTGGAACACCAAGGCCTATGCCTTCAGATCCATACTCACAACCACCTGGAACCCCAAGGCCTATGCCTTCAGATCCATATTCGCAACCACCTGGAACGCCAAGGCCTATGCCTTCAGATCCATATTCGCAACCACCTGGAACACCAAGGCCTATGCCTTCAGATCCATATTCGCAACCACCTGGAACACCAAGGCCTATGCCTTCAGATCCATACTCACAACCACCTGGAACACCAAGGCCTATGCCTTCAGATCCATACTCACAACCACCTAGTACGCCAAGACCTATGCCTTCAGATCCTTACTCGCAACCACCTAGTACACCAAGGCCTATGCCCTCAGATCCATACTTGCAACCACCTAGTACACCAAGGCCTATGCCTTCAGATCCTTATTCTCAGCCACCAGGAACCCCAAGACCAGTTTCTTCAGATCCATATTCACAACCACCTTCAACTCCAAGACCAGCACCCTTAGATCCATATGCTCAACCACCTGGAACTCCAAGGCCAGCTCCTTTAGATCCATACTCTCAGCCACCTGCAACTCCAAGACCAGCACCCTTAGATCCATATGCTAAACCACCTGGAACGCCAAGACCAGCACCTTCAGATTCATATCCACAACCCATCCTGGCAGACCCATATGCGCAGCAACCTGGCACACCAAGGCCTCTTTCCATAGACTCCTTTTCTCAAATGAATCGAAATCCTAGGCCTATCCTTTCTGACCCTTACGCTCAGCCACTAAGAACGCCAATGCCTGGTGGTTCAGAAAATTTTAATCGATTGTCAGTGGTTCGATCTATAGTGATGTCCAACCAAGAGTCATTAATGCAAAATTCTCAAAGCAGGGGGGCTCCATACATCAGAGCCCCAGAACTGAACTCCCAAAATCCACGACTGACTGGCTCAGGTTCGACAGACCTGTATAGTCATTCCTCATCTGGCCTTAACCAGGATCCTTATGAACAGCCACCAGCCACTCCTCATATGCAGACAGGGGATGGATTTGTGGACCCCCATGAAATGGTTGATCAGCAAAGATCGTTCCCAGAAGAAATTTTGATTGGATCTTCCAGTATTCCTGCCAGCCCCAAAGGTCAGCAGTTTGCCAATATGCCACTAACGCCTGGCATACCTGATGGACAGAATTCACTGAATCTTCCTATGGCAGAGGCTGAAGAAAAAGTAAGACAGGTATTTTATTTATTTTTGCAATGCACATTTATTATGTTAATTGATGTCCAGTTTTTGTGTTCATTCATATTCTATAAAAATGGTTAAGAAATCAAAAATTGTGCCAGGGTATGTAAACTTATAAGCACAACTATTTGTATTTGTATTTAGAGATCTTTTCCTCTTTTTTTTGTTGCCTATTATGCGAATCCTGAAGGCCCTTTTATGCTAGGTACACACCATACAATTTTGTGTTAGATGGTTTGATAGATCATTTCCGTTATGCCCGATATTGTTTTCGACCATTTTTCTGGTCAATTTCTCATAGAAGTGAATGGAAATCGATGATAGTAAAGAGAATCGAGCAGAAAATCGGATGGAGAATGGAAAATCGACAGAAAAAAACACATTGTGTGTACCTAGCATTAAGGTCTTCACTTTCATAGCCACCACTCGTCAGCAACTCTCAATTTAAAGCGGAACTGTAATTTTGCTGTAAACAAACAGTTTCACTTACCTGGGGCTTCCCCAAGCCCCCAGCAGCCGTCCTGCCCGGGCCTCCATTCTCCCGCCGTGGCTAAGCTTCGTTACTGCACACTTGTAAAGCGACGGCAACTGCGCACCCTGGTCTACGCAAAGCTTTCTTCGCGTTCCAGCCCGCAATAGCGTCCTGCGCTAATAGCAGGACACTATTGCGGGCTGGAAGTCGAAGAAAGCTTCGCGTAGCCCGGGGTGCGCAGACGCAGTTGCCGTCGACTTACAAGTCAGCGGTAACGAAGCTTAACCATGGCGGGAGAAGGGAGGATCGTGGAGGATCGGCACGGGACAGGACAGCTGCTGGGGGCTTGGGGAAACCCCAGGTAAGTGAAACTGTTTGTTTACAGCGAAATTACAGTTCCGCTTTAAGTCTTCTGAGGTTGTCAGTGCACATTTTAAAAATGCTTTAAAAGTTGGAAGTTTCTAAATCTTATTATGAAAGCTTTATGTGGTGAACCTGTTAGTCCCTGACTAGCTATTTTAACATGTGTGGCTGTATGCATATCTTTTTTTCTTCTACTCTTCTGGAACCATTTGTAAAGTTTTCCAATGGGATACAGTTACGCTTTATACGTGATAAGTCAAAATGAGAAGTCTGGTTTTGCTTCAAATTTCCCAGTGTAATGCTAGGTACACTCCATGCAACATCCATGGGTTGAACTGATAATTTCTGACATGTCTGATCTGCTCCCAAATAATAACAGGATTGACTTTGAGATCGCTGCTGCACAAAATTGATCCCCTTATTGATCAGGAGCAGAACGGACATGTCGTAAATTATCTATTCAAATAGGATAGCAGGATCCGCACCGTCTAAAATCCAAATTTTATTAGAACACACAGCTGTTTGGAGTGCAGGGAGGACGACTGAATTATGGGTAACTAACCCCTTGTCATCCAGCTGCACAGCTGAGGCAATTGAGCCTCATTTAAATCATGAATTCGAGTCCCTACTCGTGAGCCCATCACTGGTGAGTACTCCTTTTATTGTGGAGGGTGTAAAGCCAGCCATGAGTGGGGAAATAGCTCTTATTTCTTTTAGTGTAGCATTTAAAAATTAAGACTGCTTATTTTTCCTTTTCCAAACGCATTAAAGAGACTCTGAAGCAATTTTTTTTTTTTGCTATATTTACCTATTAATTCGCTTCAGAAGTCTCATTAACCGCAAACCGACGCATCCCCGCTAAAAAATGAGCCCTGCAAACCCCCCAAATCCCCGGGCAAACATCCACGACCAACTTGGTCGTAGATTTTGCTGCTCTGAGAGGCAGAACTATGAACTGTAAGCGCTACAGAGCGCCTCTCCTGCCGTGAGTCGCCGCGTGGATCGCCGCCTCTCTCCGCCCCTCTCCGTGAAGGAAGAGTGAGAGGGGCGGGGAAAGGCGGCGATCCACCGCGATTGACATCAGAAGAGGCAGAGCTACAGCAGAGAGCTCTGCCCCTTCAGGAAGCGCCGGCCAGATTCACCCCCGGGGATTTTTCAGCCTGGACGCGACGGTTTGCGGCTAATGAGAATTCTGAAGCGAATTAAAAGGTAAACATAGCAAACAAATTTCTCTTCAGACTCTCTTTAAAAGACTTATGAGGCCAATAACAAAAGAAAAAGTGAAGTACCTGCATCATGTTTAAATGCACGGAGGATACCATCTGCACACTCCGTACAGTTCCGCCGGGTCCCCGCAGTGCAATCGCCCCCCCTCCCCGTGCCGCTCTCCTGCCTCTCTTAATATGGCTGCCGGTGCTGGCCGCGGCTGCGCAGTTGGCTGTGCAGCTCTAGCCCCCCCCCCCGATCCACGCACAGGAGACAGCCTGTAGTGTGGATGGGGGGGGGGGGGGGCCTAGAGCTGCGCAGCCGCACTCTTGTCTATGCGGACTGCGCAGCCGCGGCCAGCTCCGGCAGCCATATTAGGAGAGGCAGGAGAGCCCGACCCGGGCTGTGGGTCGGGAGCGGCCCGGGTGGGGGCGATTGCACTGCGGGGACCTGGCGGAACTGCACAGAGGGCGCGGATGGCGTCCTCCGTGCATTTAAACGTGATGCAGGTACTTCACCTTTTTTTTATATTGGCCTCGTAAGTCCTTTAAGGAAACCATTTAATGGGAAATACAAAAATTGTGCTTTTTGTTTAATGTTGCCATCAAAATGCTTATCAGAACTGTTGAAATATTTCTCGTATTATATATATTTCTAGCCATGAAACCATAGTGCAGCGTAGTGGCTTAATGAATCACTTAAACATTTTTGCAGCGCCAAAAGTTGAGAGAGATGCTTCTGAGACAGCAGCAAAACAAAAATTCTGGTCGACAAGAGAAGATTCTAGATCCAATGCAGATGAGTCCACACCCCGCACAGTGGCAGCAGGACAATCCACATCGGCAGCATGATGTCTTTAACAGGCCTCCACCGCCTTATCCTGGAAATATCAGAGCTACACTTGTTCCTAAAGGAAGCCCAAGATTTCCCCCCTTCCCCAAATCGGGGGCTGCCCAGTTTAGCAGACCATCATTTGCTGGGGATATGAACATTGCTATCAGACCACCTCCTGGTCACAGGTAAACTTCTACTTTTTCTTCTTTCTAAGGTCTGGAATAAGTTAAAGCGAAGCTGTTGATACTTTGTTGCTAATTAAAAACAGAATATGTATGACTAAGGGCTCATTTCCATTAAAGCAACGCAGGAGCCTGCCGTGTGCCAGCACAGCTCTGCTTTGCACTTGACTTCTACGCGGGCTGCGCCCCAAAATGCAGGCAACCATGTGCTGTGATTCAGTGGTCAATTGCAGCGCATGTATAGAAACATCAGAGAGCGCAGTCTATGCACTGTCTGGTGACCCTGCAATCGTGTTTCCATATGCCCAGCTGAAAGCACGCTATATGGAAACGAGCCCTAAGGACCCTTTTACACGTAGTCAGTTGGCTGTCAGTTATAACTGAAAGACAACAGATATTCCAAGTAATGTCCATGTTTTCTTATGGCTCAGATCCCACTATATGCATTTTAACTTAAATGTTTTTCCTAATGCACAGCAATGGAGAGAGAAAAAACCCGCAAACCAACACATTAACCCTCCTGGCGGTTTATAAAAAATCCGCCAGGGGGCAGCAAAGTCTTTTTTTTAATTTTTATTTTTTCATGTAGCGAGACAAAGTCCCCCCAGCCCCTTCGTTCGCCGGAGAACGGGATCTCCTGGAGGGCTTCCCCCGTCGCCATGGCGTCACCGACGTCATCGACCTCGTGACGTCATTGGGAGACCCGATCTACCCCTCAGCGCTGCCTGGCACTGATTGGCCAGGCAGCGCACGGGGTCTGGGGGGGGCCTCACGGCGCAGCGAGCGCCGCGTAATCGGTGCAGAGCGGCGGCGATCAGAGGGCAGACGCAGCTAGCAAAGTGCTAGCTGCGTGCTGCAAAAAAAAAATTATCAAAATCGGCCCAGCAGGGCCTGAGAAATCCCCCTGCGCGGCATAGCCCGTGCTCAGCACGGGCTTACCGCCAGGGAGGTTAAGTGTATAAGGACCATTAGCAGTTGTAACCATTGGGCTAACTTACTGAAACCTTGTACAATCGCTTAACTTAGCAGAGGCAGCTGGACTGTGCCGTCTCTGGCAAGAATGTAACATATTCTCTCTGGCGAGAATGTAACAAATTATTCCGAGTTGATGCAGTTTTATGTAAGTTTCATATGCAAATTTAGGCGGTTTGAAGATGGACTGATTAAATGCCACCTCAGCGGAATTTGACTGGTCAATTTTTAACCTCCTTGCAGCCGCCTAATGCCAGTTGGCGGTCGCAAGGTGGCAGCCCCAGGACCACATTTTGGGGTCAAAGTCCTGGGGTGGGGTTTTGCACTATACAGAATCGCATCTGGCTCCTGAAAATACAACAGCCACATACCAAAACTTTACTTGCATTTTCAGGTGTGATTTCACATTGCGGTAAATCATCTATTTCAACTAGTGTGACCTCTTCTGTCTCCCGATCCTAACCTGTTACTTGGCTTAATCCATTAAACTCAGGCTAATTCTAGCACACCCCAAAACTCTGACACTATCCCCTCCTTATCCCTAAGCTGGCTTGACATTCTTAAAGGCAACCTTAACTGAGAGGGATATTGAGGTTTCCTTTTAAACAATACCAGTTGCTTGTCAGTCCTGCTGCAGTAGTGGCTGAATCACACACCTGAATCAAGCATGCAGCTAATCCAGTCTGACTTCAGTCAGTACACCTGATCTGCATGCTTGAGGGGCTGTAGCTAAAAGTATTACAGAGACACAGGAGCAGCAGGAGAGTCAGGTAGCTGGTATTATTTTAAAAGGAAAAATTCATATCCTTCTCAGTTTAGGTTCCCTTTATACCGTGTAAAGGTTATTTGCAAATTTATTAACATGTGGTCTGCTGAGACATGTAGCCGATCCTGTTTCAATCATCTCAAGCACACAAAAGCAACAGTGCCTAGTTTATCAGACACATGCTTTACTAATCTCAGCGTAGATGTTTATAGGCTTAGCAATATACTGATGTCTTTGGGGCTTTGCATTATATATCGTTTTCATATATTTTTTTTTTTTCTACCTTTAGATTTGTCTACCCTATGCCAGGCCCTGGTCCTGTCTCTGGTCATGAGCGGTTTTTGGGCTCTCCATTACAGATGCAAGTTCCAGGGATGCCTCCGCAGATGAGGAGAGACATGTCAATTGAGCTGTCCAGGTCTTTAGGCGGCATGCAAATGAATAATCCTGGTGGTCTCCCTCCACATTTCCCTCCACAGGGAATGCAAGTTCAGCAGCATAATATATCAGGACAGGCATACATCGAACTTCGACACAGGGCTCCTGATAGCAGACCACGAATTATCTTTGGACCACCACCTAATATGATGGATCCATCAGCACAACATCAGCGGCATTTGAGCTTTTTTCCTAAACAAGAATTTCAAAACCCAAGGCTGATGGAACAGATAAGAGTTCATCATGCAGGTTTAAATAATCAAGGCCAGATTGCTTCAGGTTTGGAGCATTTGATTCCCACAGGACAGCAGTCCCTCCTGGTCCATGGAATGGATCAACATCAGGTCACTGATAATTACTTGCAAACACCGTTGTGTGCTGACAACATGGAAAAAGAATCATCAGATCTTCCACACGAAAATTCAGCAGTGAGTGCTTTGGATGAAAAGCTAGATCCTGATGATCCTTCTGAAAAGGATCTCGATAAAGATTTAGATGGGGTCGAAGTTAAAGATTTAGATGATGAAGTTCTTGAAAATATTAACTTAGATCCTGATGATTCAAAAGGAGATGACCTTGATGGACTAGATAATCTAGAAACTAATGATCCTCAGCTTGATGACCTCTTAAGATCAGGGAAGTTTGATATAATTGCATACACAGATCCAGAGCTTGATCTTGGAGATAAGAAAGACATATTTAATGAGGATCTGGACCTTGGGGTATCTATCGATGATAAACCAGATCCCCAGTGCAAGACTGAAGAGGAAAAGGCCAGTAATGAAGTTGTTAAATTATGTTCTCCAATCCCTGCTTCATCAGATATGATTATTGCTGCTGCCTCTGAAACAAATACTGAAGCAGGATCACCCAAAGACCAAATGTCAGATGTTCAGTCTGAACATGCGTTATCTGCTGCTGGAACTGAGCCACTTGAAGATGAAATTTCCTCAGTGCTGTCAAACAGTGACCGGTCAGAGAAAGGTGAAAAGGAGGAAGCTCCTCCTAATTCTGATCTTTCAACAGACCAACTACAGCTGCCTTCTGAGGAAAGCCTAAGTTCTTGTGGCATTCCTGAATCTGTTCCGGTGCTTACTGACCTATTAACCAAGGAAAATACTGAACTTTCTGAGGTGGATAAATTGGACTCTCCATCTGGAATTCTGCCTGGTCCACAGTCTAATTCAGTGGCAGCTATCCCTCATGGTATGGTTGCTTCCCCTAGTGAAGTGATAGAACCACCTTTAAATCCAAGTATGACACCAAGATCTCATCATGGCTTCACACAGGATTCTCCTACAAATTCTGTGTTTTTGCCAAATCAACAAGGGGGGCATATTTTTGTCCCAGGAGACCCATTAAATCAAGGTTTACAATGCCCTACTGGATTGACAAGTGCTCAGCAGATAATCCTTCAGCAGAGTCGAGAGAGGCCGCTACTTCTGGAAGAACAACCACTTTTACTGCAGGACCTTTTGGATCAGGAAAGACAGGAACAGCAGCAGCAAAGGCAGATGCAAGCCATGATCCGTCAGCGGTCCGAGCCATTTTTTCCTAATATCGGTATGTAGTTACCTGGGTTTGCAATGTGTTTGTTTTATTGACTTGTCTGTGCAATTTTCAGCAGTCAGTGAGACTTAAGATGTCCACATAGAAGCTTTTGTCAATAAAATTAATACACAAATGGCTAAGCCCAATCAACACACTGGTTGTGTGGTGTCCATGAATGATCCACTTAATGGAGTTTTTAAGAACATTTTAGCCATGGTTGGATCAAAACCTGATGGAATCACTGCATTGGCCTCGATTCACTAAGCTTTATCAAATGTTTGATAATTTACCTCATGAGTAAAATTTAATTTTGAATTCACTAAGGTGTTATATAGATTTATTGAACGTTTTATCGATAAAACATTTGATAAATCTATAACACCTTAGTGAATTCAAAATTAGATTTTATTAATGAGGTAAATTATCAAACGTTTGATAAAGTGTTTGATAAAGCTTAGTGAATTGAGGCCACTGCTCCTTTTTTACTGCTCTATGCACAAGGGAATGCATTTCTTAGGCCTCGGACCTACTGGTGGCATTTTGCAACAAATTACAAAGTGCCTGTGATTTCTGAAGATGCTGTGGACTTCTGCAATTTTTGGAAATCTTGGCTGCTTTGTGATCCATCGCAATGTGCTGCCAGTGGATCCCATGCAGAATTTGTTTTATTTCATTGAAAAGACCTTTTGTGCACCAAAAGGAGCATATCTGCGTTAAGAGGCTTTTTAAGTGGAAATTTTACAATTAAAATTGTCCCTCAGAAGGTATTGATAACGTGTGTATATAATTGTATGAGATATTTTCCTAATTCCAATTACCGTATATTCCGGCGTATAAGACGACTTTCTGAACCCTGAAAATCTTCTGCAAAGTGGGGGGTCGTCTTATACGCCGGGTGTCAGGTGCGGGGTGTCAGTATTGTGCCAGGCAGAGCTTACCGGTTGCAGCAGCCTCGGCGGAAAGGTCCGCTCGTGTCCTGGGTTCTTCTATGTCCTCCACTGTCCCCCAGCATTATTCATGTCCACGTCCCGTGTGTTTGAAAAATCAAAGCTGCAATACCATAGCGTCTTGCGAGCAGCCGCTCGCGTGGGTAACAGGGCAGCTTCCTTGTTCCGGGTCACCTGACTGGTGACGTGCATAGGAAGAGGAAGACACTTATTTGTGAAGCGCATGTCACCAGTCAAGTGACCCGGAACAAGGAAGCTGCCCGGTTACCCAGGCGAGCGGCTGCTCGCAAGACGCTATGGTATTGCAACTTTGAGTTTTCAAACACACAAGACGTGGACATAAATGATGCAGGGGGACAGTGGAGGACATAGAAGGACCCAGGACACAAGCGGACCTTTCTGCCAAGGCTGATTCAAACGGTAAGCTCTGCCTGGCACAAATCCTGACACCCTGCACCTGACACCAAATTCTTAAGAATCACAGCCTGATCTCTTTTCCCTCCCCTGGATGACTGCGGCACCCAGTATTATGCAAAAGGTGTATACAGGGTTGGGCCAGGAGGATGGAGGAGGCAAGATCTGAAGAGGGGTAGTCTTAAACGGCGAATATATGCCAAACTCTTTATTTTAACTGGAAAAGTTGGGGGGTCGTCTTATACGCCGGCATATACGGTACTTTTAATGGGTTTCAATTGGCCTGGGAGTATATATTATTGCTAGCTTATCGGTTACTTTCCAGTAATTAGACAGTGATTGTAAGAGAACCTTATTATGGGTATCAAAATCTAAACCGTATAGGTCATATTTATTTTTGTCATAAGTTCAAAGCAAAGTTGATGTTCCATAATAAGAACCTTTTAGTATGTCAGCTTGGCAATTCCAGCTACGCCAAACTACGGCGGTCTGGTGCCTGTACAGACATATCCATCTTCCTGCAGAGACGGTGCAAATGCGTAAGTTAGTATAGTAGTTTCCTGGAGGCATATAGTTTTGTGTGTGTAAATCTAGCCCTAGAGGAAGTTGTACATAGACACAGCCTGCTGCATTCTCTTGAGCCAGATTTGTGTACAGCAATGATGTCTGGCCAAAGTTTGGCATTTTGTGAATTGGGCACATATATGTAATCTGCATAAATACTCATACTTTCTGAAAGACTAAGTACTCTGATGTGCACTGTTTACATTGTGAAGTGACTTTATACTGCTTGTTTTTTTTTTTTTTTATAGGAACATTTATTTTGTTATTTAAGCCCCTTACACACGCTCACCAGCGGTCTTTTATGCAGCACAATTCTCAAACAACTTTTGTTGTGAAACAAGTTGAACAAGCCAGAAATAAAAGTTGCTTGCTATTCTTCTATTCTTCACACACCTGATAAGACTGATAAGACGTCAATCCAACTGTTGGATCAGTTATCAGTTGTGTGAACAATAGCAAGCAACTTTTTTTTTTTTTGTTCAACTTGTTTCACAACAAAGGTTGCTTGATAATTGTGCGGCATAAAAGACAGCTGTTGAGCGTGTGTATGGGGTTTTAGAAATAAAAATCACATCTTTAGCGTATTTGTACTATTTCCTGTAATACTGTTTGTGTGAGAACTTGTATGAAAACGGACATTGTTTTGAATTTACAGATTTTGATGCAATTAGTGATCCTATTATGAAAGCAAAAATGGTGGCACTGAAAGGCATCAACAAAGTCATGGTGAACAACATGGGGATGTCGCCAATGGTCATGAACAGGTAATTGTTGCCTGAGCTGAAACAATGTAATTAAAGAATTAACTCATGACGTCAGTATAATCTGATTTGCTTATGGATGCACTTTTGGATTTGAATGTAAACCAAGCACACAACTACGTAATAGAAAGTCAATATATAGGCGCGTACACATACTGCCGGCAACGACTGGTCTGTCAGACCCTCCCGCTGGGCAGACGTTCAGCAGACAGCGTACACACGTGCTGTCGGCTGAACGTCCGCCCAGCGGGAGGGTCTGATGGACCTGTCGTTGCCGGCGGTATGGCATGTGTACGCACTTTATGGCTAATCTGTTGATAGTCGGGCTTATCTTCTGTGAAAACATGTTAATGTGCTCTAGCTACAAAGATGCAAGTGACTTCAATCTGATTTAACCACTTCAGGTTTTGGGGTTTTTACCACTTATGGTTCCTAACAATTTTGGCATTTCAGCTACTGATGCAGCTGTGCATTTGGGCTGACACGGACGCAGCTTATGGATGCAGAACCCACACCTTTTTATTCTCCAGGATGCTATCTAAGTGATATATATTGTTCTGTTTTTTTTTTTCCGAGATAACCTAGGCTTTCTGTGGGTAATATTTTTCCAACAATTATTTTATAGGAATTTTACAGGGAAAAATGGGCATGAATGCAGAAAATGCACACTATTTTCATTTTTCATCCTTTCTTATTTTCACAAGACAAGTACCACAGTTGTAACACACCTCAAAATGTATTCTTCCAGGTTAAAATGATGTCACTAATGCCATATTCCATTATTAGTTGGGCATGTAGCAGACTATTATTGCCAGCCCTATGTGTTTGTAATGATCATATGCAATTGTGAGGACGCCCAGGTTGGCAGCCCCAGTGCTGTACAGGTGCATCGCTAGGCAACAGCACAGTGATGCATCTGTACAACACTGTGGCCACAAACTGTCACCCTAGCAATCGCAGGTGGCAGTCGCTATAGGTGTCCCCAAATCTTAAGGCCAAGTACAGGTGACACAAGGGGTTAAATGGCTAGGTAGGGGTTAACATTTCACTACAGGGGAAAAAAAGACTATTTTCAATCAATCCCCCCCAACTTTTCACGAATGATTGCTGTGATCTGCTATAGCAGCTATCATTCACTATTGAACAGGTGGACGACTGTCTGTGACCAGGGGCCACATGTGCACATGCAGGAGTGCACAGTGGCAGCTTTTATTCTCGAATGATAATTTAACGGCCAAGACTGCACAGGGGTACTTAATTGGATGTTGGGTCTGATGAAATAAAAAAAAAAAAATCTACTTATCCAGGGCTTCATCCAGCCCCTGGCAGCCGATAAGTCCCTCGCCGCAGCTCCAGTGTCCCGGCATCCCCTCAGTTGGAGATGCCAACCTTGCCAGGTCTGGATCTTCTGTGCCTGTGCAAGGGCTCTGCTTGCAATCGCGCTCATGTGGCCTTGAGCGTTCTGCTCCTGCTCAAACGCTCCTGGCCACTGGAGCGCGCACGTATCTACAACAGAGGGAATCACGGGACATCAGAGCTTTGGCGAGGGACATATTGGCTGCCATTGGCTGGAGGAAGCCCCGGGTAAGTAGATTTTTATATTTTTTTTATGTCCTCAGATGTGTACTTTAAGTGCTTAGTCAAGTTAAAATGTATTGGGTTCTGTAGCTTCCCTGTTGCTCAGTGAAGCCGCCCATCGCTGGAAGGACCAGTAGGGTGGTGGAAGTTGGTTGGTTTACACAAGACTAGATTTGCATATTATTTTAGCAACTTTTATCTGTTTCTACTTAGTATTTCAGCCTGTAGTTTCTCTTCAGTGAGATGCCTTGTATGTATTTATTCATCATACGCTCATTTTGGCTTGCCCTGGTTTGTAGAACAATAGACAAATGTATGTAAGCGCTCACAAGGGTGAATATGCAATGGGAAGTTTACAGAGGCTAGTAAACACCAGTCCAATAAACGGTGGAGCGCTCCTTAGCTATTTGGGATTAGCTTTAGAAAAGGAAAAGAGTATTAGGTTAGCACTCATAAATAGTCTCTGTTATAAATTGATGTCCAAACTTGATGGTTTAACAATCAGCAGTTACATCAGCATGACATCATGGGGCTACCAACCCCCCCCCCCCCCCCCTCGCCCCAAACGTAGAGAGACTCACTAGACTCTATGGCCAGAATGGGCCCGACTTCGCCTTAGGGGTATAGGCCACCCCTCAGCCTCTCCTGCAGCCTCCACACCGACCACTTCCGGTTTGCTCCACGGGTGGGTTCTTGCTGTAGCCTCCTCTCCCAGGAGCTGCATGCAGACTTCAGCCCCTCCTCTTCCCATCTGTGGCTGGCTCGTTAGTGTGCCCAAGGATTTACAGTCTAGGTAGGCAAAGGAGCGAGTAGAATCCGGACACCAACTACAGAAGATGCAATCAAATCGTCACCTAGTCTAACGACGCTTCTGGGTGACTATTGATTGCATCTTCTGTAGTTGGAGTCCGGATTCTACTCGCTCCTTTGCCTACCAAGACTGTAAATCCTTGAATACACTAACGAGCCAGCCACAGATGGGAAGAGGGCAGGGGCTGAAGTCTGCAGCTCCTGGGAGAGGAGGCTACAGCAAGAACCCACCCGTGGAGCGAACCGGAAGTGGTCGGTGTGGAGGCTGCCGGAGAGGATGAGGGGTGGACTATACCGGATACTATGTAGATAGGAGCGGCTGGGCACATCCAGTTAAAAAAAGACCTTTATTGTAGACAAGCAAAAAAATGATGCATGACAGCAACAGTAAGCCAGGAGAGAGAGGGACTAGCATGTAAAGACAGTCGACAGCTGTTTCGCACTCTGCAAACAAGTGCTTCCTCAGTTGGCCTATACCCCTAAGGCGAAGACGGGCCCATTCTGGCCATAGAGTCTGGTGAGTCTCTCTACGTTTGGGGGGGGGGGGGGGGGAGTTGGTAGCCCCATGATGTCATGCTGATGTAACTGCTGATTGTTAAACAATCAAGTTTGGACATCCATTTATAACAGAGACTATTTGTGAGTGCTAACCTAATATTCTTTTCCTTTGCCCTGGTTTATGATAGGAACACTTTAAAGGACACCTGAAGTGAGAGGGATATGGAAGCTGCCCTATTTATATCCTTTTAGAAGATGTGCGTTTCCTGGCTTTCCTGCTTGATATCCTGCCTCTAATGGTTTTAGCCATAGACCCTGAATAAGCTTGCTGGTCATGTTTCTGACTGAAGTCTGACTAGATTATGTTGGTTCCAGGTGTGTGATTGAGATACTACTGCAGCCAAAAAGGTCAGCAGGACTGCTCGCAACTGGTAATGTTGGCAGCCTCCATATCCCTCTCACTTCAGGTTCCCTTGAAGGCTCTTAGACCTTAAGTACCTCTTGCTGGACGTCTGTGCTGAGCTCATTAGTTTCCACAAGTTTACATGGGCCACATATTTATGATTTTTTTTTCCATCATGTATCTAAATGAAATGAAAATTGTATTATTTTGAATACGATTATGCTACACAAGTTAGTATTGGGTAGCTTTGCCATGAAGGTCTGATATTTCTTTGTTGACATTTTCAGTTAAGGCATTCACTATTCCTTCCTTTGTTTCAGATTCCCTTTCACACAGCAGATGCCTGGGACGCAGCCAATGGAAGGTCAGAATATCGTTCCATCAGTCATCACTCAGGTATTGTGCTTTTTATACAAAGTTAACTTTATTTATGTTTAACCATTTCGGACAACATTTTTGCCTTTTTTTCACCAAATCAGTAAATGTATTACGTACTTATAATAGTCTTTATTTTTTATTCTGTCAACTCTCCTGACTCACCCACATTACAAAATGTCCACCTTGTCCCATCTTTCCACTCCCACCAATCCACTCACTTGTTTTTCTGGCTGGATAGTGTAAGGGCTTTGCCCCTGACACAGGAGACCTGGGTTCGAATCTCAGCCCTTCCTTTTCAGTAAGCTGGAACCTATTCAGTAGGAGACAAGACTCCCTAATAGTGCCTATACATGGTACAATTTTTTCATATTTTTTTATTAGATAATTTTGTTCAATTATGCCATTAGTTCCAATATGAAGAATTTTTTTTCTGATCAGATTTTTATTTAAAAAAAAATAAAAAAAAAAATAGGGTAATTGTTTGAGTTTCTTGATCGGGGAAAAAAAAAAGATTCTTTTTGACTTTTATTCGATTTGATTCGTTTTGGTCAAATAAATGGGAAAATTAAACATTTTTATTGTACTATGTGTGGGCACCATCACACTGCTATTGCCTATAGAGCACGTTGTAGTGACTACAGCTCTGGGACACAGCTCTGGGGTACTGCAGAGTTGCTTGCAGGGAAACGTTTGATCCCGACAGGCAACACTAGTTAAGGGGAAATTGTGCATATGTATGCACATTCTTGCATTTGTTAAAGAGACACTGAAGTGAAAAAAAAAAATATGATATAATGAATTGGTTGTGTACTATGAATAATTTCTAGAAGATTAGCAGCAAAGAAAATATTCTCATACCTTTATTTTCAGGTATATAGTGTTTTTTCTAACATTGCATTATTCTATAATATGTGCAGATTACACAACACTCAGCAATCAAAATGATTCTTTCAGAGCAGTCTGTGAAGTAATGACATCTCCTCTGGCAGAGGAAAAGTAAATAGTCCAGGAACAGTTGAGATAATAAAAGTCAGATAACAGCCCTCTCCACGACTAACTTAGTCGGAGAGCTTAATGGCTTGTTTGCATAGAGATAACAACTGGAGTTTGTCAACTCTTCCTGTACTGGAAACAATTAGACTGATGTATCTGATCTTAATGTTTTTTTCCTTAGCTGTACTACACATACAAATCATAATATCATCATTTTTTTTCGCTTCAGTGTCTCTAAAACAATGTAAAATTCCATCTGGTGGGTACCTGAAGCAGAAGTCAATCTGCATGTGTTATTTGTTTGGTTTATGGTAACCTGAGTATCTGTGATCTTTCATTTGCCTCACCAACTAATGTCAAGAATTCGGAAGGAATTGGAGGGGCAGAAAATGGGAGTTGGATTTAGACCACGTGGACGCCTGACAGTCCAGGGCTCAGAATGACGTTATGGTTATAATTTGATTTGGTTATGTGCTGTTTTAACAAAAAATATTTTTATTTTTTTTTAGGATGGGAATTTACCATCACAATTGATCCGACCCAACCCTCCAAGTTTTGGTCCAGGATTTGTTAGTAAGTACCGTACTTGTAGGACTATAAGACGTTCCTGACCATAAGATGCACCTAGTCTTCGAGGACAAAAACCAAGGGGGAAAAAAGTATATACTAAACCTGGTGCATCCATGATGAAGGAGCATCTTGTGGATTATGCCCCCTTTGTACCTCATGCCCCCTTGTACCTCTTGTCTTCCTGTGTCCTCTTTGTGTCCTCTATGCCCAGTTGTGTCCTCCGTTTGTCCTCCTGTGTCCTCCTCTGCATGGGCACATTACAGGGAGTCCCAGACATTGCGGCGGGTTGGAGGTCCATATTGGCAGGCGTTCACAAGTCAGGAACTCCCTGCGTTTGGACTTTAAGACAAAGTGACTTTTTCCCCACTTTTGGGGAGAAAAAGTGAGTCTTGTAGTCCAAAAAATACAGTATATATTTTGTGTTGCTTCTGAAATGTATTACAGTACAATCTTGTTATAGTACACTCTGGTAAAGTAACTCACTGGCAATAGTAAACTCAGCCCCCAAGTCCAGGCCATGCGCCTGTATGAATATACAATGTATGACAAATTCTGATTATAGTAAACTACTTGGCCAGGTCCCTATAAAGAGATTCTACTATATTGCATGAATTTACTACGACTTCTGCGCCCTGTGTTGCAAGGACTGTTTTCTTTTCCTTTCATGTTTGCATTCCATCTGTTACCACACCGGGTACCGTGTGTGTTTTCATGTGTTTTAAATTTTACATTTTTTGCGATAGTGGTCATTTAAGGTTAATCCCATCTTGTCCGCATTATTGTCTGGGGTGAATAGGGTGTAATTGAGGAACCTTGTGCTATTAGAAGTGATTACATTTAATTAATTTTCTTTCTTTTTTTTTTTTTTTTTACACTCTGTACTTGATGTTGAAAAAAATGTGACTTGTGAGCTATATTTTTAGTTGACCTATTCCTCTTCTGTTCCTCTTTACTTATTAGATGACTCTCAGAAGAAGCAGTATGAGGAGTGGCTCCAAGAGACTCAGCAACTACTTCAAATGCAGCAGAAATTTCTAGAAGAACAGATTGGGGCTCACAGAAAATCTAAAAAAGCCCTGTCAGCTAAGCAGAGGACGGCCAAGAAAGCTGGGCGGGAGTTTCCTGAGGAAGATGCGGAGCAGCTGAAGCATGTTACCGAGCAACAGAGCATGGTGCAGAAGCAGCTGGAGCAGGTAACTGTGCTGTTCGGCCTCCCTAACACTTCTGACCTCCACTTAGGCCTGTCTTCCACGTCTCAGAAAACGTATTTGTTATTTTTTCCCCTAGTTTATTGCTTGACAGCATTTGTAGCTTTACCCTATTACATCCTCCTTACCTTGCCTTCATATCCATGTAAAGCACAACAGAAGCTGTAGGCATGTTAACATTTTCAGCCAGTTATTTTTTTATGTGGGTTTTGAAAGTAAGACGGTAAGATTTCTGTCCCATGCAGCTAGTTGGTCATGCATCAAGGTGGGAGATTATAGACATGTCTGTACCAAGGCTGTGGAGTCGGTACAAAAATCATTCAATGACTCAGTTTATGAAACCACCGACTCCAGGTATTCCGTATTACTCTTATTCATATGTGAATCCTGTATGTGGATATGGGATGGGAATGTAGGGAGCTGGTGAGGCGGAGGAAGTTGCCAGATATACCCACATTAGACATCACTGCAAATAGGGCCAGGCTGACAAAAGCCTTTTCCATATCCAAGCTCAACAAGACAAGAGGATTCTTATTCCAGTTAGCGTGTTGTATAAGCATGTTGCACCGAACATTATCGGATGCTTGTCTGTTGGGAATAAAGCCAACCTGGTCCCTGTCTATTAATGTGATTAGGAACATATTTAGATGGATGGTCATTATAGAAGTCAACCTTTTATAATCAAAATTAAAAGCGATATGGAGCAGTAGTGCTTGACATTCAGGGGATCCTTACCCGGTTTGGGAATGACCGTAATCCTAGCTACTAAAAATTGGGGGGGGGGGGGGAGTAGTGGGGGATTTGGTAACAGAGCTTAGAAATTTAGCCAATAGCAGGACTAGAGTATTTAGATTCAATGTTTTATCAAATGTAATATAACTCTTTTAAAAGTATTGAGCTGTGTCTGGTTGTCTTAAAGCTGTGCTGCATATTTGACACCAAATTAATTTAGGCTGTGTTACCAATTGTCTTAATGATCATTTCTTTGATAATAGATACGAAAACAGCAGAAAGAACATACAGAACTTATTGAGGAATACAGAAACAAACAGCAGCAGTTTTCAGTTACTCCTCTACTGCCCAGCGTTGTACCACAACAAGCACTGTCTGGAGGAGCACCACCAACCATTAACCAACCAAATTTTCCCATTCCTCCAGCACTGTGTGCGCCAGGGCCTATGATACCAGGCCAGCCTGCCCCTCAAAGATTACCAAATATGCCAGGGTGGCAGCCTCCCCATGGTTCTAGGAATGTTGCACAAATAAATCCACCAAGGATGCAGCGTCCAGCTGGTCCTGAGGTGGCTGGCCCCGCAAATCATGCAAATCCCAATGCCCCACCAATGGTTGAGTTTGATGACACCAACCCTTTCAGCGAAAGCTACCAGGAAAGGGAGCGCAAAGAAAGATTAAGAGCACAGCAAGAGCGTCAGAGAGTCCAGCTAATGCAAGAGGTGGATCGTCAGCGAGTACTTCAGAGGATGGAAATGGACCCGCAGAATCTGGTTAGCCCAGACCTGAATAAGAGATCATTATCACAAATGCCTTTCTTTGGCTCTGAGTTACCTAATGACTTCATTATGGGTGCACAGCCACCTCAGCAGTCTCCAGAGAAGCAAGCACAAATGGGCCATGCATTTCCTCACCAAGGCACAGGAAACTCCCCTCCTAATGCACCTTTTATAGCAGGTTCAGAAAAAAGGTCTTTAGGACTCTCTCCTTATAGACAAGAGTCTCAAATGGGGTTTCCACAAACTTCAGGTCAGCATCCATTAATGCCTAATGTCACCTTGGCATCACCAGTTGCTGATAATGGACGTTCCAGTGGACATGATAGGCCAGTGAATGCCACAAATTTTCAAAGTCAGTCTCTTATTCAGCTGTATTCTGAAATCATTCCAGAAGAGAAGGGAAAGAAGAAAAGGCAGAGAAAAAAGAAGAAAGAGGAAGACACTGAATCAAAATCTCCACCTTCAACACCACGGTCTGATACCACAGCGCCACTAACTCCAAGCATCTCAGAGGCCTCAACACCAACAGTTAATGTTCCTAATGACCTTGGTCACCCTGGAGAACACGTGGCTGATCTGATACGTTCTTCAACACCAAACACGGCCAACAGTAACTCTGTTGAGTTGGAAGATGGTTCAACCGCTAAAGATCTAAAACAAGGTATTGAACAACCTAGGGTAGAGGAAGACACTAGTCAGGCAGACTCAAAAGTTAAAAATAATAGGCAAGAAATTAAGTTGGAGAACACAGAAGGAGATCAATCTCTGGGACAAGCAGACCCAAAAGAGAAGCATTCATCAGTTGAGCTAAAAACTGAAGAAGATAAAGCCACATCGCACGATGCACTTTCTATGGAAACCAGTTCGTACTCTGGCTCTGGCCCCTCAGGGAAAGTGGAGACTAGTAATGAGTTGCTGAAACACTTGCTCAAAAACAAGAAACACCCAGTCATATTGCATCAGAAATCTGAGCAATCTTTACAGAATGATGACTGCCCTGTTGATCAAAAGTCTACTGGAAAGCCAGCCGATATACTGGTGAGTCTGGTCATTGCTGTCTAATTCATTTCTGAAGAATGTTTTTCTTTTTAAAATGTATACCAGCTTCTAGAAGCTTTATCTGTGCTGTTAATTAATAGTTCCTACTTTTGAAGAGCAAAACTGCTCCTGCCTCATCTCATCTAATTTCATCAACTGGTAGACCTCCAATATATGAGTCACCATGCTTCATATTTTTTGTGCGCCCATCTATAAAGAACAATCTATAAAGTCTTCTCGCATCTATTGTTTCTAGTTAAAAGAGACAGTCACCAACACCGCTCACTCAGGAGGAAAATAGCTCATCCTTTAACAAAGAGTCCCTTTCTACTTGAGTGAGTGGTGCGGTAAAAGGGACCTCCCCATTGTGTAAAATGCTAACTTCTTGATGTACTGCAAGTGAGCACTGTGGACAAGCATAGACATTGACAAGACTATGTTCACAGTAGAGAAAGCACTAAAGATGCCGCAACCTTTGATATAGTTTAAGGACCACTGTTGTGAAAATCTTAAAACTTAAAATATATGTAAACATTTACAGATGATAAATACATTTATTCCAGGGCAAAATGTGCTATAAATTACTTTTCTACTATTGCCGTCACTTACAGTAAGTAGTAGAACTCTGACAGAACCGACAGGTTTTGGACTAGCCCATCTCCTCATAGGGGATTCTCAGAGTTTTCTTTATTTTCAAAAGCACTTAGTGAATGGCAGTTGCTCAGTCCAACTGCTAAAAAAGTGTGCATCAAGTGCGGAAGCTCGCCAGCATCTTTTTATAAATCTTTTTCAAGGAGTGTCTTTATAAAGAATAAAGGCGATGCCGAGAATAGCCTATAGAGAGATGGACTAGCCCAGAACCTGCCAGTAATGTCAGATTTCTACTGCCTACTGTAACTGACAGCAACACATGAGAAAAGTAATACGTCTCATTTTACTCTGGAAGAAACATTCTTCTTATTTGTATGTGTTTACATGTATTTTAATTTTTTTGTGACAGTGGTCCTTCAAGAATGGAAATCAGGGAGGGTAAATATTTTACAATGAGCATATGTTGACTAAATAATGAATATTGTATAATATAAGCATTTTAATCCATTAAGCTGCATTCCGTAAAGTTCATCTTGTGTTCATTGTGCAGGAATCACCATATCTCCTTATTAGCCTTCTGATATTAATACATACATAGTTCATAGAAAACTAGACGGTTAGAGCAATGCCACTAAGAAAAACCTTGTTTGTGTCTTGTATTTAGCACACCCCAGAGAAGAAAGAGCTCCTCACTTATAACGTCAACCAGAACTTGGTCACACGAACTGAATTTGAGATGGAGAAGAAGAAACCAAGAGCCAAGAGGGTACAGAGAAGTGGAGAAAAAGCAGCTCCTCGCTCCAAGAAGAGGAAAAAAGAGGAGGAGCAGAAGCCACCTGTTTTCACTTCTCCTGAGACGTTCACTCATATAAAACAGGTGCGAGATACTTGTTTGAGTTTCTCTTTGTGTGCTCACTATGCAGTTAAATAACAATATTAACTAGTTCTGAATCCTTGGTACGTACATTAACCAGTTCCAGATCCTTCGTACAGAGATAAGCCCTTGAAAACTTCACTTTGGGAGAAGGGAGCTTGTACTGTATATGCACACATGTAAATACACACACATACACTGACTTTCTGTGTACTGTTCTAAGTACACGGGATAACGTGTGGGGACCTCTAGGGGACAAAAAGTAAAATAAAAAATACTTCAAAAAAATCTATAGTTATCAACCCTTTCCTTCTCCCTTCCCCATAGTTAAAATATAAAAATCAATAAAAACAAAGTGACAGCATTAAAAAAAACTTAAATACATACATTAGGAATATAGCCTTTTTAATATGTAGTTTATGAGGGTACATTACTGTGATTTTTGCAAATAAGGTATTGTAATTATTGATATAGTATAAAAGAAAACACAATGGAAAAAATACACCTTTATTTCCAAATTAAGTATTGTCACTATATTTTGTACTAGGAGCATCATTTAAATGTTGTAATAACCTGGACAAAAGGGCAAATATAATGTGTTTTTCTCCAGTAGCACTTATTTTTACAAACTATATTAGCTGAAAGTGTGTGAAATGACTTTTTTTATACCCTTAAAATGTATAGGAAATACAATAATTCTTAGCAAAATTACCACCCAAACAAAGCCTAGTTTGTTTTGAAAAAACAATATCTTTTAGGTGTGATAAGTAATGATTAAGTTATTGGCAAATGAATGGGCCGAGTGTGATTTTTTTTCTCTTTGTAAAGTTTTTGCTGGAATCAGGATGAGCTTATTTTGGGCAAACCAGTACATGGATCTCTGCTACTGAAGCGATTGCTTGCCGGATGAGGCTTATCCATGCATTGCTCACTCTAACAAACTGTCACAAATTAAATTCAGACGTTGTGCATGTGTGAATCTGATTGGTGCCTGACTAAAGGTAACTGCAGGTCTTTTCAAAAACCCAGTACAGAATCAAGCCTTTACTAATTGTCTGTGCTTCAAAAAGCATAGGTCAGTAGCAGATGGGGTCATTGTTACTTGTCATGTCTCCCTGTAATCTGAGTAGGTGGGGGCCACCAATAAAGACAGTAATTCTACGTACATCAGAAAATCAGAAGCCACGCATTTCTTGTTTTGTCTCATGATTCCCATTCCCAGTTTGCCCTGCGTCTACATGTCAGTTGCTCATGTTTTTCCTATTAGCTTAATGTTTTTTGTCCAAATCCCTTCATCTGGGGATTTGTATTTCCATTGCATAATTAGCATTACAGTTTTATTCATTTTATAACTGGCATTTTGTTCTTTTCAGCAGCTCTCTCTGTTTCCGCTGATCGAGCCAATTGTGGGCATGAACTTTGCACTGTTTCTCCCCTATGGCACTGGCCCAATAAATGCTGGGAGCCGCCTTCTGGGGACCTTCGGCTGTGCCTCCCTCGATGGTGTTTCAGATTATTATTCCCAGTTAATTTTTAAGGTTTGTACATGAGCTACATATGTTCTCTGGAGGTTTATATGTGTTTCACATTAGTTATGTAAAACCTGTCAAATTCTCAACGTTAATAGACCTTGTATGGACTGTTGAAGAGCACCGCGATATGGTAATTGATAAAGGTGCCTAATAATCTTATCCGTAGACCCTGAACTAACATGCAGATCAGATTTTTCTCACTGCAGTTTGACTGGATTAGCCACATGCTTGTTTGAGGATTGTGATTCAGACACTATTGATGCCCAAGAGATCAGCAGGACACCAGGCAACTGGTGTTGTTTAAAGGACAACTGAGGTGACATGTGACATGATGAGATAAACATGTGTCTGTACAGTGCCTAGCACACAAATAACTAGGCTTTGTTACTTTTTTTCTTTCTCTGCTTGAAAAAGTTAAACATCAGGTATGTAAGTGGCAGTTTCTGTCCAGGCAAAATAACCCTGATCACTGATAAGTAATTATGGCCATAAACACTTCCCTGTCAGTAAATGGCTTCTGAGAGCAGGAAAGAGATAAAACAAGGGTCAATAATTCAGATTTGAGTTCTGACATACTTCAATAAAAGTGTCATTGAGCAGAGACAATGAAACAGTAAAAACTTAAAAAACAGATTTAAATACAAAAAAAAACGTGGGATATCTAAAAAAGTTATTTTTAGGTGACAGAGGAAAGATACAATTGTTTTTCTCATCAGTTTAATTTCACCTCAGATGTCCTTTAAAAGGAAATAAATATGGCAGCCTCCATATTCCTCTTAGTTCAGGTGTACTTTAAAGTAATTGATACCTGAGAGCAGATAGATGACGTCTGTAACTTTATGGTTTGCTTTTTGTACATTAAAATGAGTTTTGCAGGGATTTCTGACAGCTAACTATATTTAAATTTAATAAGATATTTATTATAAAAAAATAAGTTTGTAAAAAAAAAAACATTTATGCACACGTCTTCTTGACATATTTTCCTGTTATATTATATACACATTTTTTATATTGCTTCATATTCACACTGGTTTTGCATGTATAAAAGAATCTCATTATAGTAAACTTGGGTCCCAGAAAATGTCTGTATAAAGATACAATGTATGCAAAATTCTGAATAAGGGCTCTTTCACATTAGGGCAGATTTTCTGCGTTTCAACGCAAAGGGTAAAGTTTGCGTTACCCAAGGTGCAATGAAAGTCCATAGACTTTCATTTTAGCTTTCACATATAACGCAGCCTTTTTGTGCGTTGCGTTACACTGCACCCAGGCGCAGTTTTTCGACCGACGCTAGCTTTATGCGTTACAATGTTAGTCAATGTAAAACGCACACTATGCGCGTTTTTAATCCGTTAACGCAGGCAATCAGTCCCAGAATGCAACACAGGAACAATGTAGAAAGTGAAAGCTAAAAGAAAAAAAAATTACCTGCGTTTTTCTATGTGCTGTAACGCATTGAAAACGGATTAAAAACGCACACTCACTGCAGTGCAACGCATATCAAAACGCATCAAAACGCATACAACAAAACGTATGCTTTGAGCGTTCTCCAACGCAAGCTCTGATGTGAAAGAGCCCTAAATGTCTGATAAAGTTATAGAGTAACTGTTAGGCATAAAATCTAAAATCAGTTCACTATTAGTAGCTGTTAAACAAGTAAAAAGGATGCTAACCAGGCAAGTCAAAAGTTTAAAATCAATCTCACTTTTTCCTAATAGATTTTTATTCCCCATGCCCCCTGGCTCTCCTCTCATACACTGCCGCAGAAGGGAAGTTGCATTACATGCTAATTCAGCCTGATTGGCTGAATCCTCCATAACTCCCGGTTTCCCCTCCCTACACCTCTGTGATTGGCCACCTTTTCTTTTATACACTGGTGGGCGCAGCCTGCTGCTAGGGTGCAGGAAGGGGGATCAGAAGATGTCCCTTGTCGCTGTCCTCGGCCCCCTCCTGTAGTGTGCCATGTCCACCCCCTCCACGCACTCCTGTCACATCCGTCTCCCCCTGCGGCATCCAGTCCTCCCCGCACTATTACAGAGCGGTAGTGCAGAGATTATAGACTGGAACTCCAGTGTCTGGAACCATTAGTAGGTGAGTCTGTGCGCGCTGTCTTTATCCCTCCCTTCTGTGCTCTGTAATAATGCGGGGAGGACAGGGGATGCCGAGGGGGGAATGCTTTAGCCTGTGGGACCCAAGATTGCCCCTACCAGAAACAGAATTCTCTTCATTCAGTATAAAAAAAAAAAAAAAATACTGAAATCAAAACGTGGACAGTACAATACATCTGTTATGCAAGTAGAGCAAGTAATTATCTACTTGCGCATGTGTTATTTTTCTCTGGCATTGTATGGCTAATAGTTGCTCTTTAACTACTTTTCCTGGTCCCTTAGGGTTTACTTTAAAGGGATTCTACTGTATAATTATTATTTTTTTTACCAGCAGCTATTGGCTTGAATGTGTATTCCTCTATCTTATTGCGAATCACAAATGTAATTCAACTATGCATCTTGTATTTTAACAGCAAAATAATCTCAGTAATCCGCCCACCCCTCCTGCCTCTCTGCCACCTACCCCACCCCCGGTGGCCTGTCAGAAGATGGTGAATGGTTATGCCACAACTGAAGAGCTGGCAGGAAAAGCTGCCATTCTTGGTGGACATGGTAGTATTCATTTTTACATCCGTGTATTAATATGCTTTTAGGGAGCATGCTTTGGTATTGCCACAGCTGTTATATTCACAATCTGCTTTCTGTTTCAGTTACCAAAGCTTTGGGACCCAAGCAGTTCCACCTGCCTTTCAGGTCCCAGGATGATCTGCTGGCTAGAGCCATAACACAGGGACCAAAATCTGTGGATGTCCCAGCTTCATTACCCACCCCACCCCACAATAATCAGGAGGAGTTGAGGTAAGTAGTCCCTTAGCTTTGTACACCAAAGGTATGAAAAGACAGAATTGCACCTTGTACAAAATAAAATGTCCACTGAAACGGCAAAATGATTTTATATGTAGTCAATTAGTAAACAGTATATTTCAGTAAATGCTGGCATTTGCAGTCAGTTACTGCACTTTGTCAACTTCAACAGGAGAGGTTAGAGCTTTTGTAACTTTTTTTTTTTTACTCTCTTCCTGCATTCAATAAGTGTACCTCAACTGACACGCGGCATGTTAAGATAAGCATAGGCGGATATAGTACCAATCCTAGTAAGAACCTGCCTCTGCTTCTTTTTATTAATTTTTTCTTATTACATTGCAAGACTTATCTATCTATCTATCTATCTATATATATATATAACATTGCAAATAGCATTGTGGAATGCAGTGGCAGCTCTCCTGCAAAGTTAATAGAAATCAAAACATTTGTATCTAGCTGAGCGAACACTGCTGATAATAGGATAGTTTAAAAAAAATGGTTATTCTATTTTGTAAGAGCTAAATGCTCCAGATATTTAGGTAACATTGACATGCTAAGCAATTCACATTTCAGACATGAATTTTTTTTTATTGCAGCTACATTTTAATTGTGATGAAAAGGATTTATTCTTTGTGTAAATGTAAGTTAAATGAGCATGTCCTAACACCTGTGTTCCGTGCTCCGCAGGGTTCAGGATCACTGTGATGCCAGGGACAGCCCTGACAGCTTTGTGCCCTCCTCCTCTCCTGAGAGTGTGGTGGGTATGGAAATCAGCAGGTACCCAGACTTGTCACTAGTGAAAGAGGAGCCTCCAGATCCAGCACCATCGCCTATCATTCCAATCCTTCCCAGCAGCACAGGAAAAGGTACATCTCTCGCCAATATTTGTATATTAGCTCTTCAGTAGAGGACATTGGTGTACTACAGAGCGTATACTGGGGGTCATTCTCTCTCTGCTCCCATCATTGGTGTAGCAATAGGGGATGCAGAGGTTGCGACTGCACTAGAACCCTTGGACCAGAGGGAGGGGGGCCAGTCCACTGGGGCCCTTTCCTCAACCACAGTATTAGCTCTTGAATGGTGCTCTGTTGATAATAATCAATTCTATATATGCTTGCAGTAGTGGTAACCATTTACAAACTGTTCCCCTCTTCTGCTTATACCTCTCGCACTGTGGATGTGCTTGCCAGGTTTTGTGGCGTATGAATAGTTATGCATAGAATGCCTGGGGAGCCCAATGTAAAACTTGCACTTGCCCCCATAGCTCTTTAGCTACACAACTGGCTCTTGTGTATTGTGGATAAGGTGCTCACAAAAGCATTGTTATACAGGTTTGGCACATCAGTGAGTCTCAGTACACACTAGCCCATTCACTTCTCACCTTTCTGTATTGCTTCTTATTGACAGCCTCTTCATTGAGGTTGTAAGTTCTGCTTGGTTTCCTACAGCTGATGTTTGTTTATATGCAGTTTCCTGCTGTGTATAGCTCAGTACTTCTTTATTCTAATGCTGGGAATACACGATTCGATTCTGCAGTCAATTCTCTTATCTTCCGCTCGTTTTTCTTATCTTTTTCCATTCACTTCTATCAGAAACCGAACGGCGAAACGATCAAACGGGAGATCGGACATGTCGGAAAATGTCAATCGAGCCATCTATCTGCGGCAGAAATGAACCGTGTATTCCCAGCATAAGAGTAAAGTTGCCAATTAACAATACAGTACTTGGTAAACTGTCATCGTTTAAAAGGAAATAAATATGGCAGCTCCATATACTTCTCACTTCTGGTTCCCTTTAGCGACCTAAGCATTCTTGCACATTTCTGTATACATTTCAGCAATGCGCACCAGTAGGTGACATTGATGTGTTGCTGAAAGAGCAACTTGACCCCTTGACCAGGCACACTTTCATGTTTTAAAGGGCTTATGTGACACTCCCCCTTTGCAAAGGGAGAGGGCCTACATAGAAGGTAAATGACCTTCCTTTATTGGGGCACACATGTGACTGGAAGAGTTTCAACCACTTTATCAAATAGACAACATGTAGAGATGGGTTTCAGGAAGCCATTTTATTAAATCCGTTTAGGAATAATGAAAGTGAGGTTGACCTTTAGATGTGATCTTTGCTTTGCCTTTTAGGATCTGAGGCCAGGGACTGTGGAATGAAGAGAGAACCCAATGCCATGTTTTTTGGCCCACAGTTTGCTCAAACACCAAACGGTCCTAAGTCTGGCATGATATCTGTGGCAATCACCCTGCACCCCACTGCTGCTGAGGTAACTATTTCCTTCACTGCATACTTTTTGCATTATTGGTATTGCTGTATGTTCTATCTTTGCTTCTGTTCTGCATTTTTTATACCATTGTATAATTCTGTAGCTGAATTTGAAGTGAGCATGCCACCATGTGATTTTTTTTTTCCTCTTCCATTCTGTAGAACATCAGCGGGGTAGTTGCAGCTTTTGCAGATCTTCTGCAAGTCCACATTCCCACCAGCTATGAAGTGAGCAGTGCTCCAGATTCTGGGTCTGTCATCCTTATGAATGGGCACAGAATGAACTCAAACATGGAGTACCGACATCAGATGTATCGCCAGCGGCCCAGGCCAGGGGCCATTCCTCCAGCCAGGCTTATTGGACCATATGGGATGAAGCAGCACAACTTGCCATTCATGCCTAATAATAACGGTAAGTCTGTGATAAATTCCAGTTTAGGGTGCCATATTTATGGTGGCATGTTTTCAACCAATCCATATATAAATGTCAGAATTCCATTGTTTCTTATTTAACCCATTAACAGCTTCAATAGAATTAACTTGTGATGGATAATTTAAATTCTTGGAATGTTTTGATCTCTCTTCACTTGCAGAAATTATAGAGACTGAATGCAGACATCATCTGTTATTGTCTCACACTGCCGCCTAGTGACAAGTGGCCATAAATAAAAAACAGAAAACCGAGAGCCCAATATAGTGTACTATGTATTGGAAAAGGAGGAAATTATGAGATGAAAGTATTTATACTTACAAACCAGGGTTACCGCTAAGGCAACCACTGTTGAGGCAGGTGGGGAGTTTAGGCCTGTCCCCACTAAGGATTAAGAAGTCGCTCTCTGTGTACAGAAGAAAAAAGAGGGTATAACACCCCTCCACCAGGGGTGGGCTTGTGATATTGTAGAGATGTACAGAGGCGCCAAAAGGATAAAATTCTCTAAAATTCTTAAAAATGATTGGGAGACGGTGGTGGCCTGGCTCGATGCTGTCGATTAAAGCAAAACCAATTTATTTGCATACTCCTAGATACCGCCTTCCAATCATTTTTAAGAATTTTATCCTTTTGGCACCTCTGTACGAAGTGGCCATAAATACGCATTACAGCAGTACTAATTAAAAGCAAGGAAATGTAACAAATAAGAAATATAAAAAAAATTGCTAAAATAAATTGGCCTGGAGCACTTGCAAGCCTCTAAATCAATTGGCTGCTAAAGGGTTAAAAACCTTGGAAGGAATTAAATGTTCTTACCTTACCAGCTCTGCTTCTTACCTGCAGCTTTATGGTGAATCCCTGAAAGTCACTCCATTGATTTATAAGGGCTTGCTTAGCTTGGCCGCAGTTCTCATGTCGATTCGGCCAATGCGTGGTTACAAGTGAGCTCAGCTGAAGAAAACTCTTCACGGATTTATGCACTTGAGCACACACTCACATTATTAGTTATGAGAAATTATTTGCTTAGGAGTTGCTGTATAAAGCTACGTATGCATACTAAATTCTACTCAACTGGGATTGCAGGTAAAGACTGCCTTAGGTGAGAATATAGTGTGTGTAGAGAAGTCCCCCAACATCTCCTAAAGATCCGGCATGCAGCATTTTTATAGACCTACAAGCACTCACCGAGCACATTATTCCCCCACTCACACGACCTGCTGGAAGCTGCTGTGTTGTGCGCCACACAATGTCCCTCCATTGTCAAGTGTAGTTTGGGATTTCCAGCTTGAAAAAAGGGCATGTAGCCCAAAAAAGTCGGCTGTTACAGTATGATCCATACAGACTCGATGTCTGTAAAATTACCAATAAAAACCATTTTAATTATGTGACAGTGCCGACCATAATGACTCTTTTGGCTTTTGCAGTCCTGGTTGTATGGTGAGTGGTACTCTGTGCACACCAGTTCTCCTTTTCATGGGTCCTACCCTAGACTTGTTTTCCTTTTTCCATAGTTAGATGCGTCACTAGCTTCTGGCTAGCAATGCATCTGTTCAGAAGTCTGCCCCAAACTGTAGCCCGAGGGAATCGAGTACTGACCCTTGTAAGGTGACAGAAACTGAAATTGTGTACGTAGATTACTTCTGCAAGCCATTTGCTGTCACTCAGCCTGCTTAACAGCTGCCACATCCCTTCTAACACTGCAGGTAAAGGGAACTCCCCAAAAATCTTGCTTTCTATTGTCCTGAACGTCGAATCCCAGCTCAAGCCAGTACATAAAACATTAAGGAGTCTTTGGGCCGGGCTCCCTAATCAATCCTGGTCCTTCTGGAGTGCGCTCTAAGTGGCTGCGGCCCTGAAGCCCTTTGATTCTGCCTGGAGAAAAATGTGATATAAATGTCCCGTGTCTTGTCTAAGTGGACTACCCAGATCTTCCATCAGAAGCTTGGGATCATGCTTCCCAGACTCTGCTCAAGAGACCTGCATCCCTCCATGGACTTACAATGCAGATTGGTGGAGTGGCAAGCAATACACTCACTCACTCACTCACTCACTCACTCACTCACTCACTCACTCACTCACTCACACACGCACACACACGCACACACTCATTCACACACCATTCCCAAAGCATAAGGAAGAGTGGTGTAGAAGGTATATAATCACTAAGCTTTCAAATTGTAGAATGCGGGAAAAATGCAAATCTTTGAGCACTGTACTGTCATCCATTTAGCATTTTGTGCAACATGTTATTTATTGTATTTATAAAACGCCAACATATTACGCAGCGCATGTTATGTACACAATGTTAGATGATGCACAGGAGAACTGGTCTGGTATAAAATAGTTTTGCTGAAAATGCAGTATTTGTGTTAGGCTAGATAACGAGATATATGAGCAGGTCTCACGCCTGTTACTACAAAATAGACTGTCAATGCATGTACATTCTTGTAGATGGACTTGTTATTGTCTAGTTACAGTACATCATATTTCATCATAGCCTGTGTTTAACACAAGATTGTTGTATAATGTTTCCAGGTATGCCAGGATATCGACACCACCCCCCTAACATGGCAGATTCCACGGTATTGCGGCCATCCTGGTGCTGTCACTGCAAAGTTGTGGTTCTGGGAAGCGGGGTCCGAAAACCTATGAAGGAATTTGGTTTTCTGAAACAGGTAGGATACACAGCATTCATTGTTGGGACGATCATTATCAGTTATTGTTTACAGTATACTGATGACATTTGGATGTTTGACTAAAGTATTGCTGTGCTGGTCATGGTCATAATTGGAGATGAAAAGATAGGAGTATGGGATACAGTTTGGGCATCACACTATACCATTTATTGGCTAACATAGAAGAAAAGGAGTAAGCATTTGGCTATGAAGCCTTCTATATATTGACATTATTTAGAACACACAGCTTGTATACGCTGGACACTAAAACGAGATACATTGTTCAAACACAAATAAATGTCATTGGATGCCTTAATTACAACATCAGGAGTGTCACACAGGGATGCTAGCTCATTTATGACAAATAGAATTGTTTGCTTGAACATCACATACCACAGACTCACTCATTTTCTTCTAAGTTAGCCAATAAATCGTATCATCCTGATTGAAAACTTCTTTCTTCTACTGATGGCTAACATGGTACAATATTCCACTGCTACTACTATGCTGGAAATAAAGTATCATTGTTGCTGCTAGTGCTTACATGGGTGTACAGCCACACAGCCATCAATTCAACTCCTGTAATCCTTGTTTATTTTTCTTAATGATAAAAAATGGAATTGTGCTCTTTTCTGGCTAATCGTGTTTTATTTTTCTATATTTCAGGAGTTTCTTCCTAGACCTGCACAGATGGATGGGGAGCTTGTGTTCTGCAGCAACAACTGCTTTGTGCTGTATAGCGCTGCACGTGCCAAGTGCAGTGAGAACAAAGTAAGGGAGATACTGACTCTAGACATTATAAAACATCAGTCTGTGGCATATGACCACACTAACAGCATTTAAGAGTAAGGTGGTTACTGGCACTTTTTCAGGCGTTGTGTGGCACTGATTTGTGATTTTTTTCAACTGTTCTCCTTGAGTACAATTGAATTTACATTGTTTTAGCATTTTGCCAGCGCTATAAGGTGCCTCTTAAAGGGATCCTTAAGTCTGTTAAAAAAAAATGAGTTTTACTCACCTGGTGCCGCTGCAGCCATCCTGTGCCCACACAGACTCACTCGGATCCTCCTGTCCCCCGCCGGCAGCTAATTTCACTTTCGCCGACAGGCCTGGCCACGCGTCTGATACTTTGTGTTCCTGGCCGTAATAGCGCCCTCTATACTGCTACTGCAGCCGGGAACGCGAATAATCACTCGCGTTCCCATGTCTGTCACGCCTGTCGGCAAAACCGGAAGTAGCTGCCGCTGGGGACAGGAGGATCCGAGCTAGTCTGCGTGGGCACAGGACGGCTGCAGGGGGCTGGTAGAAGCCCCAGGTAAAACTCATTTTTTTTAGCAGACTAAAAGAGGAACTCCAGTGAAAATAATGTAATAAAAAAAGTGCTTAATTTTTACTATAATTGTGTATAAATGATTTAATCAGTGTTTTTATCATATGATGACATTTTTACTGCTGGCAGGTGATGTAGTTGCTGCTTGCTGTTTTGGCAGTTGGAAACAGCTGTAAACAGCTATTTTCCACAACAAGGTTTACAGACAGGAAACTGCCAAGAGTACCATGGTCCTCAGAGTTTCTTGTGGGAAGGGTTTCACCACAATGTCAGCCATACAGAGCCCCCTGATGATCTATTAGAGAAAAGGTGAAGATTTCTTGTGGGAAAGGGGGTATCAGCTACTGATTGGGATGAAGTTCAATTCTTGGTCACAGTTTCTCTTTAAGTGCCCCTTTAAGGTGCATTCAGACCGGTCGTTTGGAAGTCAAATCGGGCATATGTACAAACGGTTGTTCAGCTGAAAATGCTGGTTTTGATGGATCCGCTTGTCAAATCCAGTCTTATCAGCTCAACAATCGTTTGTACACACGCCCGATTTGATGTCCAAATTACTTGTCGTTCAGACATCCAAACGACCGGTCGTTTGGAAAAATCAGACGTGTGTATATGTACCTTTTTAATGCTGAGGATCATCTGATTCAGTGTGAACTTGCCCTGAAAAAAAGATCAACAGAAACTATAATAGGCCTTTATATATTTTGCAAATCTTAGTTATTTGGGTTGAAAAAAGACATACGTCCATTAAGTTCAACCAGAAAATTCTGATCTGAACTTTTAAGACTAAGGGTAATCTTATCGGGTTACTAAAGCAAACCTGAAGTGAAAATAAACTTATTTTTTTAATGTATTTTTTTTACCAATAGTAAATAGAGCATTTGTAACATAGAATCGTGTCTCATATATTTATTTTTGGTTTGAGGGCTTAATTTTTAAGACTCCTAACAACTGCCATGACAGTCTAATGTAAAATCTGCTATTATAAGGAGCAAAACAAACAGGTGTAATTTGAACTTTTTTTGTGCTGAAACGTTATCAGTCTTTTCTCAGCCAGATAAAACTTTTGGCTTCAATTTCAGGAAACCAAAGTGAGTTCAGCTAGCTGTTCCACAAGCTCATTTCCATAGATAACTCTAGTTTTACAATTTTTATTTATATAATAAAGTGAAGTAAGCAGCAATGTCACATGATCTCCCAGAGATCTCTGGGGCAGAAGACTGCATGACATCATAGCCTAGGCCAAACATCAATGGGTAGGCGGGGTTACATACTTATATACAGCAAGATATAGATATAAGAATAGTTTTTGGTGTAGAAACCAGGATAATGAAAGTAAAAGCAGGTATTCTGAAAGATTTATTACACTCTAAATATGTATTTATACTATACAATATAGTTCTACTACTTATAATACTAGCATAAGATAAGTTGTCATCATTGATTATTTTTACGGAAAATAAAATACATTGATCTCCTCACAAGATTATCTCTTATGAAAGCTTTCAATGTTAGCCCACAGCAGTGACCTAACGACTTGTTTGTATTGTGTTTTGCAGAACCAGAACCGTTCCCTAACGCCTCCATCTCTAAAGGACTCTCAACCAAAGTCTTGTCATCAGTACAGCAACAACACTTCCACTCTGGATGTTCATTGCCTTCCTCTGATGCAGGAGAAGGCCTCACCACCTTCATCTCCTCCTATTTCCTTTCCTCCAGCAGCTTTTGAAACTGCTAAAGTTGAGGCAAAGCCAGATGAACTGAAAGTCACTGTGAAGTTAAAACCACGGCCAAGAGCTGTCCACAGTGGCCTGGATGATTCCCGCCCAGCAAGCAAGAGATGGAAAGGAATGAAGTGGAAAAAATGGAATATTCAGATAGTCATTCCCAAGATGCCTTTCAAGCCTCAGTGTGAGGACGATGTAGATGAATTTTTGAAAAGACTGGGGACATCTCTGAAGCCAGATCCGATGCCCAAAGATTTTAGAAAATGTTGTTTCTGTCACGAAGAAGGTGATGGAATGACAGATGGACCCGCAAGGCTTCTTAACCTTGACCTTGACCTCTGGGTCCACTTAAACTGTGCTCTTTGGTCTACTGAGGTCTATGAGACACAGGCTGGTGCCTTAATTAATGTGGAACTGGCATTAAGACGAGGTCTGCAGATGAAGTGTGTGTTTTGTCATAAAATGGGAGCCACCAGCGGTTGCCACAGGTTAAGATGCACCAATATTTACCACTTCACCTGTGCAATAAAAGCACAATGCATGTTTTTTAAAGACAAGACTATGCTTTGCCCCATGCACAAGCCAAAGGGAGTTCATGAGCAAGAATTGACTTATTTTGCAGTTTTTCGTAGAGTTTACGTTCAGCGAGATGAGGTGCGACAAATTGCAAGCATTGTACAACGCGGGGAACGTGACCACACTTTCCGTGTCGGCAGCCTGATCTTCCAGGCAATCGGTCAGCTGCTGCCACAGCAAATGCAAGACTTCCACTCTGCAACTGCTCTCTTCCCAGTAGGGTACGAAGCCAGCCGGTTGTACTGGAGCATGCGTTATGCAAACAGACGCTGCCGCTACCGCTGCTCCATAGAAGAGAAGGACGGTTTGCCGTTGTTTATCATCAAAGTGAATGAACAGGGCCATGAAGACATGATTCTGACTGATTCCACACCAAAAGGTAGGAGGATGTAAACAGCAAGGCCTAAAAACATTTTTCTTTGATTGTTGAAGAGAAGTGTGCTTTCTGGTTGCTTGAGATCAGGGCCAGTTCTTTCATGAAGCAAGGTGAAACATTTGCATCAGGTGCAGAGGTTACAGGGGCAGCATTTGTGTACTGTGTTTACACGAACAGCATGCAGTCAGAGTAGGAGGAGAAGTGAGAAAAGAGTGAGGTGAAGATGTCATCATTGTGGAAAAGCAGCTTGTTGTGCTGTGTGAGGAGTCTGACAGTGAGTGAGGAGGGGGGAGGCAGAACAGCACCCGTGTTTCATTTAACTTGCACAGCAGAAGGGTGAAGGTAGGTGGTACTGCTGTCCTGACTGAGGAGGAATGGAGTGGCTGAAGGTGCGCAGTTTGTTACAGACTCACACCAGCCAGTGTGCTATTGTGTTGAGCTGCAGAGTAAATTGTCGGGTGCTGTGCGATCATTCCAAATTGGGGGAGGGGCCGGCATGGCTGGTTCTGTTAAAAAGTCTAGAACCGGCCCTGCTTGAGATTGTGTTAAAATAGGCTTAGCTAATACAGTACTACACTCCACTCTGTATACATACCATGAACTCTTTATTCAGTGTTAAAATTTTACAAAAGTAATTTAAAGTACATTAACCTTGGGGAGCAGTCTTTAAAGCAAAGCAGAGCAACAAATATCGTAAGAATTTGGCCTTTACCACTTTGAGTACTGCTGGTGAATTTGTTGGTTGGTTGAGACTGCTGGTTAGTTGAGTTCCAGATAACCGGGACTCTACTGTACTTATCTTTCTATCTATACACAGACACACACCTTAAGGTGTCCACTAGCGATACAATTTTCCAATCGTTTACGAACAATCATTAATATTAACGATTGGAAATGAATGTAAGGCACCACTAATGGACAAAAATCTCCTAACCTATCTGATCAGATTGATGGGATCAATCAGAAAATGAGATAGATTTAATCGCATTGGTTAGGAGATTTTTGTCTATTAATGGTCCTAAACGATAATTTCCGATCATTTATATGAATAATCGTCCATAAACGATCGCTCACCCAATTGTATCGTTAATGTTTTATAGCTCCTTGCTTTGCTGTTATGCAGAAGCCTATTGACTTTTACATGTGTTATTTCATTTTATTTGTTATACTGTAGTTTGTTGAATCAATACAAAATTGCATGTCATGCCTTTTACGTTGTTTTTATAAAATCGCATGTATAAATGTTTCTTATTTTGATCATTTTAGGTGTTTGGGACAAAATTCTGGAACCTGTTGCAAACTGCAGGAAGGATTCAGAAATTCTCAGGTTGTTTCCAATCTACCTGAAAGGGGAAGACCTTTTTGGTTTAACTGTATCTGCAGTTACAAGGATTGCAGAATCGGTATGGACCCTTCTTGCCTTACAGAGTAGTGATGTACAGCTTTGCTGGGGACCTAAGGGACAGTTTTACTGCTCTTCCTAATTCTGCCCACACATGGAAAGAATTTAGCTCAATTGTGATCTCACACAAACTATTGATTTCCACTAGATGTCACTTGGCACTAAAACTGTTCAAGCTTTTCTGTTTTATAATATCATGTGTTTCACTTAGACATGCTATTTACATACATCTGTCTGTCAAATCTTATAGTGTTTAAAGTGTACCTGAGGCAAATCAAATGAAAAATTAGACACTTGCCTAAGAAGGGGGAAGCCTCTGGATCCTGCAAAGGCTCTCCACATCCTTCTGGCTTCCACCATTGCCACGTGTGGACCTCAGTAAGAAATCCAATAAAAGCTTGTCGAATTTTTTATCATGTCCGCGCTGTTCTTCATGCACCTGCGCTTGAGCATTAGCAGTTTCATGCTACTGCGCAGGCGTGGCTATACTCTTGTGGGGGCTGCTCGGCCATGCTTGTCCATGAAGAGGAGTACGGTCAAGATCTTCAGGAGGGTCCTGGTTAATGGCGGTAGGGGTGAGGAGGATGTGGAAAGCCTCTCGAGGATCCAGAGGTTTCCCTCTACCTTGCTAACTATCTGTTTTTTGGCTGAGTTTCGTACTCAGATCTCCATATAATTGAATCGATCGTGTCATAACACTCAATTGCATCTTGTGAGGTCAGCATAAAAAAAAAAATCTGTTGCTCAGTAACGGTGGATTACACGTTTCAATATAGTATATACAATATTGTTTTTCTATATGGTTGTGCTGTTATATGCCCTGCCCCCAGCTTACCTCCTCATCAACTTCTACAGGCTGTTGATGGTGGAGATAGATGTCTGCTGTGGGGCATGCACAGTGGAGGCACTAGGTCACTGTGGTGTAAGGTGATGGAGTGCACTGTGGATGGACTAGATCAGTGCTGGTGGTGGGAAGTATCTGTTTAGACTTGTGAAGGCACCACATCACAGTGGTGGGAGAGATGATAGCAGGCGGTTCAGAAGCACTAAGCCCCAGTGTTGGAAGATGCTTTGTTTAGAGTGACGGCCTGTGGCCAAATCTGCCTGTTACGATCTTATAGGTCTTCTTTTAAGCCGCATCTACACGCGTAGATGCGGCCGCGATGTTCCTTCTCAATCATCAGCGGCTCGCTTGATAAGATCCGACAGGACGGATCTCCCCGCCGCCGATTCCCTGCTCGCTCCCCGCGAGGGGACATTGGCAGGGAATCGAGCGGAAGATACGCGGCGTGGGGACGAGCGGGAATCAAGCGGGCGGGCTAATCGAGCCGCCGGATCGCCGCCTTATCTAGTAGTGTAGATGAGGCTTAAGGTAGGCATATATTCTACAATTATTTAAATGGATTGAATGTTATAAAAACATTGAATCTAATGAAAAGCTTTCCCAATATTTGTTAGTTTGGTTAGTCTGCATGCATGTTGGATTATTATGTCTCTGTACAAATTAACAAGCTGACACATCATTGCATTCCAGCGGTTCTGGAGATGTGTTTAGCTTCTAAGGGCAACAATGGTTAATTTGCATATATTCAGCAGTGATGCACTGGGAGACAGCTCAAGCTCACTGCAACCTGAATTATCACAAATTCTTTCTATTTTAAGAAAGCAAACTTTTGTTTTTGTTAGTTAGGGAAAGGCTAAGGTGGTAATTGGGAGTTGGCAAGGCTCCGCATTGAGGAATGGGATATTGTTAGATCAGATCTTTGCTGAGATATTATCTATTTTTGTATAGGGTAAAGTCCCCTACACACACTCAATGTCACCTGACTGGGATCGGGAAATAATCCCTCGGGTAACATTGCAGGGCCGAGGCTGTGCAGACGTGACGTTCACTTGTAAGCAAGTGACTTGTTCTGTTCTGTGCAAGGAGGAGGGTGGTAGCGGCATGGAAGTGACATGGGGAGGGGTGTAAGTGGGGGAGACCATTGCTATGGTCGTTGCTCAGCTGAAGTGATCCACTAGGAAGGAACGCTGGCAGAGGCGGTTAACATCGGCTGGCTTGGATGAGTTTACTCTGGCATGTGTACTGACCTTAAAGTGTATCCGAGATAAACTTTTACTCCTTGCATAATTGTTTTCATTTCATATAGTTTATCGGGCATTACTCAAGCAAAATACTTTTTTTGTTTTGTTTTAATACTCTAATTCCCTATAAACTAAACAAGCCTCGCCCACAGCTTCTCCAGAGTGCCTTGGCACTCTGAGCTTTAGTAGCAAGGGCTTATGGGAGCTCAGTCTGGGCAGGAGGAGGAGGAAGTTACTAGCCAGATATTTCAGAGGCAGAGGGGAGGAAGAGAGGGGAGTGAAGTTTTTACAGGCTGGAGATGCAGAGCAGCTTGCCTGTGTGTAATGTGACAAACAGAACATGGCCGCTCTCATTGTATCACAGGAATAAATAATAATAAACTGTTGAAGCTGTTTGCGGCTAGATTTGCTGTGTAGACTAAACTTTAGATAAGATATAGACAAGTTACTTGTTATAGTTAGTTTTTCATCTTGGATTTGCATTAAGGATTTAATGATTGCTATTACCATAGGTAGAAATTAATAGTTCACCACATGTTACAAGTGTATGCCTAGATTTACATTTGTGCTGCTCTCTGGGAAATGGGTAAAATGGGCAATTGTACACAATCATGTGGACTAAAGCCCGGCACAGACCTTCAATTATTTGCCAATCACTGACCAGTTTTACCACTTACATATAGAATGAGCGTTTACCTGCACAACCTGTTCATAGCATTCAGAATCTGTTGACCCTCATACTACTTGGAGGTGGTAAAATTGTCCAATCAGTAGCCAGTCAAAATTAAAGTTGTACCAGTAGTTCTGCCAGCCTTAAATAATAAGACCAGAGTGACCTGCATGGACCATAGCCTAAACCCATCCGCAACAAATAGATTGCGTCACGCATGGTTTTCCCTCATCATATTATTTGGCAGAGACAATCTATATGTTTAGAATTCTATATGCCATGGTTCTTGCGTCTCATCTTTTTTTCTTTGTATTGTTTCTTAATCTTCAGCTCCCCGGAGTGGAGGCATGTGAGAAATACACTTTCCGCTATGGGCGTAACCCACTAATGGAGCTTCCGCTGGCCATCAATCCCAGTGGTAGCGCCCGCTCTGAGCCCAAGATGCATAATCATGCCAAGAGGTTTGTGTTAAGGTATTCTCTTTTCTTTTCGCATTGTAGAGCTCAGAGTCTAATGGCTAAATGCACCTGTGTCATTCAGACCTACTAAGCAGAGTCCCCTGAACTGCTTCCTGTCCAGCTGTGTGCAAACTCTTTGTTGTTCAAGTGTTGGCTCAGACAGCATGATCTGTGCTTGCTCCGCCACCAAATAAGACATTACTATTTGTGATGTGGGAGACAGGCTCTCTCTTGTGCTGTATGAGAAACCTGTCTCCAGTGCAAGAAATGGTGACTCCTAGTGGTCAGAATAAGGTGGCATTTTTGCACTTCTGTAAAAACCCAGAAGGCTGAAAACATTGCCTGTGGAGCAATGCAAAAAGACCATTCAGGGGACTCCTGTTAAGCAAGTTTGCATGCCACCTGTGCAGTTATGGGTGCATTTTTCTTTTAAGGCACCTCTAATACTCTGTGCTTTCAGGTGTTCCAAATATTGTCTGGCTGCAAACCTGCTTGTGTCAGCTGCTGTATCTCAGTGATGTCTGCATGAGCTTCCTGTTGAAACAATATATAAAGCAGAAGTAATCTTTAGTGTTCCCTTGTCTGTGTTTTTGTGTTTTGTGTCTGCAGGCCTCATACATTAAACAGCACCAGCACTTCAAAGTCCTTTCAGAGCACAGTTACGGGAGAGCTGAATGCTCCATACAGCAAGCAGTTCGTCCATTCCAAATCCTCTCAGTACCGGAAGATGAAGACTGAATGGAAGTCCAATGTGTACTTGGCCAGGTCTCGGATTCAGGTCAGTTGTTGAACAGGACAGAAGTGTGAAGGCTTAAAAAAAATACCTTGAGGAAAAAGATAGCAGGTTTAACACGCGGAAAAGCTTTAAGTATCTATACTCCTTAGTATCACTTTAATTTCCTCAGTTAAAATGAAGTAAAAAAAAAAGTCAGATATCTATGGAGAGGGAAGCCTTTGGATCCTGTAGATAGAACCTTCCTGGTCCTCTTTCGGTGACCTCGTTCCAGAGCGGTCACCCCCATTGCCGGTATTGCACCACCGGTCGATTTCGCCTTTGGGGATCCTTGAGTTGCTCCCTGAGTGCTTCTGAAGACTGGTGGCTCCATATTGTGCACGTGTGAGCATCTACTCGAGCATGCCCAGTATGCAGCCGCCCATTGCTTCCTGAAGCCTTCCGTGGGCTCTCACATTGGGGGACACGTGCTGAGACTAGACTTTCATCTTGGGTGACAAAAAAATTAGCTTGTATACATTCCTAAACTGTACTGGCTTCACGGTTGTTCTATTTGTGTGATTCAGCCTACTTCTTAAGCCAAAGATTAACAGGACAGCGTTCTGTGCATTACTCATTTGGAACCCACTGCACTCAACGTGAAAGCAACACTGTGATGGAACTCTATGGACACAGTCAAAGGTCCCTTAGGTTGTAGGCACTCTGTCAGCACTTTCTTAGAGCTTTTCTGTCCCTCAGCGCTTTGAGCGTTTTAAAAAAACAAAACAAAAAAATGCTCCCATTGACTTACATAAAAATCGCCACGAGTGCAGTGATTTTACCGCAATTTTAATGTAAATCAATGGGATCATTTAAAAAAAACAAAAAACACTTAATGTGCTGAGGGTTAGAAAAGCTCTCAGAAAGCACTCATAGGGCTGGTGCACACCAAGCGTTTTTGGTAGCGTTTTCAAAACCGCTGCCGCCTGCGAAAACACTTGGCTAATGTATCTCAATGGGATGGTGCACACCAGCGGTTTGAGGTTTTTAGCAAACCGCAAAGTGGCTCCTGCAGCATTTTTGCGGTTTACAGATGCATTTCTGTCTCAATGTACAGTATAGGAAAGTGGAAAACCGCTCTGAAAAACGCTAGATCAGAGCTGTTTTACAGGCGGTTTTGTTACAGTAGCTGTTCAGTAACAGCTTTACTGTAACAATATATTAAATCTGCTACACAAAAAAGCTCTAAAAAATGCTAGGCATGTTTAGAAAACCGCTCTAAACATGCCTTGAATCACTCTGAAAATCTGCCTCAAAAACCTCTAGCGTTTTGCAGATCTGCTAGCAGCTTTAGTGTGCACTTGGCCACAGTGTGTCTACAGCCTTTAGAGCAGGCTTTCTCAACCAGGGTTCCCTGGAACCTCAGGGCTCGAGTGCTCTGCAGGGGTTCCTTGGCATTTTTCCCCATTGTGGTTGTTTGGGGGAAGTATGATAGAGAGTACACTATATTAGGGGGTACTGTAAAAAAAAAAAAAAAAAGCATTAAATTCAGAACAATGAGCATATTAATAAAAAGTACTAGAATAAGAAGACATTGTAATGAAGGTCACTGTAATGGGGGGTAGGGACAAACAGCCACACCATGCTACCTGCAAAATAAATTCAGGGGTTCCTCGAGGTCCATAAATTACTTACAGGGGTTCCTTCAGGGTAAAAAGGTTGAGAAAGGCTGCTTCAGAGTTTACCTGGTTCAAGTGTTGGTTTTACTTTGGCTTGAAGCATTATTTTGGATTCCTGGGACTTCATATTTTTTCCTTCTTTCTTTCAGGGTCTGGGGTTATATGCTGCTAGAGACATTGAAAAGCACACTATGGTGATTGAATACATTGGAACCATAATACGCAATGAAGTAGCCAATAGAAAAGAGAAACTGTACGAATCTCAGGTATGATATGTGCATCACGCTGCCTAAACTTCAACACTAAGCAAGAACCACAGTGGCTTTCACTGTAGGCACAGATCTAAATATATGAACCTGGTCACTTAGTATGCCCAAATAGACACACCATGTTTTGTGAACAGTGCAGTCAGTAGCTGTGGTAATCTGTGCTGCCAGACGTACAACTCCACTCATGGTCACACGGACTTACAGCTCTGTAGCTGGTATCCAGTTCTCTTACAGAGAATCTGTACTCTAAAATTCTTACAATAAAAAGCATACCATTCTATTCATTATGTTCTCCTGGGCCCCTCTGTGCTGTTTCTGCCACTCCCTGCTGCAATACTGGCTTGAAATTGCCAGTTTTAGGCAGTGTTTACAAACCAGACATGGCTGCTAACCAGCATGTGATAGACTGAGAGGAGCTCAGTCTGTGACTCATACAGAGCCTGCAGGGGGCGTGGAGAGGGTGTGTATAGCTTCTGCCTATCACAAGCAGTGCAGCACATTTCAGCCTAGGTGCCTGAGCCCGACAAAGCAGTCAGAGGAAAGATTAGATTATATAACAGAGATAATACAGCCACTGCGCAACTAGGAAAGACTGCAGTAAGGCAGACCACATTAGAACTAGTATAGGAACTTATAGGATAGAAGAAATAAGGCAGAACATTTTGTTACAGAGTCTCTTTAAAGCAGATCCAAGATGAATAAGTAACTTATCTATATATCTTATCTAAAATTTACACAGCAAATCTAGCTGCAAACTGCTTCAATAGTTTGATTATTTATTCCTGTGATACAATGAGAGCCACCATGATCTGCTTGTCATCACACACAGGCAAGCTGCTCTGCATCTCCGGCCCTCAGCCTGTGAAAACTTCACTCCCCTCCTCCCCTCTGCCTCTGAAATCTCAAGCTAGTAACACCTCCTCCTCCTTCTGCCCAGACTGAGCTCCCATAAGCCCTTATACATGGGTCTGAGAGTGCCAAGGCACTGGAGAAGCTGTGGGCGTGGCTTGTTTAGTTTATAGGGAATTTGGGTATTAAAACAAAAACAAAAAAAGTATTTGGCTTGAGGAATGCCCTATAAACTACAGGAAAGGAACACAATTATGCAATGAGTAAAAGTTTATCTCGGATCCACTTTAACTTTTATGCTTTTCCATAATACCTGGGTCTCCAATGGGTGCCGTAATTTCTGCCAACCCTCTCAGTGTTCCACCTGAGTCCAGGGGCCTCACTCTGTGATCTGCTATTGCAGGAAGGATATACCGTATATACTCGCAAGCAAGCCGACCCGCATGTAAGCCGACCCCCCCACTTTTACCCCAAAAAACAGGAAAAAATGACCCTCATGTAAGCCGGGGGTAGGAAACGCTGGCCGCGTGATCCCCCCAGTATGTCCCAGTATAGCTAGTATAGTGCCCAGTATAGGTAGGTAGTGCTCAGTATAGCAAGTAAAATGCCCCAGTATAGCTAGTATAGTGCTCAGTATAGCTAGTATAGTGCTCAGTATAGCTAGTATAGTGCTCATTATAGCTAGTATAGTGCTCAGTATAGCTAGTATAGTGCTCATTATAGCTAGTGAAGTGCCCCAGTTTAGCTAGTATAGTGCTCAGTATAGGTAGGTAGTGCTCAGTATAGCTAGTATAGTGCTCAGTATAGCTAGTATAGTGCTCAGTATAGTGCTCAGTATAGCTAGTATAGTGCTCAGTATAGCTAGTATAGTGCTCAGTATAGCTAGTGAAGTGCCCCAGTTTAGCTAGTATAGTGCTCAGTATAGTGCCCCATTATAGCAAGTATAGTGCCCCATTATAGCTAGTATAGTGCCCCATTATAGCTAGTATAGTGCCCCCAGTATAGCTAGTATAGTGCCCCATTATAGCTAGTATAGTGCCCCCAGTATAGCTAGTATAGTGCTCAGTATAGTGCCCCATTATAGCTAGTATAGTGCCCCCAGTATAGCTAGTATAGTGCCCCCAGTATAGCTAGTATAGTGCCCCATTATAGCTAGTATAGTGCCCCATTATAGCTAGTATAGTGCCCCCAGTATAGTGCCCCATTATAGCTAGTATAGTGCCCCATTATAGCTAGCATAGTGCCCCATATAGCTAGCATAGTGCCCCAGTATGGGTGGGTGGGTAGGTGCTGTCCCTCCCCGCTCCCCCCGCGGCCGCCGCTGCTATTACCTTAGGCGGCGCCGCTTCCTCTATCCCCGTCCTCCTCCGGTAAGTTCGGTAACTCATTCACAGCAGCGCGCCTCTCGCTGCTGTGATGACGAGGAAACCATAGAGAGCGGCTTCCTGTAGCGCGATGCCGTTACTATGGGAACCGCTCTCTATGGTTTCCTGCGTCATGAGTGAGTGAGTTACCGGAGGAGGACGGGGATAGAGGCAGCGGCGCCGCCTAAGGTAATAGCAGCGGTGGCCGCGGGGGGAGCGGGGAGGGACAGCACCTATCCACCCACCCATGACTCGCAAGCAAGCCGACCCCCCAACTTTTGGCCCACTTTTGGGGGGTCAAAAATTCGGCTTGCTTGCGAGTATATACGGTATTCATAAATACATAAAAAGGTCAGCACAACTGAAAATAAAGCGTGTATGAAATTTACTGCTATAATAGTCCCAACAGCCAAAATAAAACAATTGTCTTTCATGCAATTGGTCTCAGTGCTTAACAGTGTTCCAGCATCAGACAATACACAGAACATTTATGTTGCACTTTTCTCCTGGGGGACTTAAAGCACCAGAGCTGCAGCCACTAGGGCACGCTCTATAGGCAGTAGGGAGCCCAAGGTCTCGTTACTGTATAGGTGCTGGCTTACTGCATAGAAAGAACTGAGATTCAAACCCAGGTCTCCTATATCGGAGACAGAGCTCTTAAAGGAACCAGAGGCGAAAATAAACTAATAAGCGATTGTATCCATCTTCCTTCCCCTAAAAATGATTTTTTTTTAAGATATTCCACAGTTTTATTTTATGATTAAAGAGAACCTGTAATTAAAAAAGTTCCCCTGGGGGGTACTCTCCTCGGGAGGGGGAAGCCTCAGGGTCCCAATGAGGTTTCCCCCTCCCCTGCAGCTGCAGGCAATCCATCGCTGGCTCCCCCGAAGCGTCCCGGAATCCTCCCTCGACAAGCCTGACAAGCGCTGATGTATTTACCTTTCCTGGGGGCGGGGGCGCTGTTGCGGTTATCCGCACGGAGATATGCGAAAATAGCCGATCTCTGTTGGGTACACTCTACTGTGCAGACGCAGGAGATTTGCGCCTGCGTAGTAGAGCGGCCCGCCAGAGATCGGCTGTTTCCGCCTATCTCCGAGCGGCGAGCCGATCCTGCGCTGGAGCTGGAAAGGTAAACATTTACATCCCCGCTGTCTGGGGAGCTTTATCGCCACCGATGTGGGACCGAGGACGACGGGGGAAGCTTCAATAGGATCCGGAGGCTTCCCCCACCCCAGGTGAGTACCCCCCAGGGGAGGTTTTTCTCATTACAGGTTTTCTTTAAATCTACTTTTTAAGTTTTAACTTTTATTGTTTTTGCTCAATGACACATTCATTGAAGTATGCCAGAGCTAAAATCTATGAACTATTCATCCTTTTTTTATCTCTTTCCTGCTCTCAGAAGCAGTTTTCTAGGAAAAGTGTTTTATAGTTGGAATTTCTTATCAGTGAGGGTTACACTAGTCAATTCCTGTCTGAGTCAGGACTGAGTCAGCCACTTACATACCTGATATTTAACTCTTTTAGGCAGAGAAAAAAAAAAAGGAACACCGCTTTCTTTGTATGCTTGGCACTGTACCTACCCATGTCTATCTCATCATGTCACGTGTCACCTTGGGTATCCTTTAACCAGTACACTATACATTCACAGTAGAATTCCATGTGTAGCATCGTGTGCAACAACACACGGTGCTCACCACCGATGACCTAAATGCTTATCCCATTGTGTGGCCCCAAATCCTAAGGCCCACAGATCACACATCTAGAGTCCCAGCAGCCATACATAAATGTGTATAAAGGAAGGTTCTGAGTGTCTACGCAGGAGGAGTTACGCAGGAGAAGTGCGTCCTCTACTGCTGCTGGAGAGATAAGCAGACAGCGCACTTGTCCTGCGTAGACTGGCTCCAACTGATGGAAGTGCGGGGACCCGGTTCCCAAACCTGCAGGCAGGGGAGGACGGCGATTCAGGTAAATGGGGCTGGAGGAAGCCTCAGGTATGTATAAATGTTTTTACTTATTTCAGCTCTGGTACACTTTAAGCCAAGTTCACATGGATGACCGTTACATCGTATTTATTAGCCTGTAAAATACACACAGTGTTTTCACCTTCCGGCTGTCACTAGGAGAGAGCAGTTTTGCTCTTTGTGCTGATTTCCATAAAGGATTCAGCCCCATACACAGCAGCTGAGGGTGTTACCATCTCCAAACATGCACCATCTATCATTGCTGCTCTCAGGGCCCATTCACACCAGAAGCACTTTTCTGAGTGTTTTGTGATTGATTACCGGTTTTTAAAATTGCGCCCATTCCCTTTCATTAAAATTGTGTCAAAAATCGTGGAAAAATTGCAGTGATTTCAACAACCGGTAATCAGAGCGGTTTTAAAAACGGCTAATCAATAGCAAATCGCTCAGTTAAGAGCTTCTAGTATCTTTTTTTTCAGTATTTTTCTGGAACTTTTTTTTTTTTTTTTGCAGAATCGTGGTGTATATATGTTCCGTATAGATAACGAACATGTCATTGATGCAACATTGACTGGAGGACCTGCAAGGTTTGTAGTAATAGTGTGTGTGTGTGTGTGTGTGTGTGTGTGTGTGTGTGTGTGTGTGTGTGTGTGTGTGTGTGTGTGTGTGTGTGTGTGTGTGTGTGTGTGTGTGTGTGTGTGTGTGTGTGTGTGCGCGCGCGTGTGTTGCTTGTGTGTGGTGTGCGTGCGTGCGTTCGTCACTAAGTGTGCTAGCTGTGGCTGAAGGAGATGTGTGATGATCAGCTTCAAGGAAACCTGAACTCAGAAGTATATGGAGGCTGCTATATTTATTTTATTTTTAAACAATACCAGTTGCCTGCCTGCCCTGCTGGTCTCTATGGCTGCTTTACTGTCTGAATCACACACCTGAAACAAGCATGCAGCTAATCCTGTCAGACTTGAGGCAGAAAATCTGATCTGCATGCTGGATCAGGGTCTATGGCTATAAGTATTATATTGTAAAAAAAGGTGGTACGAGCGCTCCTCAAAGTCTCACAATGTCCACTCCCTGAGTTTTGTAGATTATCACCAAACTGCTGGGTGGATCGCTATACAGTGGGGATAGCAATTCCCCTCATCCTAATGTTACACGTAATATCTGTACAGCGCTCACTCCCCACAGTCATATATCAACAGGTTGATCACACAAAGTTCCACATTTTGCCACTTTTCCCAATCTCTGCCAGAAATAAATACTCTCACCGATGTATAGAGGCTGATTTGCCACAGATCAGCTAAATACGCATTTCCGATGAACTCCCAGTTTGTCCTCCTCACACCGGCACCTCAGCTTTAGTTGCACTTGTTCCTCGGAAAGAAAAGAAGGCCAATGTACATAGCGTGAATCTGTTATAATCCACAGTGCTTCTAAAGTCTATGTGGTGCAAAGTGAATACACCTCTTCACAGTGAACGACCTCCACCCTTAGTGCCCGTGCTGACAACTGCCACCAGACCAAACAGATACCCCTAACCGCTCACCAGATATCTTGCTGACCTCACAAGGACCAGCAATCAGCGCTTTTTGGTGTCAGTATAGGGGCTCTCATCCAGATGTGAAATGTAATATCTGCAGCCCCTGATGAGTCACTCTGACGAAACCGGTAGGGCGTGGCTTCAAGCGGCAGACAGGAAGACGCTTGCTGAGCGGCGGTGAGGACGTCCAAATGGTTTTATGATATGCGCATACTATTTTATCAAATGTGAGTGTAACTTTTAATCTTTTATGATGGAATAAAGACGGTATTACGCTATGTGAGTTATATATCAGCCCTGCAGATATTACATTTCACATCTGGATGAGAGCCCCTATACTGACACCAAAAAGCGCTGATTGCTGGTCCTTGTGAGGTCAGCAAGATATCTGGTGAGCGGTTAGGGGTATCTGTTTGGTCTGGTGGCAGTTGTCAGCACGGGCACTAAGGGTGGAGGTCGTTCACTGTGAAGAGGTGTATTCACTTTGCACCACATAGACTTTAGAAGCACTGTGGATTATAACAGATTCACGCTATGTACATTGGCCTTCTTTTCTTTCCGAGGAACAAGTGCAACTAAAGCTGAGGTGCCGGTGTGAGGAGGACAGACTGGGAGTTCATCGGAAATGCGTATTTAGCTGATCTGTGGCAAATCAGCCTCTATACATCGGTGAGAGTATTTATTTCTGGCAGAGATTGGGAAAAGCGGCAAAATGTGGAACTTTGTGTGATCAACCTGTTGATATATGACTGTGGGGAGTGAGCGCTGTACAGATATTACGTGTAATATAAGTATTATATTATTAGCAGGACAGCCAGGCAATGTGCATTAGGAAATAAATCTAAGCAGCCTCCATATCCCTCTCAGTTCAAATTCCCTTTAAAGTGTTAGAACAGTTATCATATTTTGAGATGATTTGTCAATTCACGTTGCAATAGAACCATTTATTTCAACCAATTACCATCTATAATATGAGTTTGAACCTGCCTACCAACCCTGTTAATGATATGTAAGAACAATAAACAAATTAATCTGAAGGAAGGAGGGAAACAATGCTGAGAACAAAAAACGAAAAAGTGTAAGCGGCACCTAAACAATACCACATGTGCCAGATATTTCACTAGTCAGACAGTTGTGTCCAAAGTCAAATCCTTGGTGAGTTCCAATTTAATTGGCCAAATAAAATTATTCTGGATATGTTGCCATACCTGCCAAGGGACCAACAATTGCCAGTAACTATTAACCTTTTGGCCGGCTTTACTCGCCCTTCTCCCCCAACTGCAGAGTACTGCAGGGAGCACTGTGATATCTTATCGGTCTGTTTGCTGCATCATATATTTCCTTCCTCTTTGGGGGCCGTGCTGTATGCCGTCATCATCCTCTGCCTCCCCATCACGTGACATGATTGGGAGCTGGTGCATGTCAGCATACAGTGGGACTCCCAGGAGGAACAGGAGATCCAATGCAGTATACAGATCAGGTAAATATCACAGCGCTCGCTGCACTACTCTGAAGGTAGCGGGGTTGTAAAATGCCCAGAAGGCCAGCCACTAAATGTGTGTGTGTGTGGGGGGGGGGGGGGACGCGATCTGCAGGAGGCACCATAATTTTGATTTGCTCTGTGTATTTGTGGCGTGTTGTCCTTGTTGACAGTGAATCGTCCAGGAGCGCTGGCAAGTCATTAATAAAAGTCGATTTAAAAGGTCAATTAACAGGACAGGAGAACGATATAGTCCTCAGACTATAAAGGATTTTAGCCATTGTGTCCACGTTTCAGTATATTCTTCCTGTAACAAAAGCAAGTCTTTGGTTAACATCTCCTAATATCTGGGTCCAGTTAATTTCCTAATCCATCCCAGTGTTGTGGGTTCTGTTAGATCTCCAGTGATTGATAATCTGATAAGAGAGAGGGATCTATCTATCTGAAGCCAAAGGCGTTACTCATGTAATGCTGTCTTTGTGTAACAACCATTAATGTGAGCATCTCTTATTAGGTACATCAACCATTCATGTGCACCTAACTGTGTGGCTGAGGTGGTGACATTCGAGAAGGGACATAGAATAATCATCAGCTCCAATCGCCGGATACAGAAGGGCGAAGAGGTATGGTATTTTATCTTCAGAATTCCACTTCTTACATATTTAAAGATGACTTAGTTCTCATTCACAGTGGGACGTTGCATTTTAATGTTGCAACGCGTCTGCGTTTAGAGGTAATGGACTTCAAACGGTGAGTTACCATAACGCAACATTTTTCAACGCGACTTTAACGTTGCACTGTGACCTTCACATAGGAATATCATTGCAGTGCAGTAAGCTGCATTATAAGACTTTATAACGCAGTTCCGCAATGTGCCACTGCTAATGTGACCTTAAAGAGGACCTGTAACCAAGGATTGAACTTCATCCCAATCAGTAACAGTTACACCCTTTCCCATGAGAAATGTTTTCCTTTTCTCAAATAGTTCATCAGGGGTGTCTATGTGGCCAATATTGTGGTGAAACCCCTCCCATAGCGTGATGTCATGACCATGGTCCTAACAGTTTGCTGTTTCCAACTGCAAAGCCAGCAATAGAAATCCCAGTAAATGAACATTCTGCATAGATCACCTGGCAGAACCAAATATGTTGCCATCAGTGATACATTTCAGAATGTAGATTAAGAAGCGGAAAGATTTTACAATGGGCAAACGCTGACTAAATAAACTATGAATTGATTTTGTAAAAAATAACCAATTTTATTCATTACCTTTCTCCATGTTCACTGCAGTTCCTCTGTACCCCCTTTTCCCCTCAACACTGCAAATGTTGAGATTCCTTTGTGCTTCTAAAATGTATTTGGCTGTTTATTCATACGTTTAAAATATTGACCTGGAAAGAACACACCTTTCTAGAAAAGGCCACATGGTTTTTGGGCACTCCCAGCAGAAAATGGGTGTGGCCTCACACCAGAATGTGGGTGTGGTCATTGGTGGAGCAAAATTTACATAAACTTAACAGTGGTAGGCCTGCCCAGCAAAATGTTGGATGAAGCCCCCCTCTGCATTAGTACAAAAAAAAATTGCAGCATATCACATAAATAGGCAGTGTTAATAAAACCTAACTAGGCAGAGTTATCTGGCTTCTGTGCTGGCTGATCTGGCTTTCTGCTGAGCAGGTTGGTCTGCTGCCAGGTTATCCGGCAGTCCCCCCATAGCATTCCCTGACCTTCTAGTGGATCCCCTCCCATGTTCTCACGGGCCTCCCATTCAGGCACCACAACTCCCAACAAGCCTCCATAGAAACACCACAGCTCCCTGCATGCCCCCATAAAGGCACCACAGCACCCAGCTTACCCCCAATTGATGCACCACAGCTCAAAGCATGCCCCCCATTGAGACACCACAGCTGACTGCCTGGGAGACATCCGGGGCACGTGCCACGGATCTTTGGGGCTAGCAACACCCCTGCACGTGAATATGTTATAATGGCCCAGGATTAAGAGAAGTGCTGGAATAATAGGGATAATCAAGATGCAGATAATTTCTCCTTGCATTCAAATTTCATATACAGTGGAGGAAATAATTATTTGACCCCTCACTGATTTTGTAAGTTTGTCCAATAACAAAGAAATGAAAAGTCTCAGAACAGTATCCTTTCAATGGTAGGTTTATTTTAACTGTGGCAGATAGCACATCAAAAGGAAAATCGAAAAAATAACCTTAAATAAAAGATAGCAACTGATTTGCATTTCATTGCGTGAAATACGTTTTTGAACCCCTACCAACCATTAAGAGTTCTGGCTCCCACAGAGTGGTTAGACACTTCTACTCAATTAGTCACCCTCATTAAGGACACCTGTCTTAACTAGTCACCTGTATAAAAGACACCTGTCCACAGAATTAATCAATCAAGCAGACTCCAAACTCTCCAACATGGGAAAGACCAAAGAGCTGTCCAAGGATGTCAGAGACAAAATTGTAGACCTGCACAAGGCTGGAATGGGCTACAAAACCATTAGCAAGAAGCTGGGAGAGAAGGTGACAACTGTTGGTGCGATTGTTCGAAAATGGAAGGAGCACAAAATGACCATCAATCGACCTCGCTCTGGGGCTCCACGCAAGATCTCACCTCGTGGGGTGTCAATGGTTCTGAGAAAGGTGAAAAAGCATCCTAGAACTACACGGGAGGAGTTAGTGAATGACCTCAAATTAGCAGGGACCACAGTCACCAAGAAAACCATTGGAAACACATTACACCACAATGGATTAAAATCCTGCAGGGCTAGCAAGGTCCGCCTGCTCAAGAAGGCACGTCTGAAGTTTGCCAATGAACACCTGAATGATTCTGTGAGTGACTGGGAGAAGGTGCTGTGGTCTGATGAGACCAAAATAGAGCTCTTTGGCATTAACTCAACTTGCTGTGTTTGGAGGAAGAAAAATGCTGCCTATGACCTCCAAAACACCATCCCCACCGTCAAGCATGGGGGTGGAAACATTTTGCTTTGGGGGTGTTTTTCTGCTAAGGGCACAGGACAACTTAATCGCATTAACGGGAAAATGGACGGAGCCATGTATCGTGAAATCCTGAACGACAACCTCCTTCCCTCTGCCAGGAAACTGAAAATGGGTCGTGGATGGGTGTTCCAGCACGACAATGACCCAAAACATACAGCAAAGGCAACAAAGGAGTGGCTCAAGAAGAAGCACATTAAGGTCATGGAGTGGCCTAGTCAGTCTCCGGACCTTAATCCAATAGAAAACCTATGGAGGGAGCTCAAGCTCAGAGTTGCACAGAGACAGCCTCGAAACCTTAGGGATTTAGAGATGATCTGCAAAGAGGAGTGGACCAACATTCCTCCTAAAATGTGTGCAAACTTGGTCATCAATTACAAGAAACGTTTGACCTTTGTGCTTGCAAACAAGGGTTTTTCCACTAAGTATTAAGTCTTTTATTGTTAGAGGGTTCAAAAACTTATTTCACTCAATGAAATGTAAATCAGTTGCTATCTTTTATTTAACCACCTGAGCGGTCTGGACGAGCTCAGCTCGTCCAACACCGCCGGAGGCTGCCGGGCCGATTTTAATGAAATAAAAAGCAGCACACGCAGCCGGCACTTTGCCAGCCGCGTGTGCTACCTGATCGCCACCGCAGCGCGGCGATCCGCCGCGTGCAGCGGCGAAAGAGGGTCCCCCCAGCCGCCCGAGCCCAGCGTAGCCGGAACAAACAGTTCCGGCCAGCGCTAAGGGCTGGATCGGAGGCGGCTGACGTCAGGACGTCGGCTGATGTCCATGACGTCACTCCGCTCGTCGCCATGGCAACGAGGTAAGCGAAACACGGAAGGCCGCTCATTGCGGCCTTCCGTGTTACTTCTGGCCGCCGGAGGCGATCAGAAGAACGCATCCGGAGCGCCCTCTAGTGGGCTTTCATGCAGCCAACTTTCAGTTGGCTGCATGGAATAGTTTTTTTTTGTATTTAAAAAAAACCCTCCCGCAGCCGCCCTGGCGATCTTATCAGAACGCCAGGGTGGTTAAGGTTATTTTTTCGGTTTTCCTTTTGATGTGCTATCTGCCACTGTTAAAATAAACCTACCATTGAAATGATACTGTTCTGAGACTTTTCATTTCTTTGTCATTGGACAAACTTACAAAATCAGTGAGGGGTCAAATAATTATTACCTCCACTGTAAATTACATTCAGCTTAACATTGGACCAATCAGACTTACCGGTCAATTTTTATTGGTCCAAGTTCATATCATTTACATGAAATTTAAATGCCAGGAGAAATGAGTTGCAGCTCAATGATCCTCCCTACATAGCACTTGAACACCACGTTGGCCAATTCCCATCATCTGAGCAGGTCGGAGTCACCCATTAGACATGACATTCAAACTGCTTGTTTTATCGCCTTGTAGGCACAGCCAGACCATGCCGTGTGGATTGCTTGATTTGGCTGAGCCGCCCTTGTCACAAATTCTGTTTGGCTATTTTTCCTATTATGTTATTTTTTCTGCATTATGTACTTTTTTTCTTGTACTCTATCAATAGTAAAAATGGGAAGGATGAGGTAAAATAAGTAAGGTAATTAGTTATTTTGGCTTGCAGGGCTTGGTCTCAGTCGGTGAGGTTATATGGGGCATCTAAACAGTATTTTATTCCCATTTCGTCCCTTTTCTTATGGTGCCACTATTTCATGTCCCACCTTCCAGTGCTCCCGTCTTATGCACCCTTTGTTTATTGCACACGCTATACAGTATTCATTTTATACAGTCCTTGTATATAGCATCCCCAATTTAAAATAACTCCCTTATTATAATGCCCCAATTTTTGTTTTTACACTCTATTTTTTTTTACTCTCTTATTTTTTGTAAATGCCAGGACAATTCTTGGCTTGTTTATATCTTGCGTTTTGGATTCTAAAGCTTCATCAACCTCTGTATTAAAGCATTTGGTAGCGTAAATAAGCCATTATTTCAATGAAGGAGGGTTGTTACTTTGCATTTGTCTTTGCATGTAAATGATAGATAATTTCCGACACATCCGATCTCCCGCCCGATCGTTTCACCGCTCGATTCTGCATTGAGGACAATGGAAAAAATAAGAAAAACGAGCGGGAGATGAGAGAATCGCCTGCAGAATCAAGCGGGGAATCGATCGAGCTGGAGAATCGAGTGGCAAAATGGAGCAGTGTATGCCCAGTATTAGAGATAGGATACAATAGAGCTTACAGGTGGCCTAGGTTACTTGTTTGATGTACAGGCCAAAAAGTGCCATAAATGGGTCAAATTGGGATTTAGGAGGTAGATGGGTGTTAGGGCTGGTTCAGACGGACGTTTGGAGGCGTTGCGTTTGCTGGCGTCGCGTTCAGCAGCGTTCGTGTGCGTTTGGATGCGGTCGCGTTTTTTCTTCCCCTAGGGGGACATTAGCCGTCGCGGTTAACCTCCCCTGGAAGCTACATGTAGCTTCCAGGGGCTCCTTGAACGCCAGGGAAAATCGGGACCCAAACGCCGCGTTTGTGTAAACGCACTTGAAAGCTTGGTACAAATGCTCCCATTCACTTGAATGGGAGCGTTTAACACCAAGCCCTGAACGCTGGCTGTAAACGCTCTGAAAACGTCCGTCTGAACCAGCCCTTAATACAGTCTTAGATTTATTTCCAAAAATTGTTTATAGTTGGGCATTCCCAGAAACAATTAATAAATGCCCCACATTTGTAGTGGACTCTATGGAGTACTACACATTAGTGTTTTCAAAACACAGTGCCCGCCTCCCCAGTAGTGCTTCTAGAGGTAAGTGTCCTTTCTGTAGTACCTCATGTACAGTGCCCTTTTGTTGGTCAAATAATCAAACGTCCCCCCCCATCCCTACAGAGATCGGAATTAATGGTAGGAGAAAATATTTGGTCACCTCTTCCTGTACCAGTGATGATTACGGTACTCCCCATACTCATACTCCAACCTATCCGCCTTTGCTGCATGTAATGAGTCCTGCCCTGATGACATCATTAGGCTGGGGCTAATGGCACAAGGCTGTAGAGCACAGCAGTCATCGCTTGAATGGAGAGAGATGACTGTACTACTTACTCCACCATCATTTCACATCTCTACAGTGGTGTGGGGAAGACTACACCAAGGAGGCCTTGATAAATCCACTTCAGATCCCTCATTAACTGCTGAGGACCATAGCTCTACACTCCTGCGGCCTAGATGAAGTCTCAAAATATTTCAATATACTTTCTTGAAAATATGAGGTTGTTACAGCTGTTATCCCCAGCACAAGTTCCACTTGGACCTTTTTGGTTGTACGAGTATGTGAGACACTGTTTTAATTAAGTGTTAAATGCTTTTAATATTTTCTTCTAGCTTTGTTATGACTATAAGTTTGATTTTGAAGATGACCAGCACAAGATCCCCTGCCACTGTGGTGCCGTTAACTGCCGGAAATGGATGAACTGAATGCATTCCTTGCGACTCCAAGGTTTTACTTGTCCCTGAGATGTGATTAAACATGTTGGCAAAATGATACGTTTTTTGTCTTCAAGTTTGGAACCTGCTTGGCAAGCGAAACTAGATTCTGCCCAGGAAGGAGGCTTCCGTCAGCCCTGTTTGGAGTGTTCTGCACAGGCAGCTGGTTTCGGAGTCCAGAGCTTCTGCTTCCCGCTCACTGGAGAAAATGTTTTACTGGGTCAAGAAATATACGTTAGCAGGCGGGCAAACACCTGAATGTAAGACTGAAATCACCAGCGAAGCGAGATGCCCAACGTGCTGGCCACAGCCTTATATGAAAAAGGGGCAGGCCCTCTAATAAAGAAAACTATATAAATAAACGTAGACACCACTGAACAAGGAATGTACTGAAATGACTTCCTTAGGGATAGAGCTAAGGGAAAATAACTTGCACTAAAAAAAAAAAAACATTTAAAATACTTGATTCCATGAGTCAGTTTATTGTAGTTTTTTTTTTTTTTTTCTGTAAAATAAGAGAAACTTTTTGTATTTATTATTGGATAACTGAATGAAGCTATTTTTTAAAAGAAAAAAAAAATAGAAGAAAGCCAAGCTGCTGCTGTTACCTGCAGAATTAACAAAACTATGTTACTTTGTACAGACTTGTAAATATTTTGAAGATATAATACAGTATAATAGTGATTGACCAAATGCTACCAGACTCTGCAGCAGTTTGGGTGCTAATTTTGAACATATAAGATAGGGATGTTACAATGTGATTTCTTTTTATTTTTTGTGTCTTAGCAAGACCCGATCATTTTTATTTTTTTGTCCTTTTGAAAAAAAAAAGAAAAGAAAAAAATGTTTAAACAGAAATTAACTGTGGTCTCTATTTTATGTTGTTTTACTTGTCCCAATGGCGGTTTGGGTTTTTTTTTTTTTACTTTTACGTTTTTCATTAACAACATTTTTGGTCCTGGTAGTTTTCATTTTCACATTTCAAATCGGATTGTAACATCCCTGTTTTTTTTTCAAGTCAGGTTTTTTGTGTTTATATTTTTTGATAACTGTGAATAACTGCTAAATCTACCCAAAAGGAGGGCTGTGCTTCTATTCTCTTGTCTCCTTTATTTTTTTTTTCTTATTCATATATATAAAAAGAAAAAAAAAAAGAAAAATGTCAGGTTTAGGTCATCAATTAATATCATCATGCAGAATAAATTCTGTAATGTGGATGGAAGAAAAAAAATACTTTCACAATAGCATTTGTGCTATGGTTAAAATAAAAAAATATATATATTTGAATACAATACTTGCAACTGCAGGACTTTGGCGAGAGGGTTTGGAGAAATTAATTTAAAAGTTTGTATGAACTGTTTTTGTTTACATTTCTTAAAAAAAGATACATTTTGTGTCTGCTTGTAGAAAGATAATATTCTTTTGAATTTTTCCTTTTTTTCCCCCCCTCTCTCTATTTCAAATTCCGGTACTGACACTTCACAGGCTGAATATTAAAAGAAAAAAAAGAAAAAAAAAAAAAGCTTTTTATTTGTGTGCACAATGGAAGTGGACTGTATGCTCTCGATCTATTCAGTCACACAGTCTTGAACTTGTAATGTATATGGCATGATGTATTTTTTATCGTACAGAAGAAATTAATTGTATATATTTTTCTCTTGATAAATAGCTGTATGAAATTGTTTTTGAATATTTTTCTTCTTGTAAAATATCCCAACATCCTACCAGTATTTGTCCTACAGTTCATTTTTTTTCTGTCCTGTAAAATAGTATCTAATGTTGGCAAAATGATTTTTTTTGGAGTATACAGAGTGTTATGGGTTTTGGAATTTGTGGAAACAGATTTAGAAGATCAGCATTTACAAATAAAATATTTTACAACTATAACTTGTGTGTGATGCATTTCCAATCTGTGTGATCTGAAACAGAAATCAGCTGTTGGGTTACAATAATTCAAAGCATTTTCCTTAGATACAATTATTTTTAACCAGAATGCATGGTGTTCAATTTCTTTTGTGTTAAAGGATACATCCAGAAATATAAAAAAATCAGATATACTTACCTGGGGCTTACTCCAGCCCCTAGAAGCCGATGCGTCTCTCATTGCAGCTCCGCTCCAAGCTGGTCTCCCATTGTTCCCTCTGTAGTAGCTGCCGACCCAGTAGGGCAGCAGCCTCTGCGTAAGTGTGGGGCCACGGGCAGGTCTGCGGCTGCTACAGGTGCTGGGGGGACCCCAGGAGAACGGCTTGGGGGACCCCAGGAGACCGGCTTGGAGCGGAAGTGCAGTGAGAGACACATAGGCTTCCAGTAGCTGGAGGAAGCCCTATGTTGGTAAATCTGATATCTATCTATATAGATAGATAGATATCCTTTAAGTACCACAAAATGCATTTTTATTGGTAACATATGAAATATTACATAAAGAGTTCAAGTTTTGTAAGAAAAATATATCTCTACAGGAGACCGGCTTGGAGCGGAGCTGCAGTGAGAGACACATAGGCTTCCAGTAGCTGGAGGAAGCCCTATGTAAGTAAATCTGATAGAATATATATATATTTTTGGAAGAAAAAGACTCCTATTAGACCTACCGGTAATGGAGTTTCTGATTGGCATCCGGGACAACCTGAGATCCGGTCCCGCCCCGGATCTGTGGAAACACAATTAACCAAGAAGATTAAAAGCCCCCGCCCTCCCTTACTCCTCAGTGAGTCTGAAAGTATATAAGCCTAGAAACACCAAGTTGAAGAGAGGAAATTTAGACACATGCAAGTGGCTAGTGAACCCTCCAGTGACCTGCATATTATATGATAGGTGTGCAACAGGCGAAGGGAAGGGTTGTATGCGTTGTCCCGGATGACAATCAGAAACTCCATTACCGGTAGGTCTAATATCAGTTTTTTTCTCTAATTATCATCCGGGACAACCTGAGAGATAGTCAAGAAGTCTTCTAAAGAAAAAAGACTCACCTAGGGAGGGACCACCGCCTGAAGCACCTTTCTGCCAAACGACTGATCCTGTTGCGATAATACATCCACTCTGTAGTGTTTGATAAAAGTAGATGCACTGGACCATGTTGCCGCTTGACATATTTGCTGGATGGTGGCTCCTGCTCTTTCTGCCCAAGAGGTTGATAATGAATGGGTGGAATGAGTTTTGATGTTAGAAGGCACTGTACAATTACTCCCCTCATAGGCTATCGCTATGGTCAGTCTGATCCATCTAGCAATCGTCTGCCTGGAAGCTTGCTGCCCCCTATTCTTTCCCGAAAATAACTGTTAGAATTTAAGTAGGCCTCAGTTACTTGGCCTGAGGTTTATGTAAAAGGCTTGTCCGCAGTGTATGTCTTTAAAATAGAATTTCTTGTGATGCAGGCTTAAGCATCTCAGTGTCTGCTTGTTATTCATTTTGTCTCAAGCAGATACTGAGAACATGTTCCTAAAAGAAGGCCATCGGCCTACTCTGACCTCAACACGTACACCACAGGAACAGTAAACATCAGCCATATTTAATAAACATCCACATTCCAGTAAGTAAAGGAAAGGTGACATTAAATATTAATCGAGTGGGTGGGTATTATGACACCACGAGGTGGCCCAACCAATAGTCTGGTCTAGGGGAGGGCGAATATGATGTCACAGTTAACTCTTTCCTAGTCGGTATTAAAACTGAGGTGGGCGATCAGAGCTCACTCTGCTTCATACTTTCATGCCCTCCACTCCGTCTCTGACTTCTACTGACTGGAACCCAATTATTTCTCTAAGCATGTTCTTCCTTTCTGTAATCTGATATAATGCATGCTGTACATAGGTAGTCTAGTGTAACATAGAGTAGATATAAGAATACCTGACTAACTACCACAGGGGGTTAGGCAAGAGCGGTAACGCCAAGAAACATGAAGATCTGCTTTGCTTGCTAGGATAAGATGAACTGTATCTATCTGTATATCTGTGTCCTGAATAAACTCCGTAAACATTGAAGAAGCCTGAGACAAGTCTATCTCCTGCTTGCTGTGTGATCGTGTTTGCAAACTCTTGTGGAGGAGTTTGCTGGTGCCGGAAAAAAGGTGAATTAGAACAGTTTATAACAATAACACTAACAGATTACTTGACTTCCTAAATTCTCTGGTTCTAGTGAGATAAACTAAAATAGCTCTTCTGACGTCTAGACAGTGAAAACTCTGCTCCTTTGGTCCTGAAGGTTCAGAGCAAAAGGAAGGGAGAACTATTTCCTGCGATCTGTGAAAGGTAGAAGCTACCTTCGGCAGATAAGCAGAATCCAATCTAAGTCTGATACTATCTGGACAGATAATCAAAAATGGGTCTTTGATGGCTAAAGCTTGTAGATCAATTAAACGTCTAGCAGATGTGATGGCGATT